>NC_133219.1:23940112-24281914 GCF_040436345.1 Pagrus major
AATGAACTCAAAGTAGCCAGTCAGATAAAAACACATGATTCCCCCACAGGTGGATTTGGACATTTTTGACACCATTTTAGTGCTGTTGCTCATCTTCTGTTGTCCTTTTCGTTGACACATAAACACACACACACAGTCTTGAGGAAAGGAAGAAGCAATGGCAAAAAGAAGAGGAGGAGCGGAGGAGGAACGCACCTGATCCTACAGTCCCAGCTGGTCACACCCTGATGCCTGAGAATAAGAGACAAGAGACACTGAAGACCCTCACAGAGAGTATGTTGGCCTTTGTCTCTGCCCTTTTATTACAAAAATGATGGCTGCCCTTGATAGTACCACATGTATGGTAAATATTTGCTTCTCTAATTTTGATGATGTTTATGATTTCCTCAGCCCATCACTCCCTGGTGACTGAGCTGCTGTCGCTGCCTCTCAAAGCTGACAGTCTGAGTGTTCGCTCCCGTCGGGCTCATCTTGACTGTCGTCTTTCTGAAATCGAGGAGGCCATTAAAATATTCTCCAGGGACAAAGTTTATGTAAAAATAGATTCATAACACAATGGGAGGAGATGGTCGTGTAAATCCACTGCTTTATCGAGATTTATTTTTTATTTTTTGTAGTTGCATAATGTAACATAACACTGAACCTTGTAAAATAGATGATTATTTTAATGTGATGAGTGTTTTCTTTTTGTAAATGGAAAAATACATTATATGTTACAATTGCTTATGCTAAGCCATTGAGTTTATAGATCTTCTGGTAGTTAAAAATGCCTGTAAATGTTACGCAGTTTTCTCTTGAAGAAGAGATGAGCAGGTGCACTGTAAACGATTAGCTCTTAAAAATGTGATCGATTGTTTTGTGTAAAACTGGCTGGTGGTTCATAATAATGGATATTTTTGTGACTTTGTGGTATATTTGCAATATTTTTATATGCTTAGCTATTAAAACACACATGCAGAACATTGTGTACACAGTCGAAATGTTTTTGAGTGCCAAGTTGTTTTATTTATTTCAAAACGTCATCATTTTGGGTATCTATCTGTGACGTAATACGCACGCACACCCCCCCTCTACGTCTTTGTTCAGGTTGAGCTAGCTAAGTTGCTAGTCAGAGGCTAGCTGAGATCATAAAGAGGTCTTAGCTTTTCATACATGCATATGAGACCGTTTTGATTTGCCACGGACACTTGAGACCTTGTCAATTCAACAATGAGCAAGAGGAAAGCGCCACAGGAATCCCTAAATGAGGGAATAACAGACTTTCTTGTCGGTACGTGAAGAGCAGCAAGACGGTTGAGCTAACAGTAGCTAGCGTGACAGCAGGGTACTGTTTTCAAGTAAAAATGACCTCAAAATAACTTTTCATTACTAGAGTATGTTCCTTAAGAAATACTAAATTATACTTCGTCTTCTCGCCTTTGTTGTGTGTTTGCCTGGAACGAAAATCTTGAGTTTTCTCTGCTCTCCAGCTTGCAGTCACTGCTTTGTCATTTAAATGCCCGTAGCTGAGCTGGCAGTTTCCTGAAATAGTGGCTATAAACCACTAAAGGAGTGTGAATATAGGTGAATATAAAGCCATGCAATGTCCTACTTCTGTTTCCAGAGCTGGCCAATTACGAGAAAAACGTCAACAGGGCAATACACAAGTACAATGCTTACAGGTAAGCATCTGAAGCCCCAGCAGCGAGGTGTGCCTTGTTTAAGGATTTATTGTTCTTTCAACAATGCATGAAAACTGATATAATGTATCAACATTTAACAATACATGTGGGATGCACAGAGAACATGCACTCAATTGCCAGTCTATTATGCGCAATTAGCTAAAACGTATGCAGTCCATGAAGCCATGAAAACCAATGATCACGGTATGAAGACCACTGATCACCACATATTGTTTTAGAGATGTGTTTTATCAACCCAATGGTGATCTTGAAGGCTGATTCAGATATTTAAGACACCCTAATTAATACACTGTCAACAGTAATACAATGGACATAAACACCTCTTTTTATAGTACAATACAGTTCAAGAGCACCACTAACTACAACCACCAAAATGACCATACATTTGAAGTAACACAAGTATAACCTATATGATGGTAGGATTTATTGTAGGGTCTTGGACATCATTCATTTTTAGCCAGGGTGCTATTTAACTGGCAACTGAGTGTATAATACATATGAGGATAATGGTGTTGATTGATAGTTGTGAAAAAATGAAAATACTGTAACAAAAGGGTCACACTATATTGTTTTGCTACTTTATATGTTTTCAATGTATTGCTACATCTCATTCATACTTAATATACCTCTAACAAATATTTCTGCTTATTTTCTGTCTAGGAAAGCAGCATCTACCATCTCCAAGTACCCTACCAAAATCAGAAATGGCGAAGAGGCCAAGAAACTGGTATGTGCACTGAACTTGGTTTTACGTCTTCAGTTATTGTCTTTATTTTAAAAAACAACAACAACCCACATTAGTTCATTTTTGAGGCAAATATACTAAAATCTCACCTTGTGACAATGGTCCAGGTGCATAATGAAATTTTGTGTTGAAACTTTAAACTAAAATACAGCAATGCAGTATCAGGTCCTGCAATAAATCACACCTTCTTAGAGGTTCTGATGGTCAGTAGTTGTCGTGGAAGACATTGGTGCTGCTGATATACTGGTTGGTATTGTTCACTGTTTTTCAGTGTAAAGGATGGTTATTGTTTGTGTATTTCGTCACCCTTGAGCTTGTGGCTTGCATGTCCTTGTACGCATGGTTCCATTCGCCAAACTACTTATCAAAGAATACATTATTTAGAAATTCTCTATTGTGTTTTTACACATAACCGAAAGTAGTGTGGTGTAACTAATGATCATGATTATCATCATAGATAGAAACAGAATTGCCTTGATTATACACTATAAGCATAATAATCCACATTTCACATTTGAGATTACAGTCATAACAGAGTTTCATTTATTTCCTTTTGATAATTTCTGTCAGTGAATTGAACAGATTCACTGTTTCTTACAGTCATATTTTAATATATCTCTCAGTATTTAACCCATGGGACAGATGACTTGATCTTAACTGCTTTTAGATGCTTCATTTTAGTGAAATGGTTCGTGGAAACTGGAAATTACTTTGTCGTTATTTGTCCCTACTGCTAATGTGCACATGTTGCAGAGTGGTTGTGTGTTGTGTGATGCCCTCTGCTGTAGCCTGAAAGTGTTTGTCAACAGCTACTCTGCACATCTTACGTAACAGCCTCAGATCACACGATTCACCACCCTCCTGTTTGTTTTTACATTTCAACAGGATGGTGTTGGAGCTAAAATAGCAGAAAAGATTGATGAGTTCCTACAAACTGGTAAACTACGGAAACTAGAAAAGGTGAGTCTCAGTATTAGAAGACATGATTGATGCCACACTGTTCATGTGGTCAATCATTGCTTAATTTTAAGGCATTACAGAGACTGATGTGCTGTTTTTATATTTTAGATTCGAAATGATGACACCAGCTCTTCCATCAATTTCCTCACCAGAGTTACTGGAATTGGGTATGTCTTCAGTGCAACCACTCCAAATTAGTTATTATATGAAAATCCATATTGAAATACATAATGACTAATTAAAATGCATTGGGGGACCAATTCAGTGGCCACTGCAGAGCAGGAATTTGCAGGAATAGAGTTTATTTGTTCATGTCGATGCGCTTCATGTAACTAACTGCATCTCTGGGATCTTGACTTTAGCCCTGCTGCTGCCAGGAAGTTTTTTGATGAAGGGGTGAAGACATTAGAAGGTTCGTGTATCAGTATTACAATTGTTCAAATATTTTGTTTAATGTCACTCTTCTTCTGTATGAAGTGCAGTGTATTGCATGTTCAATTTATGTTATGCACAATTTACATTTACCTTTGAATATTTAGCAATGTTATTATTTTTTGCTGTATTTCTAGATCTGAAAAAGATTGAGCACAAACTCAACCATCATCAACAGATTGGACTCAAGTAAGTTTGACTGAAGGCACAGTGTTTTTTCTAAATGTGTTATTCATCAGTATCAAATTAACACTATTTGAAGGTCTTCCTCTATCATCTGTGTTTAATGGATTATTTTGCTGCATTCAGGTACTTTGAGGAATTTGAGAAAAGGATCCCAAGAGCTGAAATGGAAAAGATGGAGGTAAAGAAACATTTACATACCTGTTATCTTCAAATAAGATTTATTTTGAGTTTTCTTACCCTGTGTGTTCTTGCACTGTGTTCTTCATTAGACTCTTATCCTTGGAGAGTTGAAGGACATTGACACAGAATATATTGGAACAATCTGTGGAAGCTACAGGAGAGGTAAAACTTTCCCTACAAGTTTATTCCAGTTATTATTCAGTTGATGATGGGAGTTCAAACTCTGGTTGTCAGGATAGTGATTCACATGTTTATAATTTCTAGGTGCTGCATCGAGTGGTGATATTGATATTTTGCTGACCCACCCAGACTACACCTCTGAGACTGAGAAGCAGGTAAGACTCGTCTCTACTGTATCTCACTTATTCTGTTTTAAACACAGTGTTTTACTATTTGATTTTGTTAATTGTATCTTCTTTTCCAGCCCAAGCTCCTCCATGCAGTGGTCGAACATTTGGAGTCCATTGGCTTTGTGACTGACACTCTGTCCAAAGGTGACACCAAGTTCATGGTGAGGCCTGTGCTTATTTCCACTCATGTGCTCAGCTGTATGTGTTTGATTTTGTGTTGGGTAACACAGTTAGCACAGTTATTATACCCAACCCATAAAGCACATGATTTCTGGTGAAGATGTGCTGGATCTTGTTTTTTAGGGAGTCTGCCAGCTGCAGCAGAGCGATGAAGATGAGGAAGAATACCTTCACAGACGTATTGATATCAGGTGCCCTACTATAATGCTCTTAACATTTACAGTTCAGGCATTCACACATATAAATGCCATACAGCTTGGACTGAGTCAGTGGGTAGGGATTCATCCAGATACTAAAAGATTCTTTGTCTTGAGATATGATGTATGTTTGTTGAAGGTTACAAATCTGTGATTGATCAGTTTAAACATTCTCTCTACCGACTGTAATACCAAACACGTCCAGTTGCTTACAATTGGAAAGAAGTAAAGAGTCTACCTTCTGTATTTTTTTGTTTAGTCTTTTAATCAGCGGTTTGTTCCTACTGTCTAATTGTCCTCTCTCAATTTCCCCCAAGGTTAATTCCCAAGGATCAGTACTACTGTGGAGTTCTATATTTTACTGGAAGTGATATCTTCAATAAAAACATGAGAACTCATGCTCTGGAGAAGGGCTTCACTCTTAATGAGTACACCATTCGACCACTTGGGGTCACTGGTGAGTCTCAGTGAAATGTTACATGTGAACCTTATGAACTGTGTTCCAGCCTGGTGTGACTTCTGTCATCATTCAGTAACCAATGATTCATGATTTCAGCTTTTAATATCAGCTGTTTTTGTATGTGGCTCTGTTGTAGGTATGGCAGGAGAGCCTCTGATGGTGGATAGTGAGAGAGACATCTTTGAATACATCCACTACAAATACAGAGAGCCAAAGGACCGCAGCGAGTGAAACAAAGGCCAGCTTACAGTCACATCTGTATTTGAAGCTACATATTTCTTGAAAACAAGATCAGACACGTGAACAAATGTGTGATAGTGTGTTACTCTTTTATATACCAGTCAACTGTGTTATTGAAAAGAAAAACGTCTGTAAAAGTATTTTTAATTATTTGGTTTGGATTTTTTTTTCTCTCACAAGTTAAAATCCTCATCATCAATCATCAATCAATCAATCATCAACATACACACACGCTCCCTTACCCTAACCCATGTTCGTACCTTAGGTTTAAATTTCCTTGGTCATGCATCTTTGTGAAGGCTTTGGTCTCATTTTTTAAGCAAGTTTGTAAATCATGCTCAACAGTAATTTATTTATTTTTTTTAAAAAGATTTTAACCATTTTTAATGTTTTATATACCAAAAAAAGTAATAACATTAACCTGAGAAGAGCAATCTTAATGTGGACTGGCACAGTGTTGACAATGATGACCACTGTCATCAAGGCATTTTGACAGCAGTGTGCACTAAATTGTGTAAAGGTGTTTTAAGGTAGAGAAGTTACACAAGCAGGCAACACAGCAGTATCGCTATTATATCTTCATGATTTGTTTTATTTCATTCACTATGGAAATTTACGAAAGTTTTTTTTAACCTGTAGAAGTTTTCTTAGGACAAACTTTGGAAAGAGGGAATACAATGACGCAAACAGCATTTGTGGTCACTGAGCTCAGTCTCTGACACTAATTTGGGACAAAATGATAAACGATTTGTTCAGACAATGAGAAAATACATTTTCCTCAGTTACTGATTGATGTGTGAATATGACTGTTAAACTGGGAGACTTGATGAATCTTTTTTATGTGGCTGTGTGAGAATGATTACATGCGTGTGTTAGGTCAGGACATTATTGTATCTTCGGTGCTTTTCGGGGGGGCCACTCTGAAAGAAGTAGGTAGATAAGGTTGACAGAAATAAAGTATCTTCGTGATACATATTTTAACATGTAAAGCAAAACTTGAATATTAGCATTAGGACTTTAATTAGTTTGGTGGGCAATTGCAAACATTTCTGAAAATATTTAAGGGGGGAAAAATATGGGAAGTAATGGAGTTGTGTGAGTTTGCTTGGGCTGTCAACACCTGACTGTTTATGTTGTGCATGTAAGAAATAAATGAGTTTAAAAAAAAAAGATAAAATGTCACATTTTTAATTTTTGTTTTTAGAACTTTCTGAAAAACAAAAATGTGTTCATTGTATTCTAATATACAGTCAGTCCACTTTTACAGTGGTATGCTGCTTAAGAAGTATGTTACATTGCCTTTTTTTTCATTATCTTGAGAAACTTTCTCAAATTATCTGATGAGGTACATAATGCTGGGGGTGTAGGTAGTAATTTTGATACAGTAACATCTTGAGTATGGCATTTGGCCTAAAAATGTACTTTCATGTTTGAAATGGGAAAATGTCCTCATATCAGCATATATTTAATTTCTGTGTACAACAAAGCATTTCAAATGATGGCTTCCTTGCCAAACACATGGACAACGGTGTCTAAACAAACCTAATACTTTCACAATTACACATTTTGTTTTTGTCGCCATAACAAGAAAGGAAAGTATCTTCCTTTAGCGAAGTGTGATTATAAACAGGCGAAACATCTCTTGTGATACATAAATACGATGGTAAATTATCGTTTCTTCTAACAAAATAGTTCAATTTTAGGGACGTTTTCTTCTACTTTATTCACGAAAAGTGTTATTTAAGTGACACAAATATATAACATAATGTGTATAGTCGACGGCGTGTGCTAAAAATATTATAATTATATATATAAATCCATCACACATCCTGCCAGTGAAGCATGGGCATGGCATGAGCGAGTTATTTACAACTGTTGCCCCGGCAACAAGCGTGTCGCAAAGCATGATGGGTTGAAATAAAATGCGGGCAGAAACACCGGAAAGATAGGCCTCAATGAGCCAATGACAGCACCCTGTGCATTAATATCAGCCAATGGGAAGACGTCAAGGCATCCGTCTCCGACCGCCACACACCCACATTACTTTTGTGTCAACCACTTCGCGGGAGTTGTCGCTTCAGTAACAGTCGTCTCTTTAAAACTACACCTACAGTGTGCAGGACACTAAAAGGTAATTTAAGAATTTTGCATGCGGAAAATAACAGATGGTTAATTTATTGTCTTTAAAGTATTATCTTAACTGTATCATCTGTGCTTACTGTTAAATGGTGTTTTTTCCCCCCGTCGTTCCGCGGGATGAATGAGCCGTTAGTTAACGCGCTGTACCGTTAGCTAATCAACAGCTCATCATCGTTGAATATGCATGTGCAGGGGTGTTGGTAGTAAACTCACCCATCTACACCCTAATTCTCATCATTTTAAGTCCGATTAATGGCAAAATAATATACTGTAACGAGGATGGGGTGTTTATGTTGGTATCCTGCATGCTGAGCCAGATCGAGCTGGTCTTTTACGCTACTTTCTAACGTCAGGTAGTTGCTAAAAAAAAATCGCTTGCATTTAGCATCCTCACATTTCACAGGATTGCTGGTGAAACATCGGCTAAATCTGAGACGATTATCTCAAATGTCTTGCGTATCCATAGAAACTACGCAGAGCGCGCATCCAGCGAGCTCGCCGCTGATGGAAGTTGTTATGCAACACTTGTAGAAATGGCTAATTCAGATACTATGTGTCAGTTATTATGTAATAATGGCTCGTCACTAACTACCTGTTTCTTTCTATTAACTGGCTGACAAGACCATTTATGCCCTCCGCACTATACCGTCTAAGTCAGTCGACGATGAGGACTGTTAGGATGCTCGGGGTCTGGAGTCGATTGGATTGTGTGTCCGTGTGTGCCAGTGCGCCTTGTGAAGATGATGAATCCTCTGCTGTGTTTTGTGTTTCCCAGAGCAACCATGTCTGAAAGGAAGGCAGTGATCAAAAATGCCGACATGTCGGAGGACATGCAGCAGGACGCTGTGGAGTGTGCCACACAGGCCCTGGAAAAGTACAACATAGAAAAAGATATCGCTGCATACATCAAAAAGGTAAAAAAAAACAACTGCTGACGCATCCAACATCTTCACTAAAGTAGGTTCCCACAGAGTAACTTTAACCCACTGATCTGTGAGCACAGTCTAATATTTCTGTTACAGCCTTTGCAGTGTTGTGAATTCAACTAGTGGTGTAAAGCTATTTTGCACTCACTGACCCATCATCCTGTGCATCATTCCTGTTACACACCCAGCCTGGTGTTTTTTTCCAGCCTTCCTGAGGAAACCTGGAAGCCACATGCCACAGTTTTCTCTCCATAGTGGCATTCCTGCTCAGTGTAGGGAGGGAAAAAATTGTTATGTGTAAATGTCATAGAAACTACTTAACTTGGTTATAGCTATGTACTATCTTCCATCCTCTTTCATCAGTACATTTACTAATTTTACAGGGAAACTTTTGTAGCTGGATGGTAACAGAATTGTAAATATATATTTTATATATTTTTACAAAACTTGTGATCAAATGGGCAGTACAACAAAATGAGCAACTTGACTTTAATTAAGCTGTGATGTCCTAATCATACAACACTGGAAAATGATCACTATGGCCAAAACCTCTGACATTGGTCTTACATAATAAATAAATCACCCGGCTCATGCTTGGGGTACGCCCTTCTCATGAGTGTTAAGCTCTTAGGGTCTGACAGTACAGACAATTATTGATTATTAGGAGTAATTTAGTTTAGTTTGGACAAGTAAAATTGTTTTCATTTCTCACAGCTTCAACAATCTCATGACTGCATAATACTGGATCACTTGTTAGTATATAGCTTTAAATACCATATACGATAAAGGTGGTTTGTCACTTGTTTCCTGTGTATTATTACTAAGCGTTATCTTTAATTCACACCTGCTTTTATTTGATTTCCTCAAATGTCTGAACACAATGCGTCTTTGTTCCTCACAGGAGTTTGACAAGAAATACAACCCCACCTGGCACTGCATCGTTGGGAGAAACTTTGGCAGCTACGTGAC
Organism: Pagrus major; assembly: GCF_040436345.1. Lineage (NCBI taxonomy): Eukaryota > Metazoa > Chordata > Actinopteri > Spariformes > Sparidae > Pagrus > Pagrus major. The sequence continues at coordinate 23,949,759 of NC_133219.1, forward strand.
TCATGAGACCAAGCATTTCATATACTTCTACCTGGGTCAGGTGGCCATTCTGCTGTTCAAGTCCGGCTGAGGGAACGCATTTTCTCTACATCAGCTGACCATACATACAATACTGACTGACTCGACAAAGGCACTTATCATTCCTTGGCAAGAGGCCGCTGCCTTTTTCTGTGCCGCTTTCTACTTTATTCTGTTTTTGAGGATTAAACAAAAACGTGGCCATGTTAAAGAGATGAAACACTTGTATTTATTTTTGTCTTGTTACATTAGACATGTCATTTTTTAATTAAAGTGTTGCTTTTAAGCTGTCTGGGTCCAATGTCTGGTGTGGTCATTTCATTGCACTGCTTCATTATGAACCATTTAAAACCATGATATCTACAATCCCATATAACCAGATACTTGTCATAAGGTGCACAAATGTTATGTAGTAGCTTGGTTAATGTGACAAATGGGCTTAAATTATGAAGTTGTAGTCCCCAGGTTAGTGAATCTATCCCCAGAAGTCTCAGCCATCACTACTGTAAAGTTAAGTAATGGGGTATAAACACACTTGCATCAAGAAGAGTCATGCCATATTTAAAGGTTAAGTTCAGCATGACATGAGTCACTGCATTAAGCAGGCAGCTCTTTTGTAGAAGAGCATTAACCTCAAATGTTGCTTTGAACCCAATGCTTGCTTCTGATATTCATTTGTGGTCAATTGCCAGAGATAGTCTATAACATCTGAAAGCAGTAAATTCACCAATAAAACAAGTTAAAAGTACCATTTAAGCTGTGGAAATGCATTTTATTCCATGTTGCTGGGATGGCTGTAAGACCTATCGGACAAAGAAACATCTAGGCTACACACAGACACTCAATTTCAGCACAAACGAGGCAAGAGATGGGGCAAAAGATGTTGGTACTCTTTATTACAACACATTTAGAAAACCAGCTTGTGTGGGTAGACACCGTTGGACAGGCAGAAGGAAGAGCGCAGGTATCCTTTCATCTGAGGTACTTTCTTGATGAGGGGCAGGAGCTGTGCATCAACAGCTTTCTGGTCCTCCTTCCTCTGCTCTGTCAGCTGGTACTTCTGCAAATGGATCCAAGGAGAAGAAAACCAGTGAGTCAAGTATAAATCTGAGACTCCCAACTCCCATTGATACTGTTAAAATGCATAAAGTAGTGTATTCTAAGATAATATCCATGTTAGTTCACCTCTTTTTCTGTATCAAAGATCTCTCCCTCCTGGTGACGGGGCCTCCTCAGCCTCTTCTTCTTGAAGTAGGCATCGTTCAGAGTTTTGGGGATCTTCATGCCAGAGATGTCAACTTTGGTGGCGGTGGCAATGACAAACTTCTGGTGAGCCCTGCGCAGGGGGACTCTGTTCAAGGCAAGAGGGCCTAGAATGCAAATAACAAAACACATGTTAGAAAAGGGGCATCAAGACGCTCAGCATCTTGCTGACAGTACTACTTTGAATTATGGAGGATTCTACTATCATATGCATAAATATTGTGCAACCAAATCATTCATCCTTACCAGTGACAAGCAGGAGACCACTTGAGAGCTGCTTCAGGAACACCACACGCTAAAAAACAAATACAAGTGTCATTAGTATAAAGCTACTGTATTGAGGTACACAATGCTACCAATGATAGCATCACCCACTACATATATTTAGTGCCAACATGAAAACACAAGGAGGATAGAAGGGCATCTATCCAACTCAGTAATAAGCTCAGTACTATAAGACTAAAAACAGTCCTTTGTGCTTCTTGGATGAGACAAATTAATAGCTGCAGTCCACTTTCATACCAAGCTATTTAGATATGGGAAAAATAAATCTACTTGACACACACACTCCTTGTTTTATCCAGAGGGCCCACTCTGCCTGTCAGTTTCATAGCTGAAACATTATTTAGGTCAGCCACTGCTCAAAGTGTGTGTGGGCACACTTGCGTGCCTCCATAACTTGCCTATGCAGTGTTGGAGAGTGGGAGGGACAATGTCTGTGGTGCTGCTGAGGGTGTGATTATAGTGATGCGGTCCAGCACGGTTGTTATTTTCATACATGATGAGGATGCACCACTGATATCTGTTAATACCATATGCTCTATGAAAACTGATGGGTGATGGACTGATTATGCTGACAAAGTGCAACTTTTTCTCATCTTAGACAGTTCAGGGGAGATGAAAAAACATGATTATAATCAGTGATAAAAACACTGCCTGTGTCAGCGTATTAAAAATGGTATACAGTTAAGTGGCACATAACAGGACATTAATAGACCGAGTTTAAATTTGGCACAGGTGGCATTTCCTCTAGTCATGCCCCTCATTTTCTGCAGCAGACAGAAAATATAAGGGTTATTAAAGGGGCTCTATGTAACAATTTGTAGCATTTTACATGCAAACTTTTTTTATTGGCCATATGTGAGCAGGTTGTAATGTAACAATGAGACATTCCCTGTCTCTGTTGCCTATACAAGCATGTGGACGATTTGTTTTAGTCGTTTAATCTACTGGACTGTGGTTTCCCTTGTTTAGGACTTGGGTCAGATTTTCCAAGACCAACTGTTAATCGTACTTGATTGTTGTAACAAAGTGAGTTTAACTTTTCCCTTAAAACTGTAAATTACCGTCGATGCTATGATAACTAGGCATCTATGGTAGGCTACCATCATACCGTAATGAAAACTATGTCCGAGATAGACCTGCAACTAACTTATCGTTGGATTAATCGAGAAGGGTCCAACTCCAGTCTTGCAGACTTCACGACAAACTCCCCTATGATTCTTCCTTAACAAAGTAGTTTTCTTGCACAGACCAGACCATTTCAAGTGGTAGGAATTTAAAAAATGTAAAAGAAATTGTGAATATTGCTCATCACAGGGCCCATACAAACATTTTCAGCAAAGCAGCAAATGATTGCATTCTAAAAGTGGAACCTGCAAAGGTTTGACATTTTGCTTAAAAAAAAACAAACAAACAAAACTGATAACCAAAATAGTTGCCATTAACTTTTTCTACCCAACAAATCAATGTATCGTTGAAGCTCTAGTCTGAAGTGTTTCACCACTCAGTTAATACATTTGCTGATCAAGGATATCTATCATCGGCATGATGTAATGATTTTATACTCCCAACAGTAATAACGGACTGCTAGAATGCAAGTTGTCTATATTGACATATACAACTAAAGTTCCGTTACAATATTAGACGAAAACAAACCTTTTAAATATTTTATAGTTTGTTGTCAAATGGCAAGCCTATAGAGATATGCCAGAGGATAAATGCAGATTCATATTCTGAGTTTTGCCTTTTTGATGGTGGAAATATCTTGTGTATGTCTGGATCACAGATTGTCTCTTTACTGATTACAATGACCAATTCTTGTAAATGATATGACCTCAGAATCAGTCAACCCAGGTTTTCTGCAATATTTAAAAAAGGTTAAAGATGGTTAGTCCCATAAGCCAACAAACAGACGTCTGCCCTTAAACCCAGCATTAGACAACATTTAATGAATTCTGCATCCTGAAAGACATTTCATGTCTGCACCCCAGCTTACAAGGGGAATTATGTATTCACCTGTTAAGTTATTTCAAAGCACTGTAACCTCTTTCACACAATTTCTCAGCGTGTGCTGTATGTGTCAATCATTCCAGCTAATCCATGGAAACATTCATATCATTATCAAAAATGTGTTAAATTGTTCTCACCTTTCCACGGTGGCGACCAGTGAGCAGAATGAGGACAGTTCCTGGTGTGATGGTGGCGCGCAGGTTCCTCTTGTGCTGGCTGAAGGGCTTCTTCCCATGGCTCTTCAGTTTACGGGGAACATCCTCTGTGGGGTAGTAACGGGGCTACAGTAGGAGCATGGAAGAATATGTATTAGTATTTTGATTCAAGGTTTGCTGCCAAAGCTGAAATAGTAATTGACCTATTGTCCATGACATTAAAATTTTGGCCACCATTTGTGCCAATTGTGCTGTGATTTCTAATAGGAATATCTCAGATATAGTATATATTAAGTATCATTTCCCCTTACTCAGGGCACATGATCTGTACATATGCGCCATTTATTTTTAAATCTATCTCGATGTCAGCTTAATGACATTAACAGCTCCACCTGTCATAGATGGAGCATAATAAAATCTGAAGGGAAAAATAAGAATTTACACATTACTCACCATCTTGCGCAGTTTAACAACACGAGTGCCTCCATTCTTGTCTCCTCCAACAGTCTTGACAACTGTGGCCCTGGGCTTTTCCCTGATCTTTTTCTCCATCTGCAAAGAAGAGTACATCATCAACACAAGACTCAATTAACAAATGTGATGTGCATACGATTTATTTTGATCACAGTTTGTGTAGGGTGTCACTGATCTGCCCTCACCTTGGTCTCAGTGGTCTTGGACTTCCTCTTGTACATGGCCCTGCGGGCGTACATAGCGGAACGGGAGTAGCGGCCGATGCCCCGGGCCAGAACCGGGTTCCGGCTCCCGTGCTTCTTCTTGGCAGATTTCTTCTTGTCGCCCTCTGCCATCTGGCACAAAACAAGGTAAAACAGATGTTAATATACCAACTGTAACAAAAGTGTGATTTTTAATATAAATTAAAATGATACTAAAATTTTTATAACAACCTTCAGAAGTCACAATAATCTAGCCTTGGTTGGACAAAGCACTGTTTGCTATTCCACAGACCTACTGAAGCAACTACCAATGATTACAGCATTCAAGTAAACTGTTTCTATTTTGAGCAGTATAGTGTATTGTCAAAAACAAAATACACCATATCATACAATGAATAGACGAGAGCAGAAAACCTCAATAATGCTATGAACTACTAAGATAGTCTGGTTGACTACCATGTCATGCCCAACGCTGTCGAGCCATGACAAGTTACGTTAGCTAGCACTTAGCATTAGCAGAGCGGAATAATTGCTATGCTTACTAGCGAGACATTTATATCCTCAATATGACAACTTGTTGCTTAAAAGTCAAACTTGTGTATGTGACCGCAGTATTGTTAGAGTAAACACCACAGACGACTACCGAAGGACAGCACGTTGCTATTAGCGAGCTAGCTAACGTTACAGTCAGCACGGAGGCTAGCCGGTGGCCTACACTGCAGATCCACCAAAATGTTCATAATTACAGAGACATTACGGAAAAATCACAGAAATAACGATGTCTAACGTATCATCTAAATACATGGATTCATCTCCTGATGTTTGGCGACTGTAATTTTTATTCTACAACGCAGATGAAAACAGATTTTATTCACACAGTAACACGAAAGCAAGGGTGTCTTACCTTTGCTATGAAAAAAAGACCGACATCCGGGGATGTGACGTATATAAGGACGCTGCACGGTGACGTTGACGTACGTACGTCGCGTTTCGAGGATGTGCTGGTCCTTGTAGTTTTAAATATATTTCTCCCAGTTAAACAGAAAAAATCACTTTTTTAAACGACAGACATTCCCAAAAATGTGGGACTTTTTTGTTTTGAGTGTAGGAAACACATATTTATCTAAATATATATTATGTTGTTTATCTGCTCATACAAACAGCAAAGCTATTATTGTAAACAGCTTAATTGTCTGTAAAAAACAAAACAATTAAAACTATATATATATATTAAGGCACAACAAACAACATATACATATAACATACAACATATAACTTTGGGCTTTCTTTATATACATTTTAAGAAAACAATCTATTCTGTAGAGTATTACATTTATTTTCTGTAAGATATTGTGAAGCACATCTGACATTTATGTTAACTTCTTTTATACTATCCCTACTACAACTTACACATTTATAGCAGACTTTTGTCTATGTTCAATATATGAGTATTCAATATCAAATACCACCTGTTGACTTTGCTATGGCTGTATGTTATCAGTTTTTCTAAAATCTTTTTGAGCATATGTAACAAAATAATGAATGAGAGCAAAGGTCCCCTTACTAGCTGACTAACTTTTCTGAAGAGATTAAAACCAAAAAGAAGACTGATTAAATACATTTCTGATTAAATGCATCTCTTCCATTACAACTTAAATAAGTACCAGTACTGGCTGTCGGTTAAATCTTAATTCCCTACTGAACAAAAAAAAAAAAATAGCCTGACAAGGGCTGGTCATGAAACTTCAAAAACACAACCTCATTTTTTATGTTTTTTGAAAATTGTATTTATTGAGATTCTTTGAAACACAAATACAAACTCAGTTTTTGCTGGAGCCATCACAAGGTCAGACATATTTCCTGGCAATACTGATCCCTGATAATGGAGTGATAGAAAACATTTAAGGCACACATCAGAGTTGATTTGACCCTTACAGTAACCCAACCCAATCTGTACTTATGGAGTTAATTATATGCTACACATGTTAATGTTACCAAGGATCTAGCTGTATATTTGAGGCACGTACATAAACAGGTTTCCGAGGCAACACTGGGCTCATTGTACACGAATAAAACAGACTGAAAAAACTAACAAGAGTAAGCAGCAAAAAAATTATGTTGAGTGATACTTTTCTTTATGTACCAGGGAAAACATATTAATGATCATGTTAAAAGAACATTTACCATTTTATATGTATGTGGAAGGTTTTAAAAAAATCTCTTTTTAGCATGTGTCAATTGTATGTTATTCTATGCAAGTGAGTGATGGTGCAAGACATTCTTCTACGGGAATTATTTTGATACTGGAAGCGTCTTCGGTTAGCATTTTTCGAGGATGATGGCGATGCCCTGACCACCACCGATGCAGGCAGAGCCAACAGCGTACTTGCCTCCTCGTCGCCTGTCGAAAAAAAAAACACGGCCCATTAAATAAAGCCTCTTAATGTGCAGACATCACGCCTGATATACTGTAAATGTAGGCTACCTGAGCTCATGAACCAGGTGGGCAGTGATGCGTGCTCCAGAAGCACCGAGTGGATGTCCGATGGCGATAGCTCCACCGTTAACGTTGCTTTTCTCTGGATCCAGACCAAGAGCCTTTGCCACAGCCAGGTACTGAGGGGCAAAAGCCTCATTCACCTGAGCAAAGAAAATGACATCAATGATGCAACTGAGTAATAACTACCTGGATAAATCACAACATAACAGAAATGCAGTAATGGAAAGTAAGTCACAGAGACTGTTTTTTTTTTTTTTACTCATAACAAACCTCCACAAGATCCATGTCGTTGAGAGTCAGACCAGCTTTTTTAAGAGCTTCTGTGATTGCTGGAACAGGACCTAAGGTGATTTAAGGAAACAAGAAATTCTTATTGTAAAAAGTTATGACGAATACCACATCACGTTTATTCAGTCATTCATTCATTTCAATAGAGATTGAATCAAATCTCTTTAACAGTAATGTCACTCACCAATTCCCATAATGCTGGGGTCACAGCCTGACACGTGATAGGCCACGACTCTGGCAAGAGGAGTGAGCTTGTGCTCCTTCAGCGCATCTTCACTTGCAATCACCACAGCAGCAGCACCATCAGATACACCCTGGATATCAATAAGAGAGTGTTACATTTAGTGGTAACAAACTATTGCTGATGGTAAAAATAATAACAATTTCACGATAATTATATTAAAATAGATTTTACTGAGCTAAACCCAAACTTTGGATCTCTAAATGACACTACCACATGCATAACTCCTTTAACAACTAAACTGATGTTTCTAGGTTTTCACGTTAGAACTATAGAATACTTTTTAAAAATGAAGATTTTTATCGTTTGAAGTAAAAGACAGCTCTTGTTTAACGTTTAATAGGATGATTAAAAAAAAAAAAAAAAAAGAGTCTACACTGCAGACATAAACTCACCGAAGCGTTGGCAGCAGTGACAGTCCCTCCCTTCTTGAAGACAGGAGCCAGTTTGGCCATCTGTTCCAGAGTGGTCTGTGGACGAGGGTGTTCGTCCTGAGCCATGGGCACTTTGCCCTTCCTAGCTTTCACATCAATGGGAGCAATTTCTGCTGTGTAGTTACCAGCCTCATGAGCTGTAAATAAAAAAAAGTTATGATTTAACTATAAACAATGAGCTTGTCTTAAGCAGTAAAATTAACTTCAAATATACCAGCCTTTCTTCTCAAAAGCAATATATTTGAATATTACTATGTTTAAGTTGAATGAAGCCCGTCTTACCTGCCTTCCACCTTTGTTGTGTCTGGTGTGCATAATTGTCACAATCTTCTCGTGTGATCTGGTATTTCTCTGCAAGGTTTTCTGCTGTGATGCCCATCGGGATTTTGACGTGCAGGTCAGTCAGACCCGCCCACAAGGTGTCCTCTAGCTGTCAAGCAGACACAAGGTGAGAATTTTGTCTTTGAGTCAAAAGTTTCTGGAGTTTAATATCAAGGTGTCTTTATGACATTGCTTCGTGAACATTTGTGTCAAGTGTTTGGGGAATAGAAAGAAAAGAGAAAATCAAGCAGAAGCCAACCTTGAGATCGAATCCAAACTTTGTACCAAATCGTATGTTGCGAACGGCGTACGGGGCCTGGCTCATGCTCTCTGAGCCTCCACACAGGACCACCTCTGACTCCCTGAGGCAAATCTCCTGCAAAGACAACAGAAAACATGTTTTTGTTTATGAGCAACAAGGCACATTATGTTTAACTGATTTGTGAAAAATTTTACTTTTACTAATGTATGGACGATGCTCTTTGTGACATATCTCCAGTGTTTATATGCAGACACTCAGTCGCCAAATCTGTGCAATATAATGTATTTCAATACAACAGCACCAACATCTTAGCATCTCAGAAACACCTCTTGATATAATGCAGTACAGTACAACGCAACTATGACCTCAGTGCTAAAACACATAATGCAATTAACACCTAGTGTCTTGGCATTGTGAAAGTAGACTTTATGGCAGAAAAGTTGTGTTAGATTGTGTTATCTAAACTTGTATTTCTGTCAGAATATGTTTTGTCCTTGGTGGAGTTCTTACTTGAGCACCATTGATGATGGACTGGAAACCAGATCCACACAGTCTGTTCACAGTGAGAGCAGGCACTGGGATGGGAACGCCACACCTCAGACCCACATGACGAGCAATGTAGGGTGCATCAGCTGAGCTCTGAAATCAGGGGGGTAAACAAAGAGAAATCAAAAGGTGAGGAACAAACCAAGGACACTAGTCATCACATAAATATACATGTTTACGTGTTCATTTGATGGTAGTTGGGATCTGTTAAGCATGGCTGTTGATCTGTTGGTTTTGGGGTACCTGCATGACATTTCCCATGATGACACTGTTTACAAGCTCTGGTGCGACACCCCCGGCAGCAAGGGCGGCTTTGGCTGCATGCTCAGCCAGGTCTGTTGCACTGTGATCCTTCAGCACGCCACCATAGGTACCGAATGGGGTACGCTTGGCAGCTACAACAAATACACCTGCAGAGAAACAGAGCATTTCAGTACAACGACAAGGACTTCAACCCAACTACCACTGGGAGACAGCCAGATCACAGCATCAGGAGCCACTGGGTGGTATCCACTGCAGAGATGGTTTACACAGCCGGTGCACTGAGATGCAGAAGATAAAGAGTCAGTATAAAGAGGAAGCTAACGTCGGATGGATCAAACTGGACAGGAGGGTCAAGAATTGCTGAGAACTGATTTAAAAAACATGCACATTTTTTTTAATAGTTACTTAGAAACATGTAACTAGCTTCAATGATGTACAGTGTTTTATAATACACAAGTCACTATAGTGCAATGCTATCAAGTACTATAGTTATCTTTAAAAAATGTGTACCTTTAAGTGTCTAATCAAATACTGGACTGTTCTGTAACCTCTGGTTCTTGTCAGGAGAGCAAGATGCTTTGACCTGACCCTTTCGTTTAGGTTTTAACTAACCTTACTGTAATATCTGACTGGGGCTGAGCGGTGTGTTTACTGTTGTGCAATACGTCCAGTATTTTAGATTCTATTATGTACTGTACGTGGAAATGCAGTAAAATATAGTGGACCAAAAATGAAAAATATTTGCAAATGGATAATCAGTGCTGGAAACAAGTACATTTACACAAATAGTTTAAGTTTTGAGGTACTTGTATCTTACTTGAGTTTTTCCCATTTTATGCTACTTTATAGTTCCACTCTTCTAAATTTCAGAGAATATAAATGTTCTCTTGCTTTGCTACACTAATCTGAGATCTGTTGTCACAAGTAGATGCTTCTCAAAATATATATTAACTTAACAAAACGTATAATCAGACTTGATATGGATTTAATATAATGTGTATTAATGCAGGACTAAACATTATTTTAATAAGGTGGTTTTACTATTTTTACACAAGTAATGAAATTGAGTCCTCTTTCTACTGCTGGAGATAATAAAGTAACATTATTATCTAAAATATGCACTTAAATCGATCCACAGGTAAGAGACTGTAACAGACAACCAGCTGCTGATTGTGATTATGACACCATCGGGTCACCTTTCACCTGATTTACTGTAACGTTGTGACCGGACAACGTTTTAAATCCCTGCTGACTTTCATGTTTACATGTAATCGACTTTCATTTCATTAATTATTTGTTGGTTATTCATAATGCCACACTGCAGCACAAACAGGAAAAATGCAGCCCATAAACATTAACAATTTTCAAAGCAGCTCAGCTCCAGTTTACAAACACGCATCTCTGCTTTATAGACTTCCTGCGGGAGTGAAACGTGTTTGTTTACCTCTGAGAAGCGCCATGATGCAGATTCAACAAACCACCAGTGTCAGGATCAAACTTTTCGGCCGATATGCTCTGGTGGCACTCTGAATCAGTCCGAGCTGAATATAAAACCCTGACACAACTGCGACCTTTCCCCTAAATAGTGCAGTTGGAAATGTTTCACTCTTCGAGTAAGATTCGACCAAAACTACGTCATGCAAATTTAAATTAAGACATTAATAAAATGTTTTAAAAAATCAGCAAATGTATCGTAATGTTTAATTATCGACTGTAACTACGACGTATGGCATTATTAAAAAGGTATTTAATTTCCTTCGCAAACAAAATGCTCGAAAATGCGAGCGAGAAATTGTGAGGGACCTTTCGACTACGTCATCTTCCCGCGACACGTCTGTTCTGTCACTCAAGCAAGGGGGCAAGCGGAGTGACATGTAACTGCATGTGAACATCTCTGTTGTTGTGACCCCGAGTGTGAGTTTAATGTGAAAGAACACACAGTGGAAACATGTCTGTGGCTTTATCGCGCTGTCTCTGCAGGGTTTTATCCCGACAGACCGCTTCGTCAAGGTGAGTGTTTATAGTACGACGTGAACTCTCTGGTAGCGAACAAGGCGCTAGCTACGTGAAGCTAACACAGCTAAGGTTATCCAGTACAGAAATGCTAATGAATGTGGTATGTGCTTGACAAGCAGCCTTCTGTGGCATGTTTTGACCCGTATTGTTGTATGTTTTGCAGCTTCCTGTTGGGAGGACATCACCATGCTGTACAGAGTCCTTGGTTTGCACCAGTGATGACACTGAAGACATCTGCTCCACTGAGGTATGATCAAGGCTGGCTTATACACCAAATACCCCAAGGACTTGTTTGTGATAAAATGCAGTACGAATACACAGTATTAAGTAAGACAGATCCTGCATTTTACTGCATATCTGGTGTGGCTCTGTCTTACACATGAGCTCTGTCCCAAAGTCTCCTTCAAACACTTGTTTATGTATTGCTAACTTTTGCACTCACTTTATATTTCCTTTTTGATAGAAGGTCCAAAACTCAAAAATACTTGATTTACAATTATGTTTAATGGAGAAAAGCAACAAAACCTTAAATTGTAGGAGCTGAAACCAGCATTGTTGTTGTTTGTAATAAATTACCCAAACAGCTGAGTATCAAAATTGTCACTAGTTTAAACAAACTAAGGCACACAGAAAACCAGGGACCAGCATTATTTCTGCACTGTTCTGTTTCTGGGTGTCTGTGGGCACTGCACTTAATTATTATTAAGCTATTTGAAAATATCTTATAATTGAATTTTCTCACAAAGAGCACTATACTGTACTGTACTTTGTGTTTTAGAGCGGAGCCCAGAAAGAAGAAGAAAGTGGACCCAAGAAGGGAGCAGCTGGCGAGAGAGAGGCTGAAAAAAAAGCTGAAGAGGCTGGAGAAAGTTCCACCCGAGCTCATCCCCATAGAGGACTTTATTACACCAGCCAAATGCTTGGACGAAACCAGGTACAGCTCATTTCACTGTTGCACACGCTGTCATTTGGAAGTAATCAGGTTAGATTTATGTTGAGATATTGTTAAGGTATTGTTCATTATTTTTCTTATTGTCAACAAATGCTCTAAAAAAACAAAACAAGTATTGCCTTTGTGGCCAGCTGGTGATTTAGATTATCTGAACTATTAAATCTCTTGAAAATGCATCAGTGCAGCACTGTGTTTTTGGGATGCATTTGACATAATCTTTATCACAAGTCTTGTATGACAAGATTGCAGCACAGTCCTTATTAGCAGTTCCAAACAGTCGGTTAAAGACAAACTTGTAGCATTATGGATATTAGATTGGCTAGTATTTATTCAGCACTAACATGATTACATTTAACATTTTATGGGCATGCTTTTATATATCAGTTGACTGTTGTTGACTTACTGTACCTTTTTTCTTTCAAGTGCCATTAATTGGAGTTTATTATTCTCTTACAAAGGGAACGCTCTGCACCAAAGCTGTCATTTGAAGAAAGTGAGCGTCGAGCCTTGATGCTGAAGGAGTGGTGTCGATACAAACAGGTCACCACTTAACCATCACACCTCCATCACTAATGCTTTTATAGAAAATGTCAGTCTGACCCCTGCCCTCCCTCATGTGCACTTAGGGGGCTGTGTTTTATGTGCTCATCTGTCCTTGTTCTTGCAGGACCAGCACATGGCTGAAATGGAGGCTGTCGAACTTGCTCTAGAGGCACAGAGAGAGGCACTGCAGGAGCTGAAGTTAGAATCTGAGGAGCTGTACCAGGCAGCACTAAAACCAGACCCTCTTCTGTTTCCCTTCACTCACGAAGGTCCCACCCACACACCACCAATTACTCAGTATGAAGCGCCTGATGGAAAATACACAGACATCACTAAAGTTTACACACAGTGATGGACAGGACAGCTGTTGTGCAGCCTGTGTGCATTGTCATTTATTTAGTATCTGTCCTTGATTGTACCTGATTTAATAAACCAAGATGCAGCCTTTCAACAGCCTGCATGTGCAGGTGTGAAGGGCACTTTATATATGTTTTCATGCATTGTACAGTCACCTCTGTTCTTTCATTTTTGGATCAAATGCAACAACTTTCATGGAAATTATGCATTGAATTGTTTCGTTTCACTTTCACAACTGTATAAAACATAACAGAAGAGAACGAGAAATAAAAATGTCCTTTTTTATTGAGCCATTTTGTTCAGAATAATTTTTGAAATTTGTTATTTCAGCCATAATTACATAAGGCATAAAACTGCTAATGTACAGCTCTGTATAGGTTGAAACAGCAAAGCTGAATTCTGACAGATTAATCCATCGATATTGTTATAATAACCACAGAGGAGTGTCTACTGCATCAAAAACCCATATTTACTTTGGTTGACAATTCATGCAACATTACTGTTAAGTGTTGACAAGCTTACAAGGGCCAACTCTCCTGTGCGACGCTAACAAAATCTGTGGACACGGTGTGAGTGCATTGGAGTGCAACCCATATAGAATCTTTAAAATATATCCATTGCATTAATTGACCCAATATTGCTTTTTTCTTACGCTAAATGAGGCATTTGCTATTAAAACTCATTTCCAGTGAGTCTGAGTGCAGTCAGTCGTGCTTCAGTTGGCAAGAAACAACACTTTGCAGAGATCATATATTATAATTCACTGGTTGAAAACATGCTGTCATCCTCATTATTGACCACTAGATGCTGCTGCCATGTTTTTTCATATAGCAGCTCACTTAATAGAACTTGAGATGGAAATGAATGATGTTCAATCGCTCCAGCATGTGGCTCTAAACAATTTCATTCAGTCCATTAAGTGACAAGAATCTAAATGTCTTCATTTGACTTTGTTTTGGCCACAGCAGGTTAATAATGACAGTTCATGAGTCCTCAGGCTTTCCCTGGTTCAGGGGCGTGTGCCAGTCTTTTGGAGGGTCTTGCCTCAGCTTCCACACCGGGGTGAACTTTGTCTGCTCTGCCACTCTGTTCCTCTCACTCGTCTGCAAGGCGTCCTGCAATACGGATACAATACATATAAACTGACTGATTTCATTTTCAAGACATCTCTTTTTGGAAGTGTTTACATGTATTCTTTAGGACATTCAGACACCCTGGATGGTGAGAGAAAGAGTTTAGGGCTTTAAACAATGTGACTTATGGCAGCTTTACCTTGGCGGCAGCACTTCTGTATTTCTCCCACTCTATGCAGTTATTGTAGTCCTCTTTCCACTGCTGGCAGGATGGGGCGGCACCAAATGTGTAATAATGGTGGAAACGATTCCAAAAGCTTTTACAATGTCTGAATTCACTCCAGTAGTCATCACATACCCGGGGTGTCTATGAACAGAAAAAGGCAGGAATCATCATTAAACCAGCTTGTACGAATTATATTTTGACACCTTACTGTTATTATGTCTGTCGTGGAGAACTGCATCACTTTAAATTCTCTGATAACACTTAACAAGATCCAAGGTTATATAATTGTTTATTTCATAATGTCTTATCTACTTCAAACTCTTGTTTTAGGTATATTAGCATTAATAAACCGCCCACTATCAAGACACTGGTTGTTAGTTAATCCTGTTGAACGTTTTTTTTAAATGCTAAAATATTCACTTACCTTAAATTAGGGGAGAAAAGGACAATATAAAATAAATAGTGTTCTAACAGCACCTCCCTGAGGTCTTTATGGTTTACCTCAATTTGCAAAGTGGCTGACCTGGCCTTACAAAAATATCTTTTACATGTAGTTTTCAAATTTACATGCAAAGCTACATCTTTAAAGTAAATCATGAATCAGATGAGTACCTGAGGGTTTCTGTTTAAACCACCTGGTGTATGTGACATTGCTAAACGCTAGCTAAGGTTAACGATACTTTTGCAATGTAGCATTGATAGCTAATCACCTTCCTAACTATTTGTTAAAGATGTGGCACACTTCGCTCTTTATCAGGCCTATCAAGACCTAATCGGATGAAATAAAATCAGGACATTAAGCCAACAACGTAATTCATAATACATCTGTAGGATAAATTACCCTCCACAATGTTTCTCCAGACCGGTCCATTGCTAGCTGCGCTAACGTGACAAGGGACAACTTCCGGTTCCATTGCATTTCACAATAAAAGCGCTTCTGCACAAATGTTAAGCACTTACTTTGAAAAGACTCACTTCATATTTTTGAACAGCAAACATCACAACACACTACATGCACATGCCATAATTGTACAGACCATATTTGTGGAAAATGTATTTAAGCTACTCTGTATTTAATTTAAATTCAACATTTCTTCTTTTACATCTTTTTACATCTATTGTCCATCGTCCATCTATTGGTGGGATTATTTGTATCCATGTCAGTACGTTTTCTAATTAGAACTGGAAAACAAACTAATCATCCGTTTATTCCTAAATAAATGTGCCCAACTCAAGTCAAGCAAAAGGCATTAATCCAGAATCATCCTATTATATTACATATAACTTACTTATTTGGTAGTTCATGCACATGCTTCGACATTACAAAAATAACAATTTGCTACAACGTCTTACTTTCAAAACAGTCCTTTATTTGTCTATAAATAAACCAGGAAAAAATGAAAAACCCTTGCAAGTTATTCTAAAACTCAAAAACCCTCAAACATAAAATTAAAGTTTTTATAATTAAGAACAAAAGTATAGAGATCTTATTGCTCCCATTTTATAATAAGAATGGGGCTCTGAAAACAGCATATTTAAGGTGAACTGTAAAAATGCAATAATTATGGAAAAAGGGGGAAATATGCTCGAAGGCAAAGGTAATTCAAATCTTATAATTATTACAACAATACTTCACTTCTTCGTGTTGGTGGTGTGGTGATATAATTTATTATGCCTGGCTCAATTCAGTTACCCTGGACCTGGGAATATCAAATTACAGCTGACAGCATTTTATGCAGCTCAGTTTCTGTTGAGCAAAAGATGACTGTCAGAGTTTTAATTAAATATCATCTCAACTCAACAGCAAAACTCTCACTTCAAAAGAGACAGGGAGACAAAAGCCCAATGCATCAGAAGATTTTTCATTTTGCTTTTGAAGGTGACAATAGATATGGTGAGTCTGTGCACATCAGCCAGTCTTCAAGGCTTTCTGCCCTTCTTGCGTAGTGACTGTCCTTGTCCAGAGAAAGCGATGAATCTGTTCAACGCGTCATCCTGAGAGGAGTAAAAAGAGATTGTCAGAGAAAATCTATTTAGAGAATGGAATACATATATCAGTAAAATGACTTGCACCATAAAATGGAAAAGTGTGTAACAAACTGTTCTGAATTTCTGCAAATACAGCAAAGTTTAAAATTTACAATCGTATGATAAAATCCTTCACATTTCTTACATCATCCACAAATTTCCTGGGCAGAGGCCTTGAGTTCCTGATGAAGGTGATCCTGCCAACTTTGAAGTCATAGTTGGGAATGCCTCTGTGTGATAAAATATTAAAGTTAAATTACACTTTTACTCTCAAGACTCTGGTAGAATGGGTCAATATCCAGTGATGTGTGGTAAAATAAAGACTAAACAGGTGACACTCACGGTCTCTAAACAGTGTGACCATCTTGTAAATTAATGTCACATTGAGCAAAAAGAAAAAATTTCACATCTTAGCTCTGCATGCTGGAGGTCGAGGTGAGTCCATTGCTAAATTTTGCATTTGGTTGGAAGGTCAAACTAGTAATTACATCTGATAAAGCTGCTATATGCTGATTATGTCATGTCACAGCACAACAAGATGACATCGGACCTGGAGAAACTTAAAGATGGAAAGTCAGATGGTTGTGGAAACGGTCTTGGTTTGGCACTAAAAACATTAGATTAGTGGTTCCACCTGTTTTTCAAGGACCTTCACAAACATCTTAGTCTTCTGTCATTTCTTGCCATACTGTACTGTACTTTGTGTCTACATAAATCATACAAGTGACATGTTCTCACCTTTTGATGTCACTTGGGCTCAGAGGGGCAGGGCTGGGCTCAATCCCTTTTAATTTACCATCCAAACGATTGCCAGAGCCAGTGAAAGCCTAAAGGAAGGAAACAGATTAGAAGTCTGTTAGCTCTTATTATACCAGTTGTCAGTAGAAATGACAACATCTCTAACACAGAGCGACATTTACTCACTCTGAATCCCATATCCATGTCAGCGTAATTGGTGGGATCTCCCTCTTCCTCCTGTAAAGAAATTGTTTTTTATCGTCATAATTGTTCAGAGCACAAAATATACATGGCCTTCAATGGTTTAGGTCCTTACTGTTGGTTCTTCCTGGTGATGAGGTCGCCGTTCAGGCTCTTTGTAACCCAGAGGAGCGTCAAAATCCACCTGAGAAACAGAGTCAAAAAATATTTAAACTGGAGAACACAGCAGAATAATTCATTGTTTGTGATAACATAGAGGCTCTTACGTTCATATCGCACTCAATGATGGACACTGCTTTATCTGGCTTGGTCTCCATTACTCGCAGCTCATATATCTGAAACAAACACACACATTAGCACTGATGTTCAGCATAAAGAAAAGACAATACAAAAACTTATTCACATAAACTGATTTACCTTTTCATTGTAGTTGATAGCTATGACATCACCAGTTGTCAGGCAGGCAAAGTTTCTCAAAGCATTCTCCAGTCTGTAATAGAGTGACAACTTAGTTTATCATTTAGTTCACCACAAAATGTGAAAAATGTGATGAATTTAAAATATCGTAAGTGGTATCTCTTACACTGCTTTGGGGTTTGTAATGTCCAGGAAGTCAGGGCTCTGTGGCTGGAACTTTGAATAAGTGGCCACCATAAGGTTAACACTTTCAACTTGGACCAGACCACCTTCTTCCAACAGGAGATTCTGCATCATCTGCAGCAAAGAAAATAAAGCAAATTTCAGTACTGCCTTGATTGATACTTAGAAAGTGGCCTTAAAAGCAGTAAATCAGCAGAGAATATTTCAGACACAATAAGAAACATGTTCGATTTCATCTCTGTTCTCTCAGTTACTCAAAATCCTAAAGTATTGCATTTGTGTAAACTCATTTTTAGATAGATTTTAATACAGGTACTTAAACTCTCTTTGCATAAAATTGTAATACAGTATAATTAACCTGCTTCCAATTTCTCCAGCATTGATAACAGAAGTCAGTTCAATCTCTGTGACACATTAAACTTGTTAGCTTCTCACCCAGTGTGGCAGATAGCAGATTCCCTCATCTGCCACAAACTCCAGAACACCACAGTGAGTCATTCTGTCTGAGTTCTTGTTGGTCAACTTGAACAGCATTGGATAAGTGATGTTAAGCCTGCCTGTAGAGGGGAAATGAGGAGAAAGGTACAGAGAGATAATAATCATTGAAGGTTCATACAAGACTTTTGTAATGAAGATGGGCTTAATTTAACTTCCACTTACTGAGCTGGTCGAGAGCTGAAGGTGGCATTATTACTAAAAGAAAGAAAAACACAACGAACAAGATCAGGCAAACACCTTCCAAGCCAGTTAAAAGTTCGTGAACACATCAGATACACGAATGAGTGAATTTTAACAATTTGTGACTTCTTTAGTTCATTATTATAAATGCAGAGGACCCACTTTAAACTCTAACACTACAATGAGTGAGTCTGGGAGGTGAAAGGCAGAAAGTATGTTTTAAACATGTTGGCTAAAGTAGAGAATGCAATACAGATTAAAACCAAAGCTGAGGGATGTAGCATTACCCATATCTTTGTTTTAGTTATGTATTTAACTAATAGGTTTTTCCCAATGCATCTGTGTTTAATGAAGCAATTAATAACTGTGGGTTTATTAGTTTGGTCCTAACAAAAACTGAGTTATTGAAGCAACAATTTTAAAGAGTCATAATGTAACAGAAACATCATATATGACAAGAAAGGCTAAACACTTCTATTCTAGCATATTAGAGAGAAGCAGCAATAAAATGTTGTGTATATTTAAACACTGGGCCTTATTTATCAAAAGCCATCTAGAAATGGAAAAGTGCTTGAACTGACAGACCTTTGTTACACTTAGATCCACATGTTCATAAGGGTCTATAGGTTGTATAACAAAAGGTTGGCTGTGCCAGACATTGAGACAAAGCTGGACGTGAGTCAACATTAGAAACTGACCAGTTCAACACTAGACAACACTAAAAAGAAGTAATGATTCACCGATACTAGTATAACTTCTTGTTATGAGCGACTTTATATTAAGTCTACACTTTTAAATTAATTTCAAGAGGGGGTTGTAGCCAGTTCAGTGGTCTGTAAACTTACTTGCAGACCTGCGAAATAAAGAAACAGTATAATAAATAATAATGCTTACTTTTGCCTCCTTTCTCCACGTCGGAGCGGTCGTTAGGACCTGCCAGCATCGACACCGAGTAGCAGCGATACTGAGTGGAGAAACGGTTCTGAAATCCCCGGGACATCGGGTGATCGAATACATGGAAGGAAAACTGTGGAGCAAAATAATAAAACACACATACTTTAACATGTTTTACGTGAGTTGCTAACATCCACGTAGGACTTTAATTCCATCATGACAGGGCATCTTTCTGCTGTTGTCGTGTTGTTGTTAGCCGCTCGCTAGCTAAACGGCTCCGAGTACGATTTGCTCTGAACGACAGCGTATGAATCGTCGACGTTTGACAAAATCAGAGTGCTACTCACCATGTCGACAGTCTGGGTCTTCTGTCGTCAAAAGGATCAAATCAAAATGTCTGTTTCTCTTCTCGTATGCGAAAATTTGGATAAGCTGCGAGTTTCCACTGTTGTTTTCCGTTTCTTCCGGAAGTGTACGTGCTGACAGCCGGAAATGACGACATGACAGACGTTAGCCAATCATATAAGCCCAATGGAATAATATATTTTCTTGAATATTTACGTATGTATTAAATTTTTTATTTTTATTTTATTATTTATTTATTTTGTGCGCATTTCTTTATTTGTATCAATAAAACACAACGAAGTGTTGCATGATTTTTAAAGTTATATAGATAGGCCTATTATAAATATGTTAATATATAGAAATACTGGATGAATCATTGTTATTATTGTTACTGTTCATGATTATATTGGTTGTATTGTTGTTACTACAACAATAATAATATTACTAATAATAATAATAACACTAATAATAATAATAATAATAATAATAATAATTAAAGCTGCAAGCAGCGATGAACGGGCCCTCGCAGTCCACGCGGGTCGCGGCATGCTGCCGTCGTTACATGCTGCCGTCGTTACATGCTGCTGTTGTGACATGCTGCTGTCGGGGCTTGTACTTGCAACAACTTCCATTGAGGAAATGAAAGTGAAGGCAGTGAAGCTGTCATTTCGTCATTTAGCAATCAAAGCGCCACCTATTGGTCGATTTGCACGAAATTTTGTAGAAATGCTCATCATGCCATGGAACACAATTGCCAAAAGTTTTGTGTTCATCGGACTGTATTTCATCAAGATACACAAGAATGTCTGTTTGACCACAATGCGCAGGAAATTGTTGTTTTATATTTTGGCCGTTCTGTGGACTAGCACATTTCTTTTAATAACTTTTTGTCAGGAGGGTCCAAAGATGCTGCGTGCAAAGTTTGGTGCAAATTGGAAAAACTGCCTGGGAGGAGTTCGAAAAAGTAGGTTTGCGACATTTGGCGAATTTGCAAATGGAAATTCAGTGCGAACGTGGGCGTGGCCTACATCACACTGTTCGGCTGTATTCAGGGAACACGTAGATATAAGGTTTAACAATGTGCACCATATTATGTGGGAGTAATTAGCAAAAAACGTTTTTTCTTGATAATAGCGCCACCTGCTGGTCATTTTTGGTGTGTGAGTTACAGGGGCCGGTCTATACCATCCCTATGAATTTCATATCCATAAGTGTTATGGTGTGGGCACAGTGGCAAATCTAAAATGAAACTGCCACCAGAGCGCCACCTAGTGTCATATCGGTCACCCCTTTGTCACCTGTCCTCAGGAGGCCATTGGCAATGAGTGTACCAAGTTTTGTGTTAATCCGACCAACCGATGTCGAGATATTAAATACTTCAATTTAAAGAGCGCCACCTAGTGGTCATCGGCCAAAATTTAGCACAGAGCCTTAGAGCATCATGAGGAAGTAGGATCCTGAGTTTGACGTCATTTGGACAAACCAATGTGGAGATATGCAACACTTCCTGTTTGGAACGAAATCTGCAGGAAGTTGTTATTTAATAACTTGAGTATTTTTTGGAATATCAAAATTCTTTTAATAACTTTTTGTCAGGAGGGTCCACAGATGATGTGTGCAAAGTTTGGTGCAAATTGGTGAAATTGCCTGGGAGGAGTTTGAAAAAGTAGGTTTTCGACATTTCGCGAGCTAGCATAAAAACGGTAGGCGGAAATGGGCGTGGCCTATATCAGGAGATTCAGCACAATTCACTGAACGCGTGGATACAACGTTTTTGAATGTGCGACAAAGTATGTGGGAGTTATTAGCCAAAACGCACTTTCCTTATTACAGCGCCACCTAGCGGTGAAAATCCACAACGACAACAGATTATAAAATTTTTCGCCAGGTTTGATATATATTCCAAGTTTGGTGACTTTTGGGGTATGTTCAGGCAGTGAAAAATGCGATCATTTTGGCCGAAAAATAATAATAATAATAATAATAATCATTCGAAAAACAATAGGGTCCTCGCAGGTTCCCTGCTCGGGCCCTAATAATTAAAGCTGCAAGCAGCGATGAACGGGCCCTCGCAGTCCACGCGGGTCGCGGCATGCTGCCGTCGTTACATGCTGCCGTCGTTACATGCTGCTGTTGTGACATGCTGCTGTCGGGGCTTGTACTTGCAACAACTTCCATTGAGGAAATGAAAGTGAAGGCAGTGAAGCTGTCATTTCGTCATTTAGCAATCAAAGCGCCACCTATTGGTCGATTTGCACGAAATTTTGTAGAAATGCTCATCATGCCATGGAACACAATTGCCAAAAGTTTTGTGTTCATCGGACTGTATTTCATCAAGATACACAAGAATGTCTGTTTGACCACAATGCGCAGGAAATTGTTGTTTTATATTTTGGCCGTTCTGTGGACTAGCACATTTCTTTTAATAACTTTTTGTCAGGAGGGTCCAAAGATGCTGCGTGCAAAGTTTGGTGCAAATTGGAAAAACTGCCTGGGAGGAGTTCGAAAAAGTAGGTTTGCGACATTTGGCGAATTTGCAAATGGAAATTCAGTGCGAACGTGGGCGTGGCCTACATCACACTGTTCGGCTGTATTCAGGGAACACGTAGATATAAGGTTTAACAATGTGCACCATATTATGTGGGAGTAATTAGCAAAAAACGTTTTTTCTTGATAATAGCGCCACCTGCTGGTCATTTTTGGTGTGTGAGTTACAGGGGCCGGTCTATACCATCCCTATGAATTTCATATCCATAAGTGTTATGGTGTGGGCACAGTGGCAAATCTAAAATGAAACTGCCACCAGAGCGCCACCTAGTGTCATATCGGTCACCCCTTTGTCACCTGTCCTCAGGAGGCCATTGGCAATGAGTGTACCAAGTTTTGTGTTAATCCGACCAACCGATGTCGAGATATTAAATACTTCAATTTAAAGAGCGCCACCTAGTGGTCATCGGCCAAAATTTAGCACAGAGCCTTAGAGCATCATGAGGAAGTAGGATCCTGAGTTTGACGTCATTTGGACAAACCAATGTGGAGATATGCAACACTTCCTGTTTGGAACGAAATCTGCAGGAAGTTGTTATTTAATAACTTGAGTATTTTTTGGAATATCAAAATTCTTTTAATAACTTTTTGTCAGGAGGGTCCACAGATGATGTGTGCAAAGTTTGGTGCAAATTGGTGAAATTGCCTGGGAGGAGTTTGAAAAAGTAGGTTTTCGACATTTCGCGAGCTAGCATAAAAACGGTAGGCGGAAATGGGCGTGGCCTATATCAGGAGATTCAGCACAATTCACTGAACGCGTGGATACAACGTTTTTGAATGTGCGACAAAGTATGTGGGAGTTATTAGCCAAAACGCACTTTCCTTATTACAGCGCCACCTAGCGGTGAAAATCCACAACGACAACAGATTATAAAATTTTTCGCCAGGTTTGATATATATTCCAAGTTTGGTGACTTTTGGGGTATGTTCAGGCAGTGAAAAATGCGATCATTTTGGCCGAAAAATAATAATAATAATAATAATAATCATTCGAAAAACAATAGGGTCCTCGCAGGTTCCCTGCTCGGGCCCTAATAATAATTGAGGATGCCGTCCCATAAAAGTATATAAAAATAAAAATGTTAGCTTATATTATTTTTTAAAGGGGTACTACAACAGCTGCTTGTCAATAAAATCTAAGGACTCACATGAGACTTTTTTCAGAACAGAAGAAGCAACAGCTTCTTCATGGACCTTAAAGTGATATTGTTTTGTTGACTGCTGTGTCTAAGGTTAAAACATTCAATCTCAACCAATGCCATCATTGTAACACAGGCCTACACTAATATGATTTGTCTCCATGCTCTGGCTAGGATTTTTTCTCATTAATACTCCTCATGACTAGTAAACTGACAGTGATGTGTTAATGGAGCTGCCCTTTAATAATTATCAACCATAGTTTCCAATACATGCAGCATGAATACACAACACACCAACCTTATTCAGAGCCACACAGTTTTAATGAGTCTTATGAAGACCAAATCAGACATACATGACTGACAGCAGCACACTGATAACAAGTTAAAAGTTATTAAAGAGGACCAGTTGAAATAATTTCTGGCTGAGAAAAACTGTACATGTCATAGATACAGTATATAAAATACAAAACTGAGAAAAGGCAATGTTGTGGTATTGTAGATGCACTTTGAGAGAACATTTTAAAATGGCACATCTGTAGAAGCCCTCTGATTGAGAGAACTACGGATCTATAAAACAACACAGGCCTCCAGTCAAGTGTGTAATATCATTTTCTGCCTTCTTCTCAGATGTAAGCATTCATATTGGAGGCCAACTCTTGGCTACTGCTTGGTGCAATGCTTCAGGTAACCACTGGCAGTATGCAGACAACAGAACTGTAGGAGGAGAAAAATACACAATGAAACAACAAGATCAAATTACAAGAAGGCTAATGAGGCAAAGGCATTAAACCCTCACATTTATCTTCAGTTTTCCAGACAGAGTGGAGAGCATCTCTGCAGTCAACTCTCTTTGACACCAGCGCTCCCAGCAAAGCCTCTGTCCTCGGCTGGAGCCTAAAGCGGCAAAGACACAACAGTAAGAGAAAAGTTATTAAATGACACAAGCTAATTTGTTGATTGATGCAGAAGGAGCAGGAAGAGCAGTGTGTGTGTGTGAAACGTACTTTGCCCATGTTTTCATCATGATGGAGGGGTTTGACAGAAGGTGGTCAACATGCTTCTTTAGTTTAGGACAAACCTGCAAACAAGACAAAGCAAACGTTACTTCACAAGTCTTAGGTCTGTTCAAATTCAAGCCTTCATGGCCGCTTGAAACTTCCGGGAAGGTTTTGCTGCAGTACCTGTCCCTCGAGCAGAAACCTGGAAAACAGCTTGTAGCGCTCCAAGCCGTCTGGATACTCCATCTCAACTGCTGGCAGCTGCCAACCAACACGGACTGCAGGAGAGACGCAGCGATTAGAAATATGCAGGCAGAGACACCTTTCAGCACAAACACACAGATGGCGCTCAGCTGTACAAAACTCACAGAAGGTGCTGGAACGGTGACATCTGAGGGTGCCGGTGGACGAACAGAACCACGGTGATGGCGACTCCTGAGGGGAGCTGAAATGACAATACTGAGGCAGAAGTTGGGGTACCCACTCTGCTTCTACTGCTGACACACCTGTTCGAGACAAAGACGAAGATATTTCACCAGGTGGAACCATCAGTCTGTCAATCTAGTTTTATTAACAGCAGCAACAATCCAATCCAAGAGGGACTTTAGTCCAAACAGCTCTCTGGATCAGCACCGAGTGGGAACTGTGACTATCACATACCAGATCCCACATCCTGTGTTTTCACAAAGCTCATTTACCTTTCATGTACATCTTTGTGGTCTCCATGATCTCCTGGTAGACGACAAACTCAGGCAGTGTTTTGAACAGTGCAGAGCTGGGATGAATGAACACCGGCTCGTCCATAAGAGGTGTCTACGAACAAAAAAAAAAGATAAATTGAGGATATAGTCGAGAGCGATAATAGACTCACCTAAATCATAATAACAGTCCTCAGAGCAACTTGCCTTGTACCCATTCTTCCATTTTGGGTCCAGTATTTCTTCTGCCTGTACACGCCTTGCAAGATGGTCTCCCAGTCCAGCCAGAACAATCTGCCGCAAGCAGTGCACCTGGTGCTCTGTCGGTGGAGTCATCTTGGGATTCACAAAGGCTCCCACCTCTGGACACACTGCGTTCACTGGGATGAGAGAGAACACCAATCATCTTCCGTTTTGATTCACATTATGTGTTAGGTTTTCCATGTGTGCTTGCGTGTGTATGTGTGTGTACCTGCATTGGTAAGTTGTCCTCTGAGCCTCCTGATTTCCACCATGGCTTTATACCTCAGACCGTTGTCTTCGCAAAACTTGGGAGTACAACCAGCAAATTCACAAGCACCAACAGCACCTGGTGTCACATAAACAGAAACATAGTATTACCCCCATCAATGTACTTAATATAAAATATTTTGTACAATAAATGCGTATTTTTTGCATTTTTATATCTTAAAGTAAAATTCCACCTTTTGCTCTGCCGACTCAGACTAACATTTTTGCCATTGCCTCTTGTTTTCAGGAGTGAATATAAACGTTCTTCCTACAGTTTATAGCACAATACTGTCCAGTATTGTAACCTAAAAGCTTACCCAGCATGACCATGAGGTCCCCCAGCAGGAGTGACGCCCCTTGTCCCGCCCACAATCTTCTCATTTGGGTTAGCCGAGCTCGGCGCTGATTGAGCTTGGAGCTCTCATCTTCACTTCCAGCAGGTCTGAGGAGAAATAAAAATGTGTTACGAGTATAAAAACAAATGAAGTATATGGCGGGAAAATGCCACTAAGCTTTAAAAGGTGCTACATGTCTTACTCCAGTTTTGAAACATCTGCTAATCTACACCAGATATCATTAGAGCAAACATGTTTCCTCACCTGTCAAGGTCTTCGAAGATCTCTCGGACTGTCATGGCTGCTACCACAGCGATGACATAAGGCAGGCAATCCTGCTGCTTACCGAGAGCTAACATTTTAGCATAACGTGGTGCAACAGGGAATGAAGCCATGGCTCTGCCCAGGGGGGTGATCGGACAGCTCAGTCTCGCTTGCTCCATGTCATTCACTCTAGTAAGAAAGAATAAATAATTATGTAATGCAATCCATGTAAGCCTGAGATATCAGTCAAGGCAGGTAAAGAGAGGGGTTACCGTCCGGTGCGAGGCGGCTCCTTCAGAGCTCCCAATGAGACTAGTAACTGCTCTGCTGCAACAAGAGCCTCAGCAGAGGGAGACGTGGGAAATGGAAAATTGACCACCTGCATGAACAGAAAATATGAAGCTGTTTTTATGAGAAGACTCTTTCTTTCTCTGATGCAATAGCATTTCACTCAGAAGTTGGCTGGTAAGTCTGAGCCGTTAATTTTTTTCTGACCTTGTCTATGTTGAGGTCTTTCATCTGTAAAACCAGGTCCTCCACAGGCCTGCGAGTGATCTCTGCCTCTGAGAACAAACTGAAGTCTCCAAATACTGCAGATGAGTACAACCTGCAGAAACATCACAGAAGCAGAGAGACAAACATCTGTTAGTATACAGAAAACAACTATGTAATAACATCGTCACACAGTTTTAAAGTCCTGACCTGTAGCAGTGTCCCGGCTCTGTTCGTCCTGCTCTGCCTGCTCTCTGATTGGCTGAGGCCTGTGAGGTCCATGTGACCTTGAAGGAGGAAACTCCGGTCACCCTGTCGTAGAAACGTTTCTTAACTCGACCGCAGTCGACCACATACTTGATGCCAGGAATGGTCAGAGACGTCTCGGCCACGTTGGTGGCTACGACACACAGACGGGTACCAGGCGGAGGAGGCCTGAACACCTGCAGTCAACAGACGCACACATACAATATGTCATAGTCAAACTTTGTTTACTGTACTAACAGTTTTCTGCATTTTGACTTGAACTGATAATTTCATCTTTGAGTTTATCATCATTTTAAATTATGTAAATACTTATGTCTTTGTAGTAAATTTGATTTAGCCAACATAAACGTACCAAGTAACTGGTAACAACTAGGAGCTGGTGGTGGTGGTTACATGATAAAATTCTGATAAAATGAAAAATGTACACCTTTTTAACCACTTTTTGAAACCATTACATACACTTTAACAACAGTCAATGCCAATAAATTAAAACAAATCTTTATTTCTTTAATTTCAGATCAGTCTTTTATTTGATTAAAAACAGTTTGTCTTTAATTGTTGATTTATTTATGAGCAATATTAGGCATAAATAAAACTTCAAGTGTGCTCTGACTCTTCCAGTGTGCTCTGATAATTTTAAGTTATATTACACTAGTTTATATCCTTCCAAGATCATATTTTTTACAAAAATACAATGTGAATTTTGATGGAAAATCTTTAAAAAAAAAAAGAAAAAGAAAGAAAAAAGAAGAAATCTTGTTTTTTGAAAAAACAACCATACTTCTTCTAAAATTGTATCAGTTTTTTGATGACGTGAAATTAATCTCACCTTAGCCTGTTGCTCTGGAGCCAGCAGAGAGTAAAGAGGGAGGACATAGAGAGGAATAGAAGGGTCCGCTTTCTCCTCTACAGAGACAAAACACAGAGAAGAATTAGTCAGGAAACTAATCTGAAATACATCCACAACTGGATGTGAAGAGTTATTCATTTGGAGTAGCTTGCCTGCATCGTTGGGATCATCTCCGATTTCCAAATCAGAGCCTTCGTCCTCCTCGTCTCCGATCCCGGCCTCTCTGTCCTCATCGCCTTCATCCACCGGGAGCGCAGAGTAGTTATCCAGGTCAATTCGGGGCAGAGACTGGTGACAGAGATAACGCTCTTTAAATGTGTACACGAGAAGTATCTGCTGAAGAGCGAGGTGGCTTTGGTGTCATTTTGCTGAAAACAGACTTACAACAGGTTTCTTCTGTTTGGCCTTCTTAAACTTCCTCATTGCCTCTGAGGTGTCTGCTTCCTCACCTTCACCTGAACATAAAATAATTTACATACACAAAAACACACTGAGACATATGAGTGTAAGGAGGGTAAACACGTGTGTGTTACACTCACCAGTGGTTGTGTTAGCCTTCCGGAAGGGAAAAGCTTTTCTCAGTCTTCTGCACAGACTGTGAACCTCTGCCTGACCCGTCAGAAACACTAGGATACCACCTGAATGACAGAGACAAGGCATTGGTTTGTCTGGTTTTTACTGCATAGTACACTGTATAAATGTTTAATTCATATTTAGAAAAAAGTACACTGATAAAGATTAACTAACAATTTGCAATTCCTCATGCATCCCACCCCAATATCTTAAAAAAACAATTCAGTTTAATCTGCTTGATTAACAAATATTAGACTGTTTTCTCTGCATCCACAGGAGTACAGGTTTTTTATGACATCTATTATTGATTGATCTGTTGTTTAATTTAATGGTAATGGTTTATTTGGATGTTAAACGTGTGTATGTTAAGACTCTGGTTAGTTACATATTGTGAAAAACTGGTATCAGTTAGCTGAGACAGAGTAAAACAAAAAAGGCTTTTCATCATGTAACTCGTAAAATGAAGAAACAGACAATTTGTTGTTATTAAATGTTAATGAATGATTTGATGATCTTCGACTTAAAACCTGTAGGTTGTAAACAAATCTTACTACTAAAAAGTCAAAAATCTGTTGTGTGTTTCGTGTGTGCACCTGGAGGCAGCATCCGATGGATCTTGCAGGTTTTGTGGAAAACTTCTCCGGTGTAATCCTCCATCGGGGTGCGTTTATTGAAATGTATAGTGACAGGAAATTGGCGAGCATCCACCTTGATGACCGGCGGAGGTATCCGAAATAGCTTTGTGTTGTCTGTGAAGTCCTCCACTCGCAGGGTAGCCGACATGACCAGCAGGTTCATGGGCATACCTTTCTGCAGAGACATGAAGACAAATTAATTTACAATGATATAATAATTAAATATTAATTTAAAAGTAAGAAAACACAGTGAATGATAATGCCATGCATGCTGTCTGTAATTATTGACTTTTTACACCAAAGACATGAAACACAGCAGAGATTCTTACCTTGTTTCTAAGCGGGACGATACGAGACAACAGTCCGATGAGGATGTCGGTGTACACGCTCCTTTCATGAGCCTCATCAATGATTATGGCACTGTACCTCTGGAGCAGGAAATCCTATGAGACAAAACCAAGACTGACAAACTGCAGAAACATCAAGGTAATTAAGGGCTCATACAGATATAATGAATTATGTATTACAACCAAGACAACTATTGATGCTTTCAGTCAAAAATGTTACAATGTTACATGTTACAGTCCACTGAACTGAAAGTGAGAACTTTTTTACTGTATGAGTGTGAATAGAAGGCAATGTTTGTTTATGAAAATTACATGTGAAAAAGCTGAGTTATCTTCAATACTAAAGATATTCATTGTTACACTTCACATCACCCTCTCTGTCTATTTGCTATACTTTATTGAATTACTAAGTGGAGAGTAAAGATAATACCTTCTGAATCTCCTTCAGCAGAACACCATCTGTCATGAACTTGATCTTGGTATCGCTGGTCACGTTCCCTTCATATCGGATCTGGTATGACACCACCCTGAACACACATAAAAATATCTGCCATTTAATTTACAAGATGTTTTTAAATCAGAAAATCTACAAAGAGAGTCACAAAGAGGTTACACAACCAAAATAATGGATTTGATTTCATTTTAAATATGTTAAATATCTACAGTAAGTGAATGTTTGTTACCGTGTGGACAGGTTCATCTCTTTGGCCACTCTGTGTGACATGCTCACAGCTGCTACCCTTCTTGGTTCTGTGATACCGATTATTCCACTGCCACTGGAGGAAGCAAACAGAATGAAGAGGATGATGATAAACATATGATACCGCATATGAATATGTATCCACATCTAAGCTATTTTTCTAGGTAAATGTCCACTGAAAGATTTAAGGACAGGAACATCAAGAGGTTAACCTACCTGGCATAACCAGCTTCATACAGAAACTGAGGCACTTGAGTGGTCTTTCCACTTCCTGTCTCTCCACAGATGACGACACAGGGGTTCTCTCTCACTGCCTCCATGATGACCTGCTCCTCTGCCAGCACGGGCAGCTTCAGACGTGCTTCCTACAGCAACAGATTGAAATAGACTTAAAGCTCACCCTCAAAAAAAAAATACACCTATCTGAATGTAATACATGTAGTTTTGAGATTTAGTCAGTTACTCTCTGACACACACACAGTGAGCACACACACCTGTATTTCTGGTGATCTGTCGACAGGAATGAAGACAGCCGGCTGCGACAGCTTCTTGTTTTGAACTTTCTCCTGATCTGAAGTCTTCTTCTCTTTCTGTTCATCTTGTTCAGTTTTCTGTTGTTCCTCCTTTACTTCCTGTTTGTCCTCCTGACAGGGAGAGATGGTTTCCTTTGATTCACTCATCTCTGTGGTCTCCTCCTGCGCATCATCATCATCATCCTCTGAAGAAGTGTCTGTATCGCTACTTTCTTCTGCCTTTTGTTCCTCTTCTTCATCCTCTTCGTTTTTCCATTTCCTTTTTCTGTTTGCTCCACTGACACTGCTGATCTTTGGCGCAGAGTCTCCATCTTTTATTTCATCCAATGACCTGGAAACAACCAACAAATATAAAACCCCTGACTCCACCTACTCTGTATCTTCCAATGACAAGTTTATCTTTGTTTATCTTAGCTGAATATGTTGCACTGGTGCACTTACTGTTTATTCTGGTAAAGTTTGTCTCCTGTTCCCAGTTTGGACGTGGTGTACAGCAGCTTCAGTTCAGACTCTGGAAGCTGCACCTCTGCCAGTTTGCTCAGGATGTCTGCTCTCTGGACAGGTCAGATAAAACGACAGGTAAGTTGGTCGTGATTTCATCCTGTGTCTCAAATTTGTTGGCAGTTACTAAGATTGTTTGTAAAACCCTGGCTAGAGAAATATCTCTCATCTTAAAGCTACACAAGTCTTGTCTGAACTCGCAACATCAATGTGTCTCTCACCCGAACTTTCTTTTCTTTGCGCTCCAGGACCGTCTGCAGCTCTTTCCTCTGCTTCTTGGTCAGAGGCTTTTTGGTGGACACAGGTGTCAACCAGGCTTTCTTCTTCTTGGCTTTGTTGGCTGGGAGGACCAAAGCGTTGCTTTCATCTACACCTTTTAGCCTGCCCACATCTGATGAAAACAAAGTCCAGAGACTATTACAAGCCAAAGTCAAACAGGCAACACACTCAGGCTGCAATAACTTAAAAAAATAACAAAAATTATTTGTCCAACTTTTGAATTCCTACCTTTCAGTTCCACCACAACATCTGTCTTCACCTCATCTGCTGGTTGTTGAGGGTCACTCTGCTGTCTTCCCCTCCAGTTGTGTTTCTTCCTCAGTTTTCCCATTTTAAATTCAGGTCTGTAAATCAATAAATAACAAACTATGTCACTTGTAATGTCAGAACTATTGCCAGCAAA
Organism: Pagrus major; assembly: GCF_040436345.1. Classification (NCBI taxonomy): domain Eukaryota; kingdom Metazoa; phylum Chordata; class Actinopteri; order Spariformes; family Sparidae; genus Pagrus; species Pagrus major. The sequence goes on from NC_133219.1 coordinate 23,981,742, forward strand.
TAAACCACTTCACTACAGACTAAGTTAGCTAGTTTGCTAAAAGCTAACTAGCTAACTTTACCTTAGAAATTACGATGTAAACATAATTTACACAACCGAATAAATATTTGTAAATATTATAAAATACAAACCTTTTTATTCTAACGGGTCAAACAACGGCATTGGAGATTTAAAGACGTGACGTTTGATATTACAGCCCTTAACAAACCTCACGTGTAAACATATGTGGGTACGTCGGGTAAAACTGTCCGCCGCTGAAACGATTTCTCCGCAGAAAGGTTCCGCTACACATGAGAAAAAATAATCCCCAGCTAGTACTTGGATAACTTGGAGTGTTTTAAGATGTTTCATTGTTTGTGAATCATTTTTCATGACCGAATGTTGTTCTGTACGTTGTATCTATCTATATGTTGAAAATGTAGTTTATATAGTGCGTCTGTTCAAATAATTCAGCAAATTTAAAGTAAAAGATCTAAATATCAACTCATGACGCAACATCTTTCTACTTAAAAGAAATCTGAGGGGGAAACAATGCATATATTTTCCATTAAGTTTATTTTTTCAATTTTATCCATAATGCATGAATTTCTTTTTAAAAAAATATACGAAAAGAAATACACAACACTGTCATACCATGTGAGAACATTTAATTTAGTAGACCTTTAATATTTGTTTTGAGTTTATTGAACAAAATTAAGTTTTAAGGAAAGAAACTAACATAAACATGGCACAATCAACAAATTGCACAATATTAAAATAGAAAATGGCAAATTACTACACTAAAAACAAACTTTAAAATACAATGCGATTTGAAAAACATATGAAATTGCCAGATATCACCACACACAAACGCCTCATCAGCGATTCATGAAGTACTTCAGACATAACCATTCAATCTTCAGAATATTTTAATTGTTCAAATCCTTAAATAACGAATCTCAATGTGCTAAACATGCTTTTACAAACACATGCCTTTTTATTTATCAGTTTTTCCTCCACATGAATCCTTTAAAAATTAAAATGTGGTATTTTAACCACATGAGTTTTGATCGAGACAGAAAGGGCCTTTGGAGTAAAACTTAAGATTCTTCATATGAGGATTATCATGTCAATAAAAGAGTTTATCAGAAACAAGTGTGATGAGTGTCAACGTTTGACTGATGAGTAACAAAGAACTGTAGTACAGAGATACAAGTGATATGTTTGTAGATGTTTTCATAGCTCTGGCAAGGTTGCTTTTCATCTAAAATGCTGGTGCAGTCATTAATAATCAAATTTAGGGATCCTTTTCAAATATTGACAATACTGTGGTATCCAGTGGTATATGTTGGTCTTTACTGGTCTATTGACACACAGATGGGTGACACATTAAAAAACAACATTAGTGAGATGTTGGGCCACCACAAGCTGCCAGAACAACTTGTTGTTTAGTTGGAATCAGGAAGCATAAGATTCACATTGTTTCATACTGATCAAACCGTTCCACTTGCGCCCATTGAAGCACCTGTATGTACTAATTTATCCATGTTTTTCTTTAATTTGTCCCCAGCTTGTGCATAAAAATCTTTGGAAGTAATCACAAAAGCCTGTAAGAGACATTTTCTCTCCAGTGTGCAAATGATTATGAGCTCTTATTCCTCTTTGTATTAAACAATCACATTAAATTCGAGTACTCATTCTCCCTCAAACCCTCCCCGGCTGTGTGGCTCTCCTCTGTGGTTCTCCTCGCCTCTTTGGACATCCTCTCGAACTTCCTCAGGAATATGAGTAGAGCCACCAGAAGCGCCGCCTGCACCACCACAAACACAAACAGACACACCTGTGAGGCCAGAGCCAGGTCACAGTACCAGTAGTGGCAGGACTCCAGCACCTCCTGCTCGGTTAAATACACCACCAGCCTCCCTCTCAGGCTGGGAGGGGAGCTGCAGTTGACCCCAAGGTGTGAGCTGAGAGAGGCGGGCTGACGCAGCAGCCAGGCGCGCAGGTAGAGGATGCCACAGTCACACACCCAGGGGTTACCGTGAAGGGAGACGGAGCGAAGGGAGGTCAGAACATCCAGGAGACCATTAGGCAGGCTGATGAGCAGATTGTTGTGGAGACGGAGCTCGGTGGTCCCGGCAGGGAAACTGGTGGACAGTGAGGAGGAGGTGAGAGACCTGCCGCTGCAATCCACCTGACTGCCATGACAGATGCAAAGGTGGGGACACGCTGATGACCTTTGACCTCCGAACAAGAGGAGGAGACCCAGGAGCAGGAGCCCCTTCATGGCTACCAAACACTGAAGAGAAGAGAAGAGAAGAGAAGAGAAGATTAATTGCTTTGTGTGTTGTAATTTGTTCCACTGTAAGGAGAGGAAATCATAAGCTGCCAGTGCTCTTTATATCTCTTGACAGTTGAAGTATTTGTTTTTGGCAGATTCCACACTAATGTGTGGGCACATTAATATTAGAGAAATACTCCCACATTTACTGTCTGGCTCTTGACTGCATACTATCTATTTAAGGCTTAAAAAAGACTTCATTCAGCTGTTACTAGAAGGAATATGCAAGCTTAACCTCACATTAATGCCTCTATTCCGAACCGATGAGTGGTATGTAAGTGAAAGTAAATGTAGCAACGCTTACTATCAATGCAATGACTCAACTTTGGACCCGTGTTCTATAAACACAGATAAAATACATCACAGTACCCATTTCTTAAATTCCTTGTGTTCATTAATAAAACCTCTCTTCTCTCATGTATTCAATAACATGGTTTTCAACAGATGTTTGGATGTAAAATTAATGTGAAATAGAAACTAATGCAGTCCAACAAGAGACCTTTTACTGTTTCTCGTTGTGAGGCTGTACTTTGTGGTGTGTAGTATTTTTATACAACTATGTATGTTATACTACATGTGATTTACTACCGAATAATCTAAAATGAGATTGTAGTTTACCACTAATTTAGTAACAAACTCTTAGATTTTACAAGTATATACAATTGTGTGTGGTCCAGTGGTGGAGGAATTATTTAGATCCTTTAGCACACTATAGAAATACTCTGTTAGAAGTTTAAGTGCTGCAGTGAAAATGTTGCTTACGTAAAAATATAGTCACAAAAATGTAGTCAAAGTATTAAAATCAAAAGCGCTCAATGCAGAAAAATTAACCCTGATTGTAATGTAATTTATGCTGTATATCAATAGATTATTATTACTCATATATAAACGTAAAAGCAGGATTTAAGTGTAGTATTTGGGTTTAATGTTAAAAAAAAAAAACTACAGAGCTTAAGTCATTTACCTTCAGTGCTGCCTGTCTTCGGGAGAGGACTGTGTTTCTTACAGTTTCTCTGGAAGTCCAAGTGTGTGTGTTACCGCCAGCTGGGACTCACTGATAAAGACCACTGTCAAGGATGAACACACATACTTACAGTATACACACACACACACACACACACACAAGCAGAGGCGTCTAACAGGACATGGGAAGTATCTCAGTAACTCCTATTTTTAGGGGTTCTTAATTTCTAATGAATTTCAAGGATGTTCTTTGTTATTAAAGGTAAAATAGAGACAGTCTTCAGTGAGGACGCTTAAAATTCACTTTTTCAAATAAACTGATGGTGTAAACTAAAGTGTTTTAGTTGAATTACAGCAGTCAGCTCAACACGCAATAATGTAAAATTTGTCTTATGTATGATTACGAGCGCACATAAATCAACATGTTTCTGATAATAAATGATAAATGTATTTATGATAGTTACTTGGGTTTAAATTACATTTTTCCTAGTTTACATATAATCAGTAAATAAAAATAAAGCATATTTCAAACACTGTAAAGATCCACTTGCAACATGCAGAAAACATGGCCCGTGTTATGATACATATCAGATGTATCTAGTGTAACATGGATTATTATCTCGAGTAATGTACTCAAGTACAATTTTGAGGTACTTTTACTTTACTTGAGTATTTCCATTTTCTTTTACCAGTTCAGGGGCAAATATTGTACTGTTTACATTTATTTGATCATCTTAGTTACTTTGCAGATTCAGATTAATGATATAAACTATAACAACAACTAAAGGATGATGTATTATGTTTGTTATGATGTTTTACGATAGGCTAAGATAAAAGTATATTGATCCTCGGGGGGAAATTCACAAACTACCCAGCAGTATATACAGTAATGAAAATGAGCTCCACTATTACCAGCTGCAACATCAAAGTGACGTACACGTTCATGCATCAGTGAGTATAATGCAGTGATATAATATATACAGCCTGCCATTAATTAATACTTTTTTACTTTTGGGGCTTTAAGTATATTTTGATGATAATACACTATTTGTACATTGCCCTCTAACAGAAAATACAGACATTTCTATCAATCATATTAATGTTTTGAGTGTTTGTGTCTCCTCTGACTGGCAGCGAGAAGATGTCGTGTGCAGCGCAGAGGAAGAATGTCCGCAGGAGATAAACATGAATCAGCAGATAATGTTCCCGCAGCAGCTCCAGCTCTGAGCCACGCTGCTCACACTCTGACAGCCGGATGTGACAGAGGATGTCGTGTTGCGTTCACCGGACCTTGATGTACAAACAGCTCTATAACCTTCAGAAGAACAATGCAAACACAGTGAAGCCAGATTGACGAGAAACAAGAGTTTATTTGTCACACCTTTATAAATGGGGCACAGGCTGAGCTAACAGCCTTCAGGCAAAATATGTTCTGTTCTTCAGCATCAACCTACACACACACCCACGCGCACCCACACACTCTCACACACACAGGGTACACATCTTCACTGGCAGAGTGCAGCAACTCACTTCCAAGGAGAGAAAACAGAAGCATAGACACAGTATTTGCTCCTCAGTATTGATCTAATTTTACCATCCCGTAGTGGCAACAAAGCATACTGTCGGTCATCAGGATGCATTTTAATACAAGCACAGGGCATCATCGGCTATAAAGCAGTAAAAATAGGCCCACAGCGTTTAGCGGATATGAGTAATGGCAGCATGCTTGCACATGCACCCTTGTACTGCACCAACCCCCTCATTATGTCAAAGGCTCTCCATTCACAGTTAGCCACTGGCAATAAGTGCATTTTCAGCTCAGCCAGCACATAAAAAATGCTGGGAGAGGATATTTTGACTTGCCATATGTGAAAAAATGTCACATGAAGGTATTTATGAGGGTCAGAGAGCAAATTAACAAGAGCAACAGTTAGATTTGAACAGAACAAAAGGGAGTCTTATGGACGGATACCTGGTGATATCAGAGAAAATCTCATGAGATACAAACGGTCACACACACACCCAAACACACACTCACAGACATATAATAAAAAACAATATCCATGTTCAAAGTTAAACATCACCAACAACCTAAATTTCTTTACAAAACATCTTGAAGCACACATGTTCATACCCTGACAAAATATCCAAAAAGTTTAGCATTGCATTTATAAATTAGATACACTGAGTTATTTAAATTACGCATTTATATTATATATGTTAAGACTGTTAAACCACAGCGAGAGGCTCAAAGTGGGCAAACGGATAGTTTCAGAGAAAAAAAAACCCTCTGACAAACAAACCTTCAGGCAGACAAACTATACAAAGCACCAAACTGAGGATAAATGTACAGCCAGAGTCGCCACTAACACTTGATATCCGTGGTCAACGTCTGAAGGGCTCACTGTCGTTCAGGGGACAAACAGCAGGCGGCGCTGCAGCACAGCTCTACTCCTGGAGCCATCACTGGTCTTTCTCGTGCATCTGCTGCTGCATCTTATTCAGCATCTCCTGCATCCTCTTCAGCTGCAGGCACAGAGGAATGTCTGGTTAAAATCTCCACTTACTGTACATAAATCCTGAAGGGCTCAAACAAGATTACAGTGTTCCGACATTAAGCCACAGCTGAAGCATTTAGATCATGTGATGCTAAAAGTAGCCCTTGAATTGTATGCTAGTGTTTGGTCAACCTTCAAATAAATCAAAAATCAAACAGACGCTGGCTTACAGATAATAATCACAGCTGTGGATGTAAATATAGATTGTGAGGGTGACCAGTAGTTCAGAAATACTGGTACTAAATACATGATTTAATTGATGATATATTGGTGATAAAATTTGATTTCAATCTCAAATTATACATATTTATTATATTTATGCATTACAGTCTTACAGAAAGAAAGATAGAAAGAAAGGACCAGTATCCTTCTTTATGGGGAAAGTATTTGATACATCAGATACACATGATGTACATGTTAATGGTTATAGTAAGTGTAAGTGTATTTCTTTCTTTCTTTATTGAATATTGAACACTAATTTGATTATATTTTAACAATATATTTATGTTTTTGTTTCAGAGGACATTGAGATATAATTATTTATCCATTTTTTTTCTCTCTTTTTCCTTCTTCCTTCATTTGAGTGTTTTGTACCTATTTTATGTTTTAATGTTACATTCTATATTAGTTTTATCTTTCTTTTTTTAATAAAATGTTCTTTTCTTTACAATCAGGTAAAAATTAATAAAATATTAATCGATAACAGTGTGTGAGAAGTTGCTTCATACCTCCTCATCTTTCATTTTGATGAGTTTCTCAGTCTCCACATCCGGGGTGGAGAGCGGAAGGATGGGGATGGGACTCTCCATACGGTTGTCCTGAGCCAGTTTACTGTGAAGACGAAGAAGAAGAAGAAGAAGAAGGGAAGGAGGAGAGGTGAAGCAGGCAAGTCTGACTGAAATCTGTAACATCAGCAGTTATCTGAGTTGTTACCAAACACTCTCTCTGGTGTTGTCACGTACCTGGTCATCTCCTGTATGCACTGAGCTCTGTAGTTTTCATAGTGGACGTCACAGGTCACATCTTTCAGGTCGTGCATGTGTGAGCGAATCAGCATGTTCCTCAATTTCACAAAGTCACAATGCGACTGGTTTTCCACTGAGCAAAGAAATATGTAAAATGAATTATTAATCCAAGTTATGACACATCAAATGTGTCTCATTTGCATTTACTCTGATAATATATGAACATACCTTCAACAATCCCCCAGGGGTACAGTCTCCCCCTGACTCTTTGCCCTCGAGCTTCCACCACTGTGTTACTGCCGATCACAGCGAACGGGGTGCACTCCTGCGCACAGAGACATGAGGGCGGGTTGGTTTATTTAACCCTTATCTATCCAAAGAGAGCTGACGGAGCGTGCTGTACCCTGGTGCATCTTCACAGAGTTTTACATGTTTACAAACGGCCACAGCTTAAGCGTGGGAAGTGTGTGTAATTGTTGAGACATGTAAAAAAACCTGTTCGTTGTCTTGCGCAGATTTTCCCAGCTGATCATTAGATTCAAATCACAAACTGAAAACTGCTCCTACAGTTTATTTCTAGATCACTTAAAGAGATAAAAGTTCGGTTTGCTCAAATATTAACTCAAGGTCCACGTAAATAATATTTATAGAAAATGTAACTTGACAGCTGAACAAATAAAATAAGAAAGACTCAAATTATAATTAATAAATACATTCCCTTTGGTGCCTTGTCAGTATTTCTGAGAGAGGAGAAGTCTCTAAAATGATGGCAACGACCCTGAGTGAGAAAATAAACCCCAGAGAACTTAATGACCCTAATCACTGGCCAAAGTTTCAGTTACTTCCACTTCCAGTGAATCAGTTTATTTACTGGACTCTGTAACAGGAAGCCTATCTGACTGACTCACCTTCAGCTCTTTGTCAAGTTGTTTAAACTCTTCGTCCTCATCAGAGTCACATTCGGGGAACTGGTACACTTTGATCCCAAACTTGTCTATTTCCTCTCGTATCTGAACATTCACAATGACACACACAAACACAAATCAGATTAATGATGACAGCGAACAGTCTGCGTTGAATAAACCACGTTGAATTTAATATGAACTCACTCTGTCTTTGAGCTTTTTTATCTCGTTGGGTGTGAGGCAGTCAGCTTTTGCAATGAGCGGGATTATGTTCACTTTTTCATGCAGAGCCTTCATGAACTCAACATCCACTGGACGCAGCCTGTGGAAAGAGAAGTAATCAAAGTCCTCCACACGAAAAACAGCTTGATTGCGCAACTCCATGCAGAAAACCTGCAGGTAGGAAAGGTGTTGTTTGTGTTGTTTCCCTGCACCACTGACCTTGTGCTACATTTGTTTGTCTGTATTTGTGTGTGTGTGTCTGTGTGTCATTACCCGTGCCCGAATGGAGGGATGAAGTAGAGGCAGCAGTGGACTCTGTTGTCCTGGATGTTCTTTCTGTTCAGCCCGCTCTCATCCCTGAAGTATTGCTCAAACTGCTGATCTATGTAGTCTGTGATCGGCTTCCAACTGCAACACACACACACACACACACACACACACACATTAGCAGCTCCTCCAGGCTGAATATGGCACACGTCAGAGCAGCAGGTCTTCCAGCTCACCACTCGTTGTTGTTGACGGCGTCTCCAAACCCCGGCGTGTCAACAATGGTAAGCTTGAGCTTGACTCCTTTCTCCTCGATGTCGACAGTGTGTTTGATGATCTCCACGGTCTGGTTGATACGCTCTGCAAAGCATCGAAGCAGCGAGGGAGAAGGTGATGGGGAGAAAGTGAGGTCAAACAGCTGAAACAGCAGGTCAGGGATAATGTGGAACAAGCAAAAAAGCGAATGGTGCAAAATGAGCCCTGTTGGAGTAATTCAGGTTTCTGATTGGTTTTCTAGGCCTTAAATGATGAGTAAATGATTTATGACAGTATTCATATTATTACAAAGCTAATTTACAAATGCAATTAACAATGTTTCTCAATATTTTCTGACTTTCATCCTATCCATGACACCCAAGGCGACTGGTACTTTAAAACAGGTCATGAATATATATTTAAAATCTTAATAAAGCTAAATCATTTACTTAGCAGCATTTCCATTTCCTAACAGCTAGGCACTGTAGTCTTTGCCAAACATTGCTCAAACAGGACTAAATGGTGCATTTGTTGGGGACTATTTTCAGTGACGATATTAAGCAGCTTTTGGTGCTCTGGAGCCGGTTGCACCAGCTCACGTTCAAAGTTAGCCTAATTATGAAGTATTAACGCTTAACCGAATTAAAACGGGTTGTACCACACCATGTAGAGATTAGTTGTTTCTTAATATTCATGCCCAGGAACAAAGACCAATAACAGAGATACAGAGGAACAGGATCTAAAAGGCTTTGGCTACATAGATAATACTTGTTAGTAGGATCAGTTCATTGTTTATTTTGTTTTTTTTCCCTGGGATTTATTGAAAATAAGAAATACTGACAATAGATTATAGATAATAACCAGACAGTATTTTTATGCTAAGCAAGAGTCACGTAAAGAAAAATCACTGCAGCACAAAATGTGTCCAGTTAATCCAGTCAGTTAATTAGAAATGTACAAATTAAACTGGACATCTTCACGGCAGCTGCTGACAAATATAATGTTGAATGTACGACTGACGGTTGTCTGATTTACATACAGACAAGACATCAGAGTTCTTTTATTATTCAGAGCAGTGCGTTCATCATGAGTGATACAGAGAGATAATAAATGACATAAAGACTCACCCTCAGCATTCAGTAACTTCCTGTCTTTGTAGAGATCTGTGAGGAACAAGCTGTTGACCAGGGTGGATTTACCCATACCAGACTCTCCTGCACACACACATACAAACACACACAGGTCAGATGTATGCAAACCTAATCACACCCCCTCATAATGAATTATAATGTGTTGTTTTCTGTCACGTTTGCCTCTTGAACTATAAACTCACCTGCCACCATGAGCGTGAAATCGAAGCCTTTCTTCACAGACTTCCTGTGGACCTGGTTGGGCAGAGTTGCGAAACCCACATACTGTTTCTCCTGAGGCAGAAAACAAACAGGACACAAAGGAGAGGCGGAAGATGTTTAGTATTAGTTCATGCTTCGAGAGATAAAGTGTCAATAACATCAGGCTGCAGGTAATGATTGTTTCTATCTGAGAGTTATTATAGAGCTGAAACAATTAGTCGATTAATCGAACAGTCGGCAGCTATTTTGATAAGTGATTCATTGTTTCAATAACCTTTAAAGCAAAATTGCCAAATACTCTCTAGTTACAGCTTCTCATTTGTGAAGACGAGAAGCTGTAAAAAATATTTTGTTGATGGAAGGTACATTTATTGTATATATGTACTAGATCAGTAAAATTGTGAAGTACCTGTTCTCTTCTTTAGTCTTTTCATTTTCTGCTATGTATCCACTACAGTTGAGAGGCAAATATTGTATTTTCTACTTCACTACATTTATTTGATCATCTTATTTGCAAGTTACTTTGTAGGTTCATATTAACAATACAACATATAATCAACACATAAACTATGATGTTACATTAAAGGTTAAGCTATGTTTATTCTTTTTATCACTTTATTGTGTAAAAGCCCCACCTTTACACATTAATTACAATCCAACAATATCATATTTAGATTATATTGAAATCAGTCACCCTGTATGTTGAGTACTACTTTTGGTACTTAAAGTATATTTTGATGCTTATATTTCACATTTATTGTACATCCTCACATTTGAGGAGCTAAAAGAAGAGATGTTTTTAGCATTTTTGATTGAAAATTGATTAAAACAACTAACTAAGTGATATATGAACAGTTCCAATTAGTTTTCTGGAATAATCATCTAATTGTATTAGCTCTACAAAAAGACATCTAAAAACAGTAGTTAAAAACAGACGCAGACACCAAATAACTGTAAGAGAGCTCAGAGGGTTTCTAATGTGAAAACAAAATGCATCTGGCCGCGTCAGACGCAATAAAATGACCACAACAGACAGACAACATCTATAATACAGAAACTCTACAACTGCATGGAAAAACACGTGCACAGCATTCCTCTGTGAGCAGCTGAGAATAACCAGTGTCTCAGACTTTCCACTAAAACTCTGAGAGAAACACACAAAGAGAACCACAGGATACCAGCCTCTCTCATTCTCCCTGTGTGTGACACAGTGGCTCTCAGTCCTGCAGGTTTTCTCTGCCGCATCTGGCCGAGCGTCATCTTTACCCTACAGTACGAGCTGCCATGTGTATATATAAATACACACTCGAGGCCCGTCGAGAGCATTCACACTTGGACAGAAGCTACATTCAACAGATCTGAAAAGCTCTCTTTTCACCCTGCAAACACTCGAGCCAAACGCACAGCCAGCGTCCTTATAAGCTGTCATAACTTGTCATAGGCATTTCCGACAGCCCCCTCGGGTGAGGATTGCATTTACAAAAACACACACAACAAAAGCACACAGGCTGTGCAATCAGTTTGTGGTAGGAACACTTGCAAAGGAGCCAGAGGAATGAGTATGAGGAAAGCTGATAAATCAATGAGTAATCATGAAGGCACTTGGAGAAAAAACAAATCATCTCAGCAGTAAATCTGTCACGTCAACAGAAAAGCAGAGGTCCCTCCAAAAGATGCTGGCTGGAGTCCACACGTGCGAAAGCTTCTTTTATAAAGTAATGCTGACCTGTGTCTTTACTTCTCTTTCTATTCTGACATTTTTCCTGATATTTGTCACCCATTTATGCCCAGAAATCCAACTTTTTTACCTTCTGCCTGGCTGTTCTCACTCGTGGGCATAGCAGCCGTTCCACCAGTTTCTCTTGCAGCATGATGGCATCCATCCCAAACCGCTCCGACACTGACAGACCAAAATAGCCACGGGTCTCAGAAAGCTGGAAAAACAGCCCAGCAGGGAACGGGAAAAAGCAAATCTGAAGCCTTGAGACCTTGATAAACTTGTCTCTCTCTCCGTCCGTTCCCAAATTGTCTCTAACACACCTCTTTCCTGTTTGTGCTCTTTAAATATGGGCCTTTTTGTACCTCCTACTTTCCCTCTCTTGATTCCCTTTCTTTTCTTTTCTTTTCTTTTCTTTCTCTCTTCTGCCCTACAGCGGTCCGACTCTCCCTGTTCAGACAGGTACGGAGGAATTCTCACTGAGAGGGAGGGAAATGGAGAAAGGCAGCAAGAGAGAGGTGGCAATTTGAGGGAGGAAACAAGGGAGGGATGGAAGAAGCGAAGGTCTAAAAGAAACTCATTCATTCACCCCGTATTCCCTCCCCCAGCTCCGGCAGTTGAAAAATAAAACTGTGCTCTGAGAGAAGTGACCACCAGCTCGCAAAGACAAGCAGGAAAGAGAAGTAACAGACGGAAAGTGGAGATGTTTTGACTGCAGTGTTAAAAGAAACAGAAAAGAGCTTGTATGAACTTGACCATGACAAAGCAGCAGTGGGGCTCAGACACAAACAACAGATAAAGGTACAAAGGCTACAAGTGCAGGCCTGTGGAGTGAGATTATCAGATTATCAAGTGAATTAACTTGTCAATCCAAATGTTAAATGTGTGTGTGTGTGTGTGTGTGTGTGTGTGTGTGTGTGTGTGTGTGTGTCTGTGTGGCTGCACAGCAACGTCTAGACCAGTGGTTTATAATGAGTGCCTTAAACATGTGGCAATCATTTTAATTGAATATGTTGGTTAAAGTTTGACCACATTAAAAAACACATGAAAAAAAAAGGAGTGATATTCAGTGGTGGAAAAAATACTCAGATCCTCACCTCAAGTAAAAGTAAAACGACGTAAAAAATACTGCATTCAAACTACAGAAGTAATAAATATGTAAATATGAAGCTGATGCATTAATGAATAAACAGCATGTTACTGTTGTAGCTGCTGATTAATGGGAGTGAAATGAAGAAAACTCCTGACACACAAATCTGTGTTTATGTTTTGTACTTTTCTAAATAAATATTGGATAATTCTACATTTAGAAGTAAAATATCTCATGTAATGTGATAAGGAGCCCAACGTAAAAACATTTTTTAAACGGCATCACAAGCCACAAATGTTGGGAGCATCTGTTGTAAACTTGGTTTAATGTATTGTATTTTGTGTTTTAAAGGTTTTTTAATGTAAAATCTTTAAATAGTTTTTAGGATAAAATAAAAAACAAAACTAAAGTATAAGTACTTCTTAATTGTTGATGAAGGTTCTCAGTCATCCAGGTCAAGTACTGTATCGTAGGCAACTGGACTTGTTTCAGTTTCTTAAGGACGTTTCACCTCTAATCCAAGAGGCGTCTTCAGTTCTGGAAAGTTCCTGAACTGAAGAAGCCTTTCGGATGAGAGGTGAAACTGAAACAAGTCCTGTACTTAAGTATAGTAGTTGACTAAAGAAATAAGAAATAAAAACCTTCTTATGTCATGCTGCCGATCACAGCTGTCTGTAGTCATAGAAACAACCGTCTTCGTTTTTTGCTGACTTAAGCCTTTTCCTTTGTGACACTATTACATTACTTTAAGCATTTAGCATTATCCTTTAATAACATTGTGTGGTCACAGCGGCTGCTGCACAGCAAAAATTATATAGGTCCATGTTACCATAAGGAACGCCTCATCATACAGACAAGACAGTCAGCACTCCGGAGTGCGTCTCTACACTGGAGAGGGATCCGTTGGTAGATGCAATCATCATGAACAATTGAATACCTAATGCAACAGCCAGTTAGCTTAGCTTAGCACAATGAACAAGAACATAACAAAATAAATCAACCAGCTCACTAATGTGTTATTTTTACATGTCAGTCTTTGCACAGGTTTAAGCTAAACAAAATTAAACTAAGCTAAGTTAAGCAGTTTTTGGCTGTAGCTTCATATTTACTGTACAGACTCACAAAAGGTATCAGTCCTCTCCTCTGACCTTCGGCAAGAATGTAAATAATCATATTCACCCATGTTTTAAACTTCTCCTTTTAATATTGATGTTAGTTCACATATGTCACGGTTTATATCAATCAATTTGTCTTACAGGTTGGAAAAATAAACTCTCGTAGCAAATATTGATTGTGTCATTTCTAGCTGAAAAATGTGCACATGTTGTATGGGTTGACATGGAGGCGTGTCATTGCTTAAAAACGTTTAGAAAGAAGAAATGGACTGAAAAGGCTGTATAGGAGATCAGTCAACATGTTGAGCGCGCGTGTGTGTCTGTGTGTAGAGGTGAACGAGGTACAATTCATGGCAGAGGTTGCAGTCAATCGCTTCCAGATGTGACAGTGGTGTGTGTGTGTGTGTGTGTGTGTGTGTGTGTGTGTGTGTGTGTGTGTGTGTGTGTGCGTATGTGCGGGTGGGTGGGTGTGTCCGACTCATACATGATGTGGGCAGCAGAACTTAAATGCTCTTTGAAATAAAACCCCCCCTTTTTTTTCTCTTTTCTTTCCCAAAGTAGGCACACCCGGCAGCGATGCCACGTCCAGGATGTTACAGTCCCGCTCCACACCACAGGAGGGCGACAGAGGACTCAACTCAAATAAAAAGTTTGATGCCTCTCAGAGGGAAACACACAACCCTTGTGTTCTCAGCCATGGTGGGGCTGATGAAACATTTAGAGAGTAGCTAAATGAAGACTTAGATCCTCGTAGGGTGACATGAAAGAGTGTGTTAGTGTGTGTGGAAGGGGTGGGAGGGTCAATTTAAATAAAAGAAAGGAACAGATGTCTTGACATGGTATTACAATAGCCCCCCGGCTAAACCCCCCACCTTCAGTCTTTCTCAGTTGCCAGCTGTCCCTTTCTCCCGTACACACATACAGAAATAAAATCTTATCCACTTACATCTGTTCTGTTTTTTGCAAATTTGATACTTATATTCAATTCTCTCATTACTCCAGACACTTAATGTCACGTTTTGTTGCTGCTTTTACCTCTCAGGTGATAGGCCACTGAGTCAAATGTGAAGGTACCAGATGATTTTGATCTTCAGATAAGAATTAAACACAGTTTAAAGTTGTCCAGTTATTTAAAAAAACTAAATATAGTAGAATCTATCAGCATCTATCCATATAACCCTAACTAGCTGAGGTGTTACCCTCATTTATTTTGGTCTTATTGGCTTAAAGTACTTTTTTCAGAAGTAATTGAAAACGAGATACGGCCAGACGTTCTTTGACATTTCTGGTTATTCTGAAATGATATTGAATTTTTCCTATCGTCACCTACAAGGCAGGGATGTTGTCATTAGATTGGAAAATATCAGATTTTTACATGTTAGAAGCGGTAAAATAAATCAAATGGTCGCTAATTTAATCCTTAAATTCAGACAAGTGTTTTAAATATTTAGGGTGCCTTTCTTAAACTACTTCCTCCGAAGACTAAACCAATTCTGCATCATCTTTTTCTTTTTGTCTTTCCCTCACAAAATACACAAAAATAAATGGACGGACATATCCTATCACTTTTTTACCTCACACACACATTAAAGACTTCTCTAACATATCATCCACCTCAGTCTATTGCTGTATGAACATCTGGATAAAAAAGGCTGAGAACGAGTATGAAATTGTCATGTTGCTGTTAGGGATATATGATAAGAAAAACTGTAAAATCTACACAGACTCTTCACTGCTGTTTAGGAGCGACTAAGTTGTACAAAGCTGCAACTTGGCGTTGCCTTTCGGGCCTCCTCCAGCTGATTAAACACAGGCAGAGAGGGAAGGTAGAGTGTACAGCAGGTGCGGAGGGATGTTAAAGGACAGACCATGAGTCAGGAGTAATGACGGGAAAGTGGGGCAGAAGGCTGTGAAGGGAAAACTTTAAAGGCATCTTCAAACTTACTTGTTTTCTTTAGCTTTCATGTGATCCTAGGGCTTTACATTTTGTGGTTTGTTTGCCTGTGTGTTTTTAGACATAGACTTTTTTTATCGCATCCAGTTTCTGTCTTTTCTACCTTCTGTAAAGCACTCCAAGCAACACTTATTTTATGGGGTTCAATCATTTGTTGATTGTTTAGTCTATAAAATGTCAGATAACAGTGAAAATGCCTGTTTTACTTCCAGGAGCCCCAGACGGCATCTTCATAGCGCTTGTTTTATATGACCAACTCTCTAAACCGCCAAAATGTTTAATTTGATATAATATTAAACAGAGAAAAAGTTTAACTTTTAAACAAACCTCTACTCAAGTCGGTACGCCAGCTGAAAATGTACAGGATCCTCATGTGGACAAAATATCGTTTGGCTTTGTGCCTCTACATTTTCCATCATTTTGTGCTCTATTTTATAAGAAGAGACTTCTTTGCTGTCAAAATATTATTTCAGAGTATAAATGCACCATGACTGTAAGTCAACATTTTGGATGGTTGCACAGAGGCAGAGATCCAGAGATCAGCCACTCAATCAGCAGGCAGCGCTCAGCTTCTTCCTCTCAGTCATACAAAGTCGTGGCCTTAAAGGAAACAACTCTCAAAAGGCCCCAGCAGTCAACAGTACAGCCAGGGTACAGACACACACACACACATACATAAATACAAAACCTCATCCAAATGAGTTTGGTCCAACAGCGTAACCATCATTCCCTTCTGCCAAGCACTTTCAAGAAGCTCCAGTTAGACACAACAACACAACGAGGCGGAGGAAGAGATGAATATATAATAGAAATTTAAAGTGTACTCTTAGTAACACCATAACAGTAAGCTACTCAATAAGAACTGTTCAAAAATCTAAGTAAGTGAAAGAGGAATTACTGATGGCCGAGACAAGTCTATGAGAAGTCTACCCAACTCCAGGACTGAGAATACTGAGCACATTTTCAGTCATCACAGTGAAACCGTGGTGAAAACTCAGCTTAAAACTGTGTGGTGTGCTGCCGGCTCAAAGCAGCCAGACGACCTGCGATGCAGCAGTAAAGAGCGGTGACCTTTACTGATGACTTCTCTGCATCTCCCAGACGTCCAGCTGACACTCTCACACCATTAACCCTGATTGCCTCGCCTAAAATACCGCCTGCCCACCAGCAAGTGAGGCAAGAGAGGGTAAGAGGGAAAGATAGGAGGGGTGAGGCTGGGTGAGACAGAAGGTGAGGGGTAAAAAAACAACAAAAATGGACCCTGAGCTCCCAACCTCCTCCCCTCCCCCTATGTTTTTTTCTCCTTGGAGATGGAGAGGCCTGCATGCACTTGGCTCTTTAACATGCTAATCTGACAGCATGTAATTGCTCAGGCAACAATGAAATTGCTTCACTGAAGGACACTTGGCTGTCGTAGCCCAGTTTTAGCATACGCCTCTGCAGTGACAATGGACACTTGAGTGGTATTGTAAACATGTAGTATCACTACACATTTAGAAGAGGGACTCAATCAGCTAAAACTTGTCACGAAACAAGGTAAAAGAAAGTGTGCAGGAAGGTTGGAAGTCATGCAAGACAAAAATTGACCTAACTACCTAAAATACACCCTAACCCAGAAACTACTACTATTTAGAGGACAAGTCAAGCCAACAGCTATTTTTTAACCTACTAACAAAACCTGATATATCTTGTTTCTCAGTGCCATAGAGCTCATTTGTAGTCAAAACTACAAATATCATATCACTGAGGCACATTATGGCACTATAAAATATAAAAGTCCCACACACACTGTCCTACTGCCAGAAATACTCACTATAGCACGGAATGTGTATCAATCCGCAGCTGAAAATAGTCCCCCCAAAATGCACTATGTACTCCTGATAAAGTAATCTTAAACTATCCATGATTCTGAGGACCTGTCACACCTCTTCTCCACGTTGGCTTCAGTTCAGCTCAAATGTTCATTTTTAACGCTGAGAACTGTCGTTGAAAAGAACAGTATAAACTCAAATTGCTTTTTTATTTTGGTCAACAGATGTTTCCAAAGTCAAGAATGTAAATGGTCAAGGTCAAACTTTAAGCCAACATGGATGAGAAGTCGTGAAGGTGCTCAAAACTACGAAGAGTTTGAAACTGAGCAAACACAATATGCTGAAAAAGCAGTCAGCTGTTGTTTCAGGATGAGAATAAAATGTCAAGCTCAAGAAAAATATGGTTAGGCTTCAAGAGGAATTAAAGGTATTTTCTAGCCAAAATGAACTTTGTGTGTTATTGATTAAAGTATAATTCAGATTTATTACACAGAACAGTTATGAAATAATCTTAGTTCTCTTCATTCGTTTCATTGGATTACTGCTCAGACTCTTGATCCCTATTTCCAAAGAATTTATAATCCCAAACATATTGAGGCCAAAAAAACACATAAAACAATTTTTTTTTAAAGAACCTCCAAACTGGGTCAGCCTGCAGTTACTCTCTGAAAGCTTCTTGAAATGCAGAGCAGAGGCATGACAAGCTCTGCAGAGTTATGTATAAAGAAGAAAAGGAGGTGAGTTGCTTTGGTTGAAAGACAAAACACACAAGCACCACACACGCTCTACTGGATCACGGGTATTACATGTGTGTTTGCAGCATGATAACATGAGAGCGTGTGAACACACTGCGGGGCACACACTGCTCAAACACTTGAACAGGAACAAGGACACCAACCGTCACAGAGGAACATCACTCCAGAGGAAACTTGTACAGGCAGAATCTCTCAAATACATGATGAAAGAAGCAGCTTTATCCTACATGACAGTCAGTAAAGTAGGTTACTGTAACATATGCTACACTAACATACTGCAGGATTATAAAGGGGGGGTCTCATGTAGTTGTCTATATATATGCTACTGAAATGTCTCAACTATTACATGAAATATTGTACAGATATACATGATCCCCAGAGGAATAATCTTAGTGACTTTGGTGATCACCTGAATTTTCCTCTAGCGCCACCATGAGGTCGACATTTGTAATCTCGAGTGAAGGTCCACATGTTCATGTTATCCTGAGGGTGAATTGTAATGTGTTTTAATGTTATCATAAGTATCTTGGGAACCCACTTGTCAGTAGGTCAGTCATTAAAAACTATTGCTGTGTAACTAAAAACTGTACAGAGCTTTATGTCAAACTTGCAATAGACAACCATTCTCATATAGATCAGTTTTCTATAAAGCTCGCTTTCACTACACTATTCGGTCAGGCACCGGGCTGGATTTTTCCCGCAAAAATGAAGGCTATATATGGCCCAAAGTAGTGAGTCTGCAATCGTAACAGGAGGAGACAATGTTTTTTTTACAGTCGCAGGCAACAAAGGCGAAGAGGGAGAGTGAAAGAAACCGTAAAACAAGAGTGAACGGACGGGCATTCACTCGATACAACCTAATCTTTTATGCTACCTTTTCATAGCATTGCAATCTGGATTTCTTGGTCAAATTGGGATTCTTACAGTTGTTTTTTGCTTCGACAGTAGCCAGCTGTGAGCGGTAGCCTTGTTGCAACAGCAGTGCCAACAGTAAAACCACAGGGAAAGTTGTAAAGTTGTCTTTTTCCACCTCGAATTCTGGTGAAGATCTCACATTTTCAAATCAAATACCAAAAATGGCAGAATACTGTATGATAAAACCATAAAGAGACGGTAAACATCACTTAGCTTCAATAAAGTCAAGTCAAGATAGAAAATGTGATATTGCAAACAATAGACAAAAAGACACAATCTAAAATAGTTCAAAAGTTAATCAAGAAGAAGTTCAACACTTCTTGGATCGGCCACTCTCTCCTTTTCTTACTACATCTACAGGGGCCACAGGGGGTTCGGATCCTAGTTTCTACACCCAACCCAACCCCCCGGAGATACGCCTATTCCTGGTCTGCAGATGGTCCTCACTGGGAGCCGGTGAGGGTCCCATCTGTGGCAGCGAATGTGTGTGTGTCTTTAAAGAGTGAGTGAAGGGTCGAGTAATGGAGGAAGTGAGGCAGGGAGTTGAGTGTATCTGAAGTGAAGTGGCACACGTGCACAGAGGCTAATGCATCTGACCCAACATCTGTTTGCTGCTCCAGGAAGTAAAGTAGCCGCTGACATGTTTCAGTCTGACATCTCAGACACAACAAGGAGTGATACTGCCGAGACATTTCCTCAAAGAATCTTTTTGTTTTGTTACTATTGTTGCTACTTTCTAAAAATGTAAGCTGTATGAAGAGTTTTAACTGGTAACTTTTGGGGTGCAAAGCAGTAAAAAATCTCTTTGGCTGCTGAGACATTAATAGTCAAGTTATAATTAAGTCAGTAATAAAGAGCGTGAGTGTCTTAATTCATCTGTTATGTATATTAATAATGTTAGTGATAAAGGAATGTTTTCATAACAATCCATTAAGTTTTTAATTGTGAATGTTATTATGTTGTTAACAAAAGGATTTTGACCTGGATGCGCTCCACAAGTGTCTCACTTGAGGAGGATAAACCCAGCCAGAATTTTTTTCACAACCTGGCAACCGAAATGTTTTTCTTATGAGTGACCTATAAGTGTACAAACCATTAGTTAATGAATAAGCCATTGATTACAATTTCTAAACCTGTTATAAAGGATGCCTTATTACACAAATGGACCCTTAAATCTTACACTGATATATCAGCAATTTTTGATTTTCAGTGGCATTCCAGACTTTTTGTTAAATTGAGTTTTTATCGGCAAAAATCACAAAAGTGTCACAAAGGGCTTTGCAATCTGTACATAATTAAACTTCACACATGCTCAATGTGGATTGGAAAAAAAGCATAGAAAAAGAAAGCAGGAGGAACAACAGATGATGGATCCCTCTTCCAGGAGAGATAAACAAGCGGAAGATAAAAATAGCGTCATGACACAAACGACAAGTTGAATTCATAAGATATAAAACAGAGCTAGAGTAGTGCTTTTTAAATTAAATTTATTTTATCAGCAATCAGATTAAAAGAATAAAAACTGATTCCAAAACTCAGAAAAATACTGAATATAGTATCTGATAATCAGCTATACCAATAATTGGTCAACTCATAGTATAAAGTATATACATACGTGTAAATATATGTATAATTTGCTTTTACTTGTATTTTTGATACTTAAGTCAATTTAAGACATGATGATTTGAGACTTTTACTCAAATATTATTGGTATGGTTGACTCTCACTTTTACCAAAGCAATATTTTCACATGATATCTGAACTTTTACTCAGGTATGATGTTTTGGTACTGTTTACAACACTGGCAAAAACTGCACGGAAGACATTTACCTCTAAATTCTGACACCAAAATCCAATGTTGGACAGCTACGAATGGTACGAATGAGATTGTTTTGCCTGCTGTTGTTTCCAAGGCCAAGACTGAACTTTAAATATCAAATTTGGAAGAATGGAAAAATGGAAATTTGATTTTCTATGATTTGTGTGATTCAGTCAAAAAGCTCCAGACCAGCTGCAGATGGGCCTTTTGGTCCTGAAAGTGATGTCAATACATTAACATCTTCATCAGGCAGGACAGTTAATTGTTTTTTACAGTTATTCATAGCATTGTAAATGTTGTACATACTCCATTCAATCTTGTGTGCTTCACTATATCAAGGTGACGCGTCTCAGCTGACTGTTTAATAAAAACTGTGACTGTGTTTTTCTCTTCCAGTATCTGATGAACAAATGCTCAGAACACATCCACCCACACAACAGAATAATAACTGCGCGGGATTGTGGGTAGGTCAGATGGTGTCGTCCACTCCTTCGTATCAGAGAAGTGATGAAAACAGATTAAAAAAAGACTGTTGCCTGGCAACATAATATCACAGCGAAGGAAGCAACGGGAAGGTTGAGGGCGTTGTGAAGGGAGTGAGACGTGGAAAGAGGAAGAGGAGAGCGGAGGAGAATGTTGTAAAAATATTGATTTAGGATTGATTATCAGTTGTGATCTCAGCATTCAGTCAGTCACACCAAGCACCATTTGTTTTTTTTTCCAGCTCCTCCTCCGCAGCCTGGATAAGTTATTTTTTTTCAAAGTGGCCAAAAGGGTCAGATGCAGCAGAGTGTGTGGGAGAGAAGAACGCACAAGGTGTGAAAACTGTATAGTAATCCAAATACCGAGCATGACTGAACCATTTCACGAGTGGATTAATATTTATAAGAGGAGGGTGACAGCTGCTGCTGTGACTTTTAAAAAAAATAATATTTTAGGTTATTTTCACTGTTTCTGCACAAACTGGAAACGCTACATCTGTGAGCACACCGCTCAGCAGTCATACTAATCCAGGTTTTCTAGCAATCTACTCATGAGCTTGTGTGTGTGTGTGTGTGTGTGTGTGTGTGTGTGTGTGTGTGTGTGTGTGTGTGTGTGTGTGTGTGTGCTGTGGCAGTGATCAAAATCATTTAAACAACTGGCATTAGTCCAACTGTGAATTTCAGGGAGGAAGCAAATCTGTCTGCAACCTGACCCGCTTATATCAGGCAGCAGTTTTTAGGGGTTGGATGACGACAGAGGACAACATGGAGGCTAAATACTGAAAACTAAATACAACAGAATGAAGAGATCAAGTGTCAGAAGTGTTCTTGATTGACAAGGAAAACTAACTTTTTATACTTCTCATCAATATATATCAATTTCTCCAAGTACGTTACATTAAACCCTACCGAGTATAAGTACAAATTTCAGTTACATTTCAGAGGGTAATATTGCACTTTTTACTCCACTAGATTTAGTCGACAACTATAGTAACAACTTACTTTTACATTCAAGCTTATGATTAGTTCATTAAACTGGCAACAGACAAGTTTTCTGCTTGAACGTATCATTACGAAGTAAATGTTGATCGTGCAATGTAATGGATATAGAATAAGGGAAAACTTGTCTGCAACTTCAAGCTGCCCAACGGTATATAAACTTCACACTGGCTCCACAAAGATGAACTACAACATCAAATTGCTACTTACACTTTGACTAATCAGTAATAATGATTCAATAATACAACATACACTATTGTGCGTTAAGATATATTTAAGTGGTGACCAAAGAGACTAAGGTTCTGATTTTATAATCTCAGTGTCACCGGTCCATGTTGCAGGTTCCCTCTCCCCTCATTTAATGTTATCGCTCTAGGATACACAAAAATGGCAAAAATGCCTGAAAATAAAACTTTGAAAATGTGAAAATAAAATAACAATGTAAACGATTCTATTCTGCCTGATGAGCACTCTATTTAAAGTCAAAAATGTGTTTTTCTTCTTGTTCCTATAGTTGAATGTTGAGCTGCACTTTTAAGATTTTAAGAGGCGGGCCTACAAGAATGATTTGTGACATCGCAAAAAACTGGGAACCGATCCTGGTCCAATATTCAGCATGCACATGTGTGATGTGGAAACTTGAACACACACACTGAGAACGGACTTTACAGTGAAGTAGGAGATATTGAAGCAGTGACACATGTTTTTAGGGCAGGAGATGGAGTAGCT
Source organism: Pagrus major (assembly GCF_040436345.1). Classification (NCBI taxonomy): domain Eukaryota; kingdom Metazoa; phylum Chordata; class Actinopteri; order Spariformes; family Sparidae; genus Pagrus; species Pagrus major. Next base: position 24,004,935 of record NC_133219.1, read on the forward strand.
ATCATTTTAAGGATCCTGACATGATAATAAAACTTTTTTGTGGAAAAATCATATCACAAACACATGAATACTGAAGATAGTGTTTTATAGAGATGTAAAAACATGTCTGGAGGGGATCTTAAACATTTGTCAGTTTATTAGGTACACATATCTAAAACTAACGCAGCTTAATAAAGCAGCCCTGCATTAAATCCTTCATGAAAGTTAGTTGGTTGGTAATTTGCAGACTGTAGTTTGTGATTATGTCCAGTTGTATTATGTTGTTTTCTAATATTTAATTCTTGCATTTATATAAGAAGACACTTAGGTCACAATCCAATTTAAAGGAAACAAGGAAATTGCAGATTTAAAAATGACTATAAAACCTCTCTAAAAGCACTTGAATGGAGGATGTAGTGCAGGTGTGTACCCACAACTGTAGGATAAATGGTTTTGCAGTATACAGGCCTACATAATATAAACTATAACAGTAATATAAGGGTTCATGTGGTGTAGCAGAGTATTTACTATTACAACTACTGATGTTTCAGCATTCTCCTCCTTTGCCTGTTTATATCCCAAACATCCAGACTTTTAATGGACACTTAATCATATAATCTGGTTCGCTGAATCATCCCAGCACACTAAGCACGTGCACACACTCCTCTCCCGTCATCATGGAGGAAGAGAGGGGGAGGATGGAAGAGGAAGGTCCGGGGTCACCAGAGCTGCGACCTCCCCTGCAGGCTCATGTGGCAGCTGCGTGTTTCTGAGCCGAACAATGGTCAGGAAGGGTTCACTAAAGGCAGCCAACACCAGCGACTGTAATCATGAGTCGTGCTGATGTAACGCCGACAATTAGGTCATCCATCAGTCGACTGAATGACAGATGAGCGCTCATAATTCTGCGAGGCAGCGGCGGCTCCCGGAGGATGGAGAGGAAGGGATGCGGCCGTGTGAGGACCGTGTTGGCTGCTCGCCTCTCCTGACGCTGGCCTGCTCCACATATGCGTCTAAAAATGAAACCTAACCCCCCCCCCCACCCCCTCCGCCCTTCATGCTGCTCACAGCTCAGCCTGTGATGGCATGGCTGCCCTCAGAGCATCTTGTATATATCTGACAGATACAAACGCGCACATGAAAGAAAAAAAAAAAAGCCAAAACGTGAGATCAGAAACGTAAATATCAGTGATGATGCTGCTGCAGCCCAGCCCGTCCAATGTGAGGATGTATTCAGCCAACGCATCATATTGAAGATGCATTCTCAACAGCACTTAAAAACATAATAAATGCATTAAAAGGATGCCTCTTACCTCCGCGCTTTCCTCTATTGGCCATTACAGGATGGGTGAGGAGGAGGCGCAGGTGCAGGGATGCAGAGCGACGCCCAGGGAGACAGAAATATGAGGCGATCATTTCATTGATTCTCCATAAAACAGATGGCTGTAAACACATTCCAGTATCCTTCCAACGCTCACCTGTTTTCACTGGGATCCGGCTTTTGTACCTGATGTTGGTCGTCATGTTGACCGCTCTCCACCCTCGATTTTACCGAAGCGACGGCTCACAGAAAGCGGCCCCTCGCCTCGCCTCGCCTCCAAACCCCGGACAGACAGCAGGAGGGCGGGCTGAGCTGACAGATGAAAGCCCCTCCTCCTCCTCACAGCTCAGCCAGTCACACTGCAGAGTCATCTACAACCAGGGGTCCCCCACAGGATGCCAGGAGGGGGTTAGGGTCCAAACCAACATCATCACTGACATCTTCATGTATGACTTCAGTCCAACAAGACTGAACAGAAATAAAAACATCCTGAATATGAGCCAGTTGAAGCTCCTTGAACTATCTCAATCAATTATTATAACACATTTTGTATAAATAAACATAAACAATACATTTATAAATACTTATTCCAGAAAAATGTGCTCATGCATCATATGAACGAGTCACTGTGTCCATGTGTTTCACTGGAGAAACCGGTTCATTGTCAACTGTTTACTTTAAAAGGAGCTCGATGTTAGATTTTTTTGTTTTGACATTATGTTAAATTTATTGTGTTGCAGAGACAGTTTATTAATTTAAGTTAGCCAGTAACCAGTTACCCCAGTGTTGTCCACACCTCCTGTCTCAAGAGAAGCAACAGTGAGTCACTTTAGCATCCAGTCTGTCTCCAGTCCAACATGAGAGGATGAAGAAGTAGTGCTGACCCAGGATTTATCTGCACGGCGTGTTCCCACAGAAAGTGATGGAAATTTTTCACGTCTAGATTGCAAACAAAGTCAATGCACAAGCGCAAATATTCGCATGAGTTGAGAATACTCAAATCTCAGTGACAAATGTGTGTGTGTGTGTCACAATGCTTTGCAGCCACCGCTTAGTTCCTCAGAGCTGGTCAGTCTCTCTGGAGGAGAGCGTCAAGTGCAGAGCTAAATCCTCTGGAGGAATAAACACCCAGAGTCATACTGGATTCTGCTCTGATCTGGAGCCATTTACTGGCAGGAGAAGAGGTCAGAGATTACTTTCCAAACTTTTGGGATTAAAAAGTGGATAGACCCGCTTATCAAGCTGACTGGCAATAGACGAAGAAGTTTTCTGCTTCAACGTATCATTATGGAGTCAATGTTGATCTTATAGAATAAGGAAACCATCAGCGTTTACATTGATTCCCTATAAACGTCGCCATCGCTATACAATTTTGTTTGCCAATGGGGAAAAGGGGGGTTAACTGGCAATCCATTTCTATTATAGACTAAATGACTGAATAAGCTCACGGTCTGTCCTGTGTTGTGACTCTGAGGAAAAAGGAAACGATCCAGGTCAAAACGCTAGAGGGGAAAAGCTGTCTGTTGCCACTTTAAGGCTAATGTACGGTTTAGTATTCTGGCTGTTTGCGGCAAATAAACACAAAAAACAAAGTGATTGAAAAGTGATTTGAAAATTGAATTTTGGAAATTTGTTTGGAGTATGAATTTGACAGATTGCACAATTCTTACATATAGCACCTTTAATAAATGGAAGTTATTATGGAAAAGAAATAAATGATTTTGCTTGTTTTTAATTCTGCAGTTAATGTTATAGCTAGATCCTATGTGGTGGACAACAAGACATATATCAGCAAGGATGAACTGTTTTCTTACTATGAGACACCTGATAACTCTAATAAAGAGTTAACTGTTAGCACTGATAAAGACTAAAATTATAACTATGCAAAAGTAACCCCAGAATCAACAAATGTATTTTTTCTCTAAACAAATTTTATTCCAGAAGAGATACAAAAAAAACATGTTGAACCCTAAAAACAAGTCTTTACTGACACATGGTTAAGAATTAATAATTATGTTTATCTCAGTTCAACGGACACATTGGCATATGAAAGCAAAAGACAGAAAAACAAAATAATACCGTGGCACATGTATGAGAGCAGCAGGATTTTTAGTCTGCTGCTCAAGGAAATGCTGGAGGGAGTTCACACACATACAACAGTTAAATATTAAAGATATTTTAAATGAGAAAGCCCAAATACAGTATGATGAAAGACTGCACATGTAGTGTACCAACACAACATTTTACACATTAAATGACATCACTGAAGCAAATATGGACACATGTTAAGTGACTGGACTGAATAGTTTGATTTGTATTCAGTCTAAAGTTTGGCACAGACATTAAGATCGTGCAGTTCTTGATTATAAATACAAAAACATTAACAACAAGACACTTTCTTTCAACTACAACATGATCAAAAGGTCTGGTTGTTTCTCTTTATAACTTAGTGCTATTAGTTTGACTACTTGCATACAGCTTTTCCAGCCTAAACGTCAAACAATGCCTCAAATTAAGTTTGTAGTTTTGGCTACAAGATAAAGTTTCTAACACGATTAAGGACAAATATTTTGCCTGGAAAGCCAGACAAGGGGGTATTCCTCATTCTCAACATGGACAGTTTACCTCATTCATAACGACACCTGCCTTTCACTGAGGTAATACCTATAATTGTTGCATTATCAGACTGAAGCAATGAAGGCACTGAATCAATAATATTCCAATAGTAAACATGACAAGCAAACTGAGTTAAAATATGTTAAAAATAGTTAAAACCTGATATCAAACTAATGGGAAATGGTTCCGTCTGAAGCCTCGACTTGAACAATTCATACATCTAATCTTGTAAACATGTTAGTGTGATGGCAGAGCATCTTAGTACCGTTGCCACTGGCAGCTCTATGGACCATTATTAAGATCAAAGACTAAATAACAGGTATGTAAATGATAATCATCCAGTATCTAAACATTTTCATGTTCGTGCCCAGTCCCACTAGTACGTACTGTATAAGAGTTTTGACAAGATGTTGAAAACAAAAAAAAACATCAGTGGTGAGTTCCTGAACAGCTGATGGATGGATGTTTGGAGGGAAGAAGAAGAAGGAGGAGAGGGAAGAGTGATGGCGGTGCGTAGGTAAAGACGATGTGATCCTGGATACCTAGATCCATGTGCTTCCTTGGACCCTTTTACTCGTCCGATTTCATCTTCATCTGTGCCTGCATCTGAGCGATCATCTCCTGCATGCGTCTCAGCTACAAAGAGACAAGAAAAATCAAATCACAACGATTTTTTCAAGTAATTCACATCAATAAATTTCAATTTGTTCCTCAGTTTATAGACATTTAAAAAAATAAATTACAATTAAAGTCTAAAATGTTTCCGCTGACTGGCAGGTGATCCCGGGTGCATAAAAAACAAAGCACTGAACACTTAAAATCAAAGTGAAAAAGCATCTCATGGACTACCACCTGAACTAGTTTTAAGGTGTCATACCTGGAGATATTCTTTACAATTACAAGGTAACCTAGTAGAATACTGTAAATAAACTAAGAGGCTCACAGATGGTCAAAATCCAGTCAAACGAAGAGTAAATCAATTATGCTTTAGTGCGTAGTAATATAATGTATATTTATATAAGCACAGTGGTGTTATAGCAATTGAAGATGGTGTTTAAAAATGAATGAAGCATAAAATCAATGTCAAAGAATAAATGAATGATGGGGATATAAATGTGGTAACAACAGGCCCATGAATAAATAAAGTGTTGAAAAAACTCATCAACAATGATGATGAGGATGTAAAGCTTACACATTAAACTATAAGGGGACTGATAAACAATAATCTCTCCTGTAGTGTTCTCTGATGTCTATCGCCATCTTGTGGCTGAAATGAGTCATCTTCAGATGCTTTGCTTATTAACGCTGTGCATCCTTTTCTGTTTCTGATGTGTTTGGGAAATCAGGAATATCTGAATATCTATATCTATATCTATATATCTTGTCAGCTGCACCTGTAATTTCTTAATAAATAACTATGCAAATTTCCCCATTGTGGGACTAATAAAGGATAATCTTATCTTTTTCTCTTTCTTAATAATATCCTAAAGATGTTGCCTAGAAAGAACTGTTACTGTAATATTTCCTCCCTTCCAAAACCTTGACAACACATAAACAAATGGACCAATGTCCTTCCAGCTTTGTGTTTCGGGCTCCTCACATTATTGAGGTCATTCCCACCATTAAACTGGGCCAGGACATCCAGGCAGGAAGTGATGGTATATCCTGCCTGGGCACATTGTTTACAAACAGATCTGATTGCACCCCACCCACTCACTACGGTGCAGAGCAGCAATACAAACAGGCCAATCAAGAGCAATCAGGAAACAGGTTATAGCCCACTGATGCGCAGGCTCCATGACCCAAAAGGCAAACAGCACATATGAAATACAGTGTGGCTGAAATCAGTAAGACTTTATTCTCTTTCTAAAATATAATCACACTAAAGAATTAAAACTTGAGTTCTTGCAGCTATGTAAATCCAGGTCCATAGTGTTTGGGTCACGTGTTAATATTATTATACAATATGCACAACAAAGATGACGGAGCAGTTTTTCTGCACATTCTGGGTGACTCTGCAAATACATCCTACATAAAGTACTCGGAGCACATGGTGATCAGATCCTGCTGTGTTTTGTATTATAGGTTTGGATTTTGTCAAGTGGATCTTAATACAATCCTCACATGCCCATATGTACACTGAAACAGTGGTTGATTTCAGTTGAAGCTAATACACAGATATAGTTAATTACACATGGATTTAAAAGGACCGTACCAGAAGTTTTTGCATGTTTAGGCCAAATAACTACCATCTGTTTAGTTTCTACCATTACTGCACAAACATGCAGCCATGTTTCACATTTTTAAATATTTTTCTGAATGCTATAAGTTTTAAAATTAAATGTTCAGGTAATACAAACATCCAAGATTCAGTGTGTCACTCACTAAAACACAGGTCCAAATTTATAACGCAAGGTAATTATAATTTTGTTCATAAAATATTCTTTTACCCGGGGAATATTTTCCATGGTGGAAATCTACTTTGCTTCCCTGTAGTTCTGTAACTTTTACCAAACCAGTGCAGATGTGCGTTTCATTATGATGCATTAGCTATGTTGGCAAAGTTTGTGTATGCGTGCATGTGTGTGTTGTGTGTTCTTACCTCAGCCTCTTTCTGTAGCAGGATCTGGTCCTTATCCACCACATCTTCATCCACAGCCCTGCAGAGAACCAAAACACGTTAATTTGAAGAAAAAAAAAAAAAACTTGTGAAAGAGGAGCTCATCTGTTGTTTAAGTAAAATGAATCAGTGTCTCACCTGCCAGCTCTCTTCAGTCTCTCTGAGCGGAAGTTCTCATAATGCAGATCTTGAGTTACCTCCTGGAGGTCTTGCATGTGGGTCCTGCAACAAACACACATGCAAACCTTTCTTCACACACTGGGAGGCAGTAGAGCTTCACAGAAAACGTAATCTCTAGTGAACTTTTACAACCAGCTCACTAAGGAAGAAGTTTTGTCATGTTTTTAAAGACTTTCCTTCCGAAAATCAGATTACTTAAGAAGTTTTATTGCCAGGGAGACTCACACAAGCATGGTGCGTAGTTTGAGGAAGTCATTGTGTTCGGGGTTCTCCACTTCAACAACTCCCCAGGGGTAGAGACGACCACGAATCTTCTTCCCCTTCACCTCAATCAGCTGGTTGGAGCCAATCACCGCAAAGGGAATGCTCGCCTGGGAGAGGACGATAAAGGTCAGTGGATCCCCAGAGAGAAACAAAGTCAGAGTAGGGATATATGGAAAATAAAGGTATCAGAGAGAAAGTGATGAAGTGAGGGGAAGCAAGGATGAATAGGAAGATAATGGTATCTGTCACTATCAGACGGAAGCGTCTCACATCAGCTGTGTGTCAGTCTCTCACCTTCAGGACTCTGGTCTGCTCCTTGAACTCCTCGTCCTCGTCAGAGTCGGCGTCAGGTAGCTGATAGATTTTGATCCCGTGCTCCGCGATCTCGTCCAGGATCTGATAGGTGGAAACAAGAAAAACATAGTGAGCTGGCAGGGTCATGACCTCATCACAACCTCCTGACATGTCCACGTTGCACAGGGAAAACTCAAGTCTTGAACCCTGCAGATGTATCACTGCAGACACTAACAGAGGGTCAGCTTGACTTACTATTATCAATCAGTACCCAAACAATCTGGAGACCAGGGTTAGGGTTAGGGTTAGGGATCTAGAAAGTAATTAGAGCTGTAATGATCATTCGATCTATCTATTACTTGTCAACTATTAGATGAATTGCATGTATACCTATTTTGATAATCGCTTAATCAGTTTGAGTTTTTTTTTAAAACAAAAATGTCAAAGTTCTCTGATTCAAGCTTAACAGAGAATATTTTATGGTTTCTTTACTCATCTATGACAATAAACTGAATATCGTTGGGTTGTGGATAAAACAAGACATTTGAGGACATCATCTTGGGCTTTGGAGAACGCTAATGGACATTTCTCACCATTTTCTGACGTTTTATAGACCAAACAATCGATTAATTGAGAAACTAATCGTCAATGAAAATAATAGTTAGTTGCAGCCCTAAAAACAGTTGGACATCCTCACTGTCACAACCTCCAAGGACTCTTTTCACCTCAAATTATCATTAAATAAAAATGTTTCAATTTGTAGAACTTTTGATTTTGTATAAGTAGATGCTCATGATGAAAATAGCATTGCTGGGGTTTTTTTAACGTTACTTATCCATACTACACATCTGTTCTTGTGTTTGTACTGTAGTTTACCTGTACTGTATTTGAATAAACCTCTACAGCCCATTCCTGCAGAAGCTGAGCATGCACCAGCTTGGTACAGACTTCCATCATTTATCTAAATATATATATAAAATGTGTGCTTTTACTGTAAAATGTGAGTCATATGGACAAAATAACAGCTGCCGCCCTGACCCATAAACAGAAAGTAGGAGAGCTCTATAGACTAATAGGAGGGTATGAGTGAGTACCTGTTGTTGCAGCAACACATTTAATTAAAGCCCCCCGTGGAGGAATAGAGGGGTGAGACAGAAAGGGTAGACAGGTGAAAATTAATAACAGTCTGTGTGTGTGTTTAAGTTCTGGAAGAATCAGAAACAAAGTTCTTAGCCTCCTTTCTTCACAGGCCGACCGGTGAAGCAACAAGCTAAAACAAAGGAGCTTTCTTCCCTGCTACATCGGGGACAGATGTCAGTATTTATTATTCTAAACATCAAAGCTGCATTTTTCTTTTGTTTTCCCAGGAGCACGATATTTGAATCCACAATGTAGTCTTATGTAATGGAGCCAAAAAATGTCAAGTGTTGTTTTCCTGACTTTTTGGGGACTTTCATGTACTGTAGCGTATAATAGGACAGTGGTCAGTCAGCCAGGAGCCTGGGAAGTGAGCACAGGTTTTCCTACAGAGAGCAGCTCCTGTTTGAGCTGTTGTTATGGCTGTCGCTTGTTTTCTCAGTGAGCTCTGTGCGCAGTGTGTGCGAGATAGTGTGTGTGTGGGGAGAGTCGGGTATTGTTGTGGGGCAGATCTAAAAACAAACAGGCTTCGCAGGACTCAGAGGAGAGCGTGACACAAGACCAGAGCCACTTTTTCCTTCATTTACTCACAAACACACACACACACACACACATGATTTACAGATCCGTCGAACATGGAGGCTGGATAAACATCATTCTGGTTGACCAGAGCGTAAAGAATTTTGGGAAACTCTGAACTCAGAGGGAAAATAAACACTCATGACACAATGGCAGGAAAAAATTAAAACAAACAACATATCCAGACATACAAGTAGATAAGATAGACACACAGTCAGATAAAAATGCAATAAAACAAGAAAAATGTAACTGAAATTAATCAGGAAACAGCGACCAACAAAGACAGCGCTACATACTTAATGAATGCAAACTGCCATTAAATATCTCAAAACAATATCTGGTCATCGCACGAACATGAGTCTGTTGTCTGCCATCATCTGTTTCCAGACCTTGCTAAGCCGATAGCTGCAAAATGGCTGTTTACCTGAATTATTCTGTTCCGTAACGTGTGCTTAGTACTGCCTGACACCTATAATCAAGACCTCTCAGGGATCACCAGATGTCAAAATCACTGCCTGCTCCAAATCCCCGTTGTCTCCTGCTGATTTACTGTACACAATGTAGGCCTTAATCCCTACCGTTACACCAGTCTCTCCTCCTGCTCCTCCCCTCCCAGTTGTGTATTTTCGTTGGCACAGAGATGTTGGCAGTGGGAGCCATTTTGATTTTATGACCATCCTGTCAGGCTATAATACGACCCTCGCACCCCACCCCTGCCTGTGCTGTTATGGTTGGCCACGTAGGTCCACTCAGTGCTGTCAGGGCAGCGGACAAACAATGCCACACAAGACTCTGCCTCGGTATAAATTAGAAAAGGAAGCCAAAGATTTATCGCCTCATGTTTCTGGCTCACATCGTTGAATATGGAGCATTGTTGGTGGAAATATTCCGTCATGTTGAGCCAGTTATGATAAGTGCAAGGGTGGAGGGGTGGTGCTGACCAGTCAGAAAATCGGTTGGAAATGATACAAAGAGCAGGTGAATCATACCAGACTTGGATTTTCAGTGCAAAGTCAAACTGATTCAGTTCTAGGAATAGCAGGATTAAATATTCTGTTTTGGTTCTGCGTAGCCCAAATATAGCATACCCGCAGATCTATACATAGATATAATAACACAGAGTGAAGTCATGGGAGACATGACTAAGCAGTTTTTCTGCAATTGCACAGCAGGTACGACCAAAACCCCCAATCATAATGAAACAGGGTGCTAACCCATCATTACAGGGATTAACCGTTTCATCACGTCAACCTCACCAGCGAAAAATATTTTCACGATTTGTTCATTCTCAAGTAAACCCACAAAAATATGAATGACTCAAACACCTGCCAAGGAATGGTAAATGAATCCTGGACAAACAACATCGGAAGAAAACAAATATTTTGCAGAAAAAAAAGATTTAAGAAACAAAAGAGGGGATTATGGTGAACACTGACTGCAGTCCTGGCATTCAACAGGTAACCGCATGTACAGGCACAAGCACACACTCAAAATTATACAGTTTGATTGTTGAGGACAGAGCTGAGTCTCCTCTGGCATGGCAAAGTGTTTGTATCTATTCAACTAAAACTCTAAGAGGGAACAATACTTGGAAGTAGAAACATGCACCACAGCATTCTTAGGAAATCAACAATGCACAGAGAGAGAAAAAAACTCGACAAAACAAAACAATCAAACTGCATCTCGACACTAATCAACCCTGATTGAGAAGAGCAGGGATCGGGAACTCAGAGGGACCAGAGCAGAAGCACTTTGACGTAACATTTATGTAACCTCGCAGCTGCCTGCCAGCAGCTTCTGCAGAGCGGCCATGGGAATGAAACGGTGCATCACTGCCATTAGAAGTATTTCGTCTGATCAGCTTTCAGTTGCTGTTTAACCTTGTTCCATACTGAGAAAACACCTTGAGGGACTTCAAACGCTGCAGAGTTTATTAAAGGAAAATCCTGGTCATGGAGAGCCTTAAATCCTTTCTTCTATCCCATATGAGATTCCAGAAGGTCCAACAGTGTATGTATATAACCCCACACTAGCAAGAAGCATGTTGTTTTCATCATCTTCAGAATCCTGCGTTGTTCCAGTGACACACTTAAGCTGCACATGGTGTTATGCCAATTTCCTTGTTTACATTTTTGCCTAATTGCTGAACATTTCCTAAATAGCGCTTGGGAAATAAACTGCAGACACACACACCTCCAGTTACTGTTTAACAAGGTTTTCCAACTGTGTTAGTATTTTAATTTGCAGGTGCGCCAGCTTATGTCATACAAAGACTACCCCAGCTAACATTATAAGAAATACACTTTATGAAGTAAAACTTAAATCTCCAAGTAAAAAGACCGAGAGCGATATTTCACACAACAATCAATATTTATTCAATAAGTGTGGTTGTCTTTTAGGCTGCCCATCTTCATCAGAAAAACGACTATATACATTGACTATGAAAGCAGCTTAATATAAGACCTATATTTACATTTCATGTTAGGTGGTAAACTCTAGCAGCTGTAGTAATTATTACAAAGGAGGAAGGGGAAAGAATTAGTAGAAAAAGCTAAATGTCCGTATAGGGATGAGGTCGGGGATGGACGGTTGGGTTAAACAAGCACAGCACTCTCATCCAGAAGGCCGCTGTCTGTGTTCTGGGTGACACCAGAAGTCAGCCATGAGTTCTTTTAACTTACTCAGATAAGTCTGAGTGCCTTATCACATTGGCTAAACAATTAATTCTGGGGAAAACCCTGAATACTTCACATTTCCATCCAGGACTTTAGTTTTGATATTATTTGCGCGTGAACATTAGAATGTAAAAATCCATACACGAAAAAACTGAGCTTCACCTTTGCAGTTCACATCAGGAGAACTGTCCTCCTGCAGATCAAGCTTAAGTTTGTCCGAGGTCAAAGCAAACCTGAGAAAAATGAAGCAGTCTGATAAATTCGGACTGTCCAGCCAAAACAACCAAGTATGATATGAGTTATGGACAAGCAAAAATATGGCCTCTTCCCACATAAAATAAAGGGCCAACACATTTATTACTGTGATGGGTACTAGCCTCTCCAGTTGTTAATCTAAGTCTAGAATTGTAGAAAGCCTTTGAAGTTTTTAGTGAAGACTGTTATGTCTACAGATTGAAGAGGGAGGTTGCTGAAGAGGGAGGTTGCTGCCAGCACAAGACCCCTATTCAGAAAAGATATGATTTAATCAGTCTCCCACAAGAGACACGGTGTGGGTAACAAATATAAATATTTACACAAGTATATAGTACCGAGCTGTGAGTCACTGTAATGACTATTTCCAACAAAGCATAATACATACCTTAATAACAAAATTACAAGACAAACAACAGCAGTCTGGCAGGATGAAAAGGAAAAAAAGCTGATTCTTTGCTCAATTCCTACTACTATTCTTTAGTTTCCAAACTTAATTTGCTAGCCTAACTTTCTTCCACATGGGAAGAAATGCTTCTCTCTTGCCAGGAAACGCCTTTTCAACTAGCCAACTGCCTGCAGGGAGTCTGAGGGGGTGAGGGAGCCCCAACAATACCTGATCTAGGGGGGTCTGAGGGATTTAGACCTCATACCAGCCTCCTACGCAAACACTTTCTCATACACATAGCAAACTGTTGCCTCACTTTTTGAACTGGTATAATCTGGCATCAGGAGTAGGAAAAGTGATTGTGGTTTACGTATGTGGAGCTTTGTAGCTCCAGGAGGCCGGTGGATCACCAGAGATGGAGGATGACCTTCAGACCATCAACAGAGCAAATCCCTCTAACTATTCAAATATTGTCTCCTTCTAAAAGTACCCGTACAGCACCGACTGACACGTATCAGCACCGGGGAAAACAATACCTTTCTGTTCACAGGATTAAAGACACTTGCATGCATGCACAGAAACACATTCCTGATGTATTCAGTCAGAGTCTGAGACTGAGTGGACTGTCCAGACTGGAAAAGACTGGACCAGAACAGCTGGATTTGTTCTGATGAGTGGCATTGATGGAAAGTACAGATAAAGCCACCACAACCATGGTAATGTGCGAGCATCATATGTGGTACAGTGTTCAACAAACTCACCCACCAAAACTCCTATTGTCTGGGCTAAGTATTAGTATAGTTAAGACCACCCACCTCTCACTCTGATCAAAGAGCATGGGGAGGAACAATCGAGCTATTCATGTAATCCTGTATCTCAGTGAGATTTAGATGAAGGAGACAGAGTGAGTTTTGTATTTCAATTACACATCAGGTTTTGCGACTTGGTCTGGTAATCAAAAGGGTCTCAGTGGCAAAAAGCAACTCATTAGCAGCACGGCAAAGTCCGGAAGCCATCTTTTCATGTTGGCCCAGGGACAAGAAAACCTGCTGTTTTCACACTGTAGTCGACTTGTACTTTCTTCACTCGAGAACAGATGATTATGTGTAATAGAGCAGCTCACTCCATGAGGAAAAAAGCATATTTATTGTTTTTAAATCTGCAGAGACATGGAGCATGCCCTGGCACAAAGACTGCTGGAGGGCAGATAAATAAATATGTCCGCGTGTTTGAAACACAGGCAGGAAAAGGACCAGGCACAAGCTGACCAGGGGGTCATACACTCACACACAAACAGGAGCAATGAGGTAGGGATGAAGTAATCACTACTCAACCTTTGCTCATGAGGTACCAGCCTAGGCACGCACAAAGACAGAATATTACAAATGCGTTTGAACTAACTTCATGTCACTTTCTGTTATTGACATTTGAGAAAACCTGGTGACAATTCTGGCCAGTACAAGCAGTCCGGTACTGATAATGTGTCCCAGTGGGGCCGTAAAGCTGGTTCACACAGCAGGAGTATAGTGGAGTGGTTGGGGGAGACGACAGCCAGTCAGACAATGAGGGGAAAAGTGTGACAGTGCCTCAGCCGGGGGTGAAATATGGCTGCGGGGGGACAAACGTGACGGAGGGAGGGTTCTGCATGGGACATAGTGACCAGAGATGGACGGGGAAGGACAAGAGGCTGACTTGGAGAAGAAAGGAAAGGAGATGAGGAAGATGAGGGAGGTGACAAGAGATGTGGGGGATAAAAACTGAGGGAAGAGGAGGTAGGAAACAGGGCTGAACCATTGTCTGCTGTCTGCTGCCTTGTGCGAGAACAGAGGGGGATCTGGGTTCTCTAGCCATCACTGACCTCTGGCTTATGAGAACTTTAGTCTCCACACAAAACAAAAACATTTTCATTTTTACGTTACAACACATTTTATACACTTTACATTATTGCTTACCATTTTCAAATCCAAACTGTGGGATTTTGAGATGTGTCAATATGCTTTTCCACTGGTTTCAGTCATCAGTTCATCAAGTTATGAAAATTAACTAGACATTTGCTCTTCCCTCCAGCACCTGAATTCACAGAGTTTCAAGACTCAACATCCTGCATTGTAAAGAAAACTTGAACAAACACCCAAGAGGATTTTAGTAAAGTAATTTTCAGGGTGCAACTAACCATTTTTTTCATAAGCGAGTTATCTGAAGATTATTTACAGTTTATTATTGGGTCTATAGAAAACCAGAAAATAGTGAAAATGGCTGTCACAATTTCCAAAAGTCCAAGATTTCATCTTTACATTCTGCTTATTTTTTCTGAACAATTGTCAGAAACCCAAAGATATTCGAATTACGATCACATAAGAAAAGAATAGCAGCAAATCCTCAGAATTGATTAGTTGGAACGAGTGATTAGTTGTTCTTACTAAAAAATGATTGTGGAGAAAACACACATAAAAGTACTCTTCTGTTAAGATAAAAGTAGGCATTTTTGCTGTTTTGCTTCCATTAGGATTCCAGTCTAAACCAGCTATGTGCCATACCTCACAAAACAACCAGTAAAGCGGTTTGAGACTAAAGCCCTGCACAGGATATGACTACAAGGTCCCAGACTGAGAGGATCAGTCCCTCAATATACCCTCCTCAGGGCAACTTATGAGCTAGAGTCCACAGCGGCCCCGGTGAAGGAAATTGGCATTAGAGCAAATTAAAAAAACAAGGACACAAAGAGGGAGAGGAAGAAAGTAAGAGGCAGCTGAGTGAGGCACTGCCAGGAGAGGAAGGACTGGGCGAGAGGAGAGCAGAACTAAAGGGATGAAAGCTGAGCAATGGGAGGTTTGTTAACCTTGTACGTGAGCCTGAGCTGTGCAGGGCAGCAGGTTGTGTCTTGTCAGTGGAACAGTCTTGACACATTACAGGAAACTTATATTGTTCTGTACAAGCTGTTTCCCCCCAACAATAGGAGAAAGGAATGGACAAGCCTTGAGAGGTGAGGGGGTGCCACTTACTGAGAGACAAATGGCTCAGAACGGTGAGAAAGTGCCATGCAAAAAAACAAACTAATAAACACTATGGGAGAAAGGCTGGGGGTTATCAATCATCCTCCAGTACTAAGCCTTCTGACAGGTTCTTGGCTGCTGGTGCTCTGACCTCAAAGGAAGGCCTGGTGCCCCGCTACACTGTACTGGATCGAATGGCAGGACTCAGGCACGTATACCTAAGAGCCACTTCAACTAATCTGATCAAAGCAACAAATACTCGAGACAGATATGTTTGTTCTCCTGAGAGACACTTACAAAGATGAATGGCTATTACTGTAATGCTTACTATTTACAATGATTACATGCACACAAGAAACCAGACTACTGTGATAAATCATTAAAGGCAGGAAATATGAGAACACTTTTACAATAGGATAAGATGCCACGCCATAATTTTTGTAGAAGACGCAGAATAATTTAAATGTAATAAGTGAATAAGTGATAATTTTGTGCAGGAGAAGTACAGATATGAGAAGTTATTCATCCTGCTGCATGCATTGCCTTCTGCCCTGGTATTTGTTCATGCACATTTTACACGTAAAAAGAAATTCAGAGATCCAATTATGGATAAACCTGGTGAAATATTCTGGTTTCTCCAGCAGGAATTTAGCTGCATTAAAAATGTGTCTCTTAATCACCTAGCCTGGAAAAAGTTTTCAAAATACAGTAATAATCAATGTAACAACAAGATAACAAGGTACTTTTTTTGTTTAGTAATTAATTACTTGCACATAAATGTAGCATGCAGCATGCTTATTTTTAAGCCAACTGGAATGAAGATCAAAGGTGTGTATGCCCAAAATGTGACCAAACAGGAAACAAGATGCCCTCCTCGGGGACACAGGATGCCATGTCTAAATGTTGGGCAGATAGCTCAATTAACCCTTTTCCTGATGATAAATGGTCGTCCAGGAACTCATTATCATCATACTCAGTCAAACTAAATTTAAACTTTTTTTGTGGATTACCAGCACCAAAAGATTTGCGTATAAATGTAGCTAAGAAATAAACATATTTTCTTCATTGCTAGAATAAGCAAACATATGGATTTGGGGAGTGTTTGTGAGTGTGTGTGTTTCTACGTGCGTGAGTTTGTCTATTTTGCTAATTGCTTAAGTGTATGTTTAGGAAACACTAAGCGAAGCATGCAAACAAACTCAGCTGGACAGTTAGTTTTGTGGACTGTTCAGAAGCAAAGGGGTCGGATCAGAGCGATACAGTGTTATAGTATTTCAGCCACAACACTTTTGATAATTTCCCAGTTCATTTATATTGGCAACACCTTTACAGTAGGCCTATATGGTGTTTAACAGTGAATTGAATGAGAAGCAAAACATGAGCAAAACTAAACAAGATTTACATCAACTGTAATCAAGAAATCAGAATGCCAACCAGCTTGGGGGTTTTCTGTGGTTTGGGGCGGGGGTCAGTGGTGGCAGGAAACATGGTTTTGTTCATCTTAAGTGCCAGAGGAACATTCAGAAGGCTTGAGGAAGGCCACAACACAAAACAACTCTACAGAGCACAATTCAACTGGTAGGTCCCTTAAGGACAAGGAGTGGATGAAGTTCACCTTAAATGCCAATGGAGCAACTGGCGTTCTAGAGCAAAACTACAAAATAAGTGCAGTTAGTGAGTTCTTGTCTTGTCTTAATATAGCAAATTTGAAATTTTGTTGTAGTTGAATCGTTGTATGTGTCCTGAAATTGTGACCCAGTCTTCCTAAGGTGCTGCATAAGCAGTTTCAAGCAACCCAGACTGTGAGAGCGCTGAACAAAGCAGAGAGAACAGAGCTGGACGCCGGTCAGCCTGACACCCTGCCAGACCACCGGCTCCGAGACCTGAATGAGAGGCAGGTGGGAGGTCTGGGCAAGCATGGGCAGGTGGGGAGACAGACCGACTTCCAATTAAAAACAGAGTGAAGTGGGCTGAGCTGAAAAAGTAATTTGCAACAGCAGCCCATACACTGCACACATTTTTTTCTGAATGAGGACTGCAGCTAATGATTATTTGCCATTATCAGTTAGACTGACGATTACTTTCTTGATTAAATAGAAAAAATGCAAAACAAAAGTTCACAAGAAGAGAAGAGAAGAGACAGAAGCAGGACAATCTTATTAAGTCATCTTGCATGAGAGGTTATCAGCTGAACACGTTGTAGTGAGGTGTATGTGTGTTATATAACTCCTTGTATTCCCCCTCTGGACACCAGGAAGCTGAGGAGCGTGCAGGCAGGCACACACTTTGGGTTGCTTCCAGCAGGAAGTATCTGGGACGAGTTGAGACTGGATGAGATGTGCTGCCTCTACATTATATACAACACTCTCTTCCTACGTTTGTCCCTCCTACTGTTTCCTCGTTTATATCGTCCCTCCCTGTACTTCTGAACAATGTGGCAGTATCATCAAAAACATAAAATGTAAGCCATAGATCACTGGAACTACATTGGGGAAGTACAGTACGTGTGTGATTTCTCACAAGAACACACGGATGTCTGGCACACCAGGCGGCCAATAAGGATGCATACATGATTTTCCTTTGATTAGTTTATGAGCCACTTTCTGATGGCTAAACCATGCAACTGTAGATGGGACAAAAACAAACAAAGTCCCCAGCAACCTGACAACAAGTGCTGAGACATTCCAGCTTTTTTCCATGTGGCAACAATCATATCTAGGGCACGACTGCAGTCAATGCAGATGATTGCACTGACTGCATATAGAAAACAGTGGACAGCAATCGATCCTAATTGTGCTTATATGTATGTATGTGTGTATGTATGTGTGTATGTGTGTGTGTGCGTGCTTGCGTGCGTGTGTGTAGACGTCAAACCTACCCTCCTCTTCAGGCGATCCCTCTCCTTCAGTGTCAGTGTGTCAGCCTTGGCAATAACTGGGACAATGTTGACTTTGCTGTGGATGGCCTTCATAAACTCTACATCCAGAGGCTTAAGACTAGCAAAGAAAAGAAAATTAAAAAAGAACAATTACAACACCGTGGAGGAGGAGGAGGAGGAGACAAAGGGTAAAAAAAACAACACTAAATTATGTATTGTCAAATGACATGATAGGACTAGGAGACAAAGCAGAAGTCATGCGACACTGCTCAGTTTAGGTAACTACATCATCTTAAATATAGGTAAGGAACTACAGTTCAGATAAAATATACCTATGCTTGACAATTCCTATTTTTCTATTATTTATTTTTTATTTGATTTTTTCTGGTCTTTGGAGGCGTACGCTAACTAACAAAGACCAAAGAAACTCCTGCTAGCTACAAAATGTTTATGGTGTAACACTAGCTAACAGCTTCACTAGCAAGCGAGAGGTAACTTATTTTGAAACACTTCAAATAAGGGGTGTTGCATGTTTCCTGTTAATAAGGTATCAGTTAAAATACACTGAAAACAGGCCAATAATAACTGACTTTTCTCTACAGTGTGTTTCAGACAGGGAAACATATACTTCTTAGCCTTTTTTCAGGAAATTGTGAATGTAGTAGAATATCTGAAAAAAACAGCTGGGTACATCAAATTTTAGCTTATTGTAAAAGTTTGTATACCCGTGTCCAAATGGGGATATGAAGTAGAAGCAGCAGTGCACCCTGTTGTCCACTATGTGTCTTCGGTTCAGCCCGCTCTCATCGTGAAGGTATCGCTCAAACTGATTGTCAATGTACTGGATGATGGTCTTGAAGCTGACATCAGAGAGAGAAACAGACATAAGCTTCCAACTCAGTCATGTGGTTTTATACTGTAACTCCGAATATCACTGTTATGAAATTCAGTATCTCCGGTTTCATGGCAGGATGGATGGATTCATTTTAGTTGAAGGGTTTATATTGCTCTGTGAACTGAGAAACTCTACAGGATAAACTTTAAAAATAAAGGTGATCACTATGAAATTACAGCTGCAGTGATTTCTCATTACTTTTCACCTTTTAGAACGGGCAAAAAACTGGATACAAGATATTTTCACATCTTCTGTTTATGAAAATAATTAATTACAGATGTCTAATCAAATTTGGCTTACATTTAACATTAATTATCTAATTTTTGAAAAGGATAAAATTGACAAATTGTGCAGAGAGACAGGAAAATATATCTTGGACAAGAAGGCTACATTGACACCACTAGCATGAGAATGCCACAAAAGCAAGCAAGCAAGCAAGCAAACACACACACACACACACACACACACACACACACACACACACACACACACACACACACACGACAAAACTAGACACAGGGAATGTAGAAGGAGGAGAGGTCAGAAATAGGGAGTTTGGGATGAAACTTGAGAAAGGGAGTTGTTGAGGACAGGAGGGAAGGATGAGGGAGCATGCAGGAAACATGTCCCACATTGTTATCACTCCCATGTCCTTCACAGCACATAAACACACCAGTCCTGGCTGTTGATGGCGTCGCCGTATCCAGGGGTGTCGACCACGGTGAGGCGAAGCTTCACTCCTCTCTCCTCAATCTCCACAGTTGATGCCTCGATCTGCACCGTCCTCTCAATCTTCTCTGTGAAGTGAAAGTACAAGAATAATTACAATTCATAACAATAATATCCAAAATTCCTATGCGCTTACACAAGCCACTGAGCTGCTACAACCACAGGCTTCAACAAGGTAGATACGCCTTAAAAAATAAAATTATGGGTTTTGTCATCTAAAAGGGTTACATGTTTTTTCTTATCTGCACAAACTGACCAGGGAAAGCCTTGATAATTGTACTCAAGCTAACATAAGTCCCAATGTGAATCAAGACATAAGAAGGGCAGGGTCATATTTTGAGACCAAGGCATTCCCAACATTCCTCTTGAAATAATGCTCTGTTGGAGACATTGCAGCAGACCTTTCTCTATTATTACAGTGTGCACATGTGTGTATGTGTATGCAGGTGTGTGCACATGTATTGGGGAGTATACCTGCGGCACCAGGGATGTAGCGTTCAGGGTAGAGATCAGTGAGAAACAGGCTGTTTATAAGTGTAGATTTGCCCAAACCAGACTCCCCTGAAAAACAAAGAGAGAAGAAAATAAAGCTGTATTCTCTACAGAAATCATACAGTCTATGTTAAAAGAAAAGAGTGATGACTCACCTACAACCATCAGGGTAAATTCAAACCCTTTTTTCACTGATTTTCTGTGCACTTGGTTTGGCAGGTTGGCAAATCCTACATAACCTGTTGCATCTGGGAACTGTGGAGCACAAAAAGAGAAATTGTTCAAAATTAAGGTCAGAAAGTGCAATAAATAAGAACGCAATGAACTAGTCATAAAAATATGCAATGACTTAAATTAAAGGGGGTACTAATTATGGAATTTTAGTGTTATGTAATTTCCTGCTTTTTTCTACTCATTCTTTTCACTGTAAATCTGCTAACCAGCTGAGTCATTTTATGAGGTGTATGTGGAAAGGTGCATGTGGGTGTATGCAACGGAGATTGATGATGATGCATAATATTGAGAAATTCCAACGGGCAATAAAGCCGGCCATGAAACACTTGCATTTATACAGGATATCCTCTCTGGATGCCTGTGCAAGCGTGTGTGCATGAGATTACAAGTACCATTAGTCTTAATCACCACTGCCTTATTAGAGCACTGTCATATTGTAGGTTCAAGTTAAAACTTGAAGTGTGCGGAAACTTACTCACCTTCCCTTTCTCTCCAGATTGAGACATCGCTATTGTTGACTGGATGTCTGCTGGTTGGGGAAAAAAACGAGAAGTATAGTGGTGGATCAAATCAGATAAATCACCTCATAACAGTTCCAAGTAACTCCCACCTAGCAGCAAACCCAGCTTCCAGGGATCTTGATTTAGATTGTTCCCTTTCACTTGTACATGCCATGTAAAAATTATGCTTATGTTTTTTTCTTTATGTGATGTGTTATCTAACCAATCATATGTAATGTATGTATGTATACACATAAAAGGTAAGATTAGCCGTTCTTCCTCTGTTCTGTTTGAACCCATTTTCTTTTGATTCTCAAAAGTTATTGCTGCTGTGGCTCGCACAATCTCCTGGTAACATTTTTCACAGTTTTAGCTAGACAAAGGTATTTGGTGAATGTGAAGTTTTCATGCTGTACTGAAGTTGCTCTGCTGTAAAAAGATTTGCCTAGGTTTGACCTAAGGATTAGATTTGAATTCT
The DNA here is from genome assembly GCF_040436345.1 of Pagrus major. NCBI lineage: Eukaryota > Metazoa > Chordata > Actinopteri > Spariformes > Sparidae > Pagrus > Pagrus major. The sequence continues at coordinate 24,026,439 of NC_133219.1, forward strand.
TATAGCTACCATAGGGATATGCTTTGATATTGAAACTCTCTTTGTAAAACTATATTTCCACTATTTTATATCATGATATTTATATACTTCTCAAGATTCAGTAAATCTCTCAGAGGAATTTGATTGAGGATAAAATAATTTTTTAAAAAAGAGTGTGAGGTTTTGGCTGATCCAGCAAATTAGGTACTGACAAATCACTGTGCTTCATTACATTGATGTTAAAATCATATCTAAAAAATCCAACATTGACATATGCATCTGTGTAATGATTTGCAATATTGACCTAATGATCTCAAAGATACTAATGAGATACTAGTGTGATGGGTGCAATAGGAAAAAAAAGAGTTTGTTGCTGAGATTTATATGTTTTGCAACCATAAGATAGCAATTAGACAGGTAATAGTCCCTTAGTTATCTTTTACATCACAAATGCTCATAAGTATTATCTTTATGTGGGTCATTTTACTCAAGCAGAAATCACATCACCTCAGATTAACTATACTGTGAATTGTAACTCCAACAACTCTGAACATTGAGTCCCTGTTGAAACGTTCATTTGGGTTGACGACATCAGATTACACTGTTCTTTAACACTATCACACGGAAGGAGAACAGATTAAAAGCTCCGGGCAACAAATTTGTTCCCAGACTCCCATTAAACTGCTACAGTCTTGCGTACCCCGTGCTCCTGCCCCGCTCTATGACCCTGAGCAGACGACAGAGCAACAAGCCCGCTTGATAAATTAGCTACATAATGACTGAGCAGGAAGAACAGGCTCCGTTCTATCACCAACACACTGGCCCTTGACAGGTGGAGTGTGATAAGCATTAGAAAGAGGCAAGTTGCCGTGTGCTGCCAAAAGGAGATGCACTTTGGTTATGCAATGTTGAAAAGAGGTGGCATGGGAACCTAAATTGACCTTTCTCCATTGGCATGTGATAAACGCACATTTACGGACACTTGGGGAACCATTTCACACTGTTAAATCTATTAGATGGTAGTTGGGGGCCCTCTGTATCTACATGAAAGTAGGCAAAGATCTCTCATACTGACAGGGTGGTTTCACCGAGCCTGCATGGAGAACAATGGCTGTTTATCCCTCTGGTTCCTGAAGCCTTTCCTATACAGGGCAGCTCAGCTGGGGCAGGAGGGAGAACACGTGCCTCACCCCTGACCAAATACAGGACAGACCACATGTCAGGACAGCAAGGGGACACACCAACAATTTAGGGTGGAGAACTCCCAGGTAATGAGAGGGTTATGGGCTATGACACTTTGTCTGGACAGTCAAATCTTAAAGGATGAGTTCACCCAATATTGAAAATTCGGTCATTATCTAGTCACCCTCAAGATGACGGAAAATCAGAACAAAACATTTCTAGGGCAAAAATGTTCTTGTTCTAGTTTCTCTGATGTGGTATTTGCTGGTTTTCTTCTATGATAGTAAGAGGAATAACTTCTGACTAGGGACAGTTAGGACACCTGAATATGCCAATTTAGGCTCATTTTTCACAATTATCAATTTGATCTAAAATAATCTGTAATTCCTTGAGCCCAAACACTACTACTATGATTAGTACGACTTAATCATTAGTTTCAGCCCTAGAACCACAACAAAGACGATAATAAATTGGCTTCTATTGTTAATTAATATCTAAGTTAATGCAGTGGCCCACACAGGCATATCCCTGGACATAGCACACATACACACAGTGAGTGTTATTTCCTCGACAGGCCCTGTGGGAACCAGCATTAGTGCAGCAGCAGATTAATTAAACCGTTCCAAGATCACGGTTGTAATATCACAAAGACAACACTACAGGACAGACAGGCAGGAGGCACACTTCAATAATACTCTCTTAATAATGGCCATTTAATCGGGCAGGCAGCTGAGCTGCTTACACACACATACACACAGCTATCAACAGGGTAGACGTGTGGGGAGATTAAACACTTTGGGCCAAAAGGGACAAATGCCACCTTAGTAAAGCCAAAGTTGTTGGCATGTGATGCATTTACAGTTGATTTATTGGCTGGACTGATGCCATGAAGGGGCAGTAGTGCTAGTAGAACTATTCACCTTCCTGACAGGCAGTGTCAAGGGTCTACACACCCACTCTCTGTGGATTAAGGACTTTCTGCACTTATTGGAAACACTGAAACAATAATTTCACACCATGGAGATTTTGTGAACTCTGTGGCACTACAACAAAAATGGTAATTTACTGGCGACAGATCACAAAAACAGGGACCCCAAAGCTACTGAGCATAATAAAGACATAGACAGACAAAAAACACACGTGGACCGGGGGGCTTGACTGTAATTAAGTAGCCCTTGGGGGCCAAAGGTAGCAGTGCCGGGCAACAGTAATAAACAAATTATACTAGTTTTTTAAGCTGTGTGCTTTAGTAACACTTATAATAATATGATCCCAAAGAGAGGAAGAAAAGCCACAATACGCGGAATGAAAAACCCTTTCAACCATGAGGAAACCAGCAGGTTTGTTTATAACACACACACAGAGTTTAAAGCACAGGATGGACCGTTTATGATAATGGGAACCAGCATAGGAAATGACTAAAAACAAGTGCGAGTCATACGGCAACAAATGTTATCATAACACTGTGCTACTCACACAGCTGCTGTACAGTAAGATGAAGATTAGGTGTAAGGAAAAAGCTGCACTAATGATTAATAGTGAAACTAACATTGTGGAGTACCATTAAAAGTGATTTTTTTTTAAACTCCAAGCTTCTGGCCAAGGAAGCTGTATAATTATGTTTGGTAAATGGGCATATGAATGTGACAATATTGCTCGTGAACAAATTAACAACTTAATGACAGATAGAATAATAAGTGTTGGATCACAACACCAATCTCTACACTTGATTATAATTACCCACAAAGATTGTACATTATCAAGTAAGTAGGTATGTCAAACATTGTTTCTGTTATCATAATAGATGGTATTTGTAAAGATCAAAGTTATTTATACTGTGCGTTTCTTCACTCACACACAATCTAGTGAACAAAGGCATCCTACTGTGTTACATCATCAAACCTCTAATACAATAGTTCAGGTCCACTTGGGTCTGTCAGTGTAGATCAAGTTTTGTTTTTCCATTCACACCACAGACCAAAACGGGAGGAAACATCCTCTTGTAGTTTATAGTGTTAGACAGATGTCTTCCCTGGCGCTCCTGTGCTGGCCAGTGTTTATGAGACATGGTCGCAGGAAGGGCAAAGGTCAGAGAGCGGTGAAGGTGCTGGATCTGAGGCCTGAGACGTCTTTCAGTACTAGGAGATGTTGTCTCCTGATAGCAAACTGATCTGTGTCCAGCTGGGTAAAAACACAAGTCGTTTCTGAAGTAAAGTTCAGCTGCTGGCCCAAGATTACAGCTTAAACAGTCTGTGATTGTGCCCATAGCGTTCACCACTCAGCAAGAAAGGAAATGAAATATGCATGTTTTAACTAAGCCAAAAACACAAACACAGATGAATGATAATTCTTCAATAGTGGCCCGAAGCCACATCTTAGACACATGAAGAAAAATGTTATCGTTTCCCACTGTTATTGTGAAGTTGTCTAAACAAGAAATTTATTTTGCGAAAATGTGCTTTACAATCAAAGGTCAAGAATGAATCGGATGTTAGAAAGCGATTTCAGAGTTGAGGAATGTACACAAGAGGAATGTACAGGAAATTTGTGAAAGTCAACACTTTGAATGGTCTGATGCGGATTTTATATGATACTGATCAAAGAACATGAAAGCCCACTGAAGTGTAGAGTTTTACTGCGGTTATTAACAATGAACTGGGACAATGGGGCAATAAATGAGTTCAAAAGCACTGAGAATAGGTATCACTGTTTATACAAACTGAGGAGGAGGAAGTGTTTACTTGTACAGTTGTGTCAAATGATTAAGAAGAAATATAAAACAATGCTTCAGCCACTGGGCATGGGAGTTTGAAATGTGTGTGAAGGCCTCTGGGTCTGTAACATTTGGATGTCCACCACACCCAGTCTGTCAGACACTGACTGAGTTTACCAAACATCAACTGGGAGAATGACATTAGGATTTGTACGTGCGCAGCTTGGATCAATACCACAGCTCCTTAAACTCTGATGTCCTCTTTAAAACCCTTTAAACCCCGCGTATGAGTTTAATTCAACCATGAAACTTTGTTAACGTGACATGTCAAACTTTAGCATGCAACAGTTGTTACCGCGGCTGGTGTCATGTTGCCAGCTCGGCTCCGACTGACTCTCCGGTGTGTCCTCCTCGCCCTGCTCCGCCTCATTCAAACAGCTTATATGAAACGAATACAAAAAAAACAACAAACCACTGAGCAGAGTCTTACCTGAGCGTAACTTTGAAATATTAATCAACAGGAGCCTTTTGCCTCTTCTCGCTGTCCCAGCCCAGGAAGGGGAAACCCGGAAACGTTGCCTGCGAGTCCGCCCTCGTCCCTTTGTCGACGGCTATCTTGCTGCGCCACTGACGCCATTACGGCTCAACATCCAGGACAGTTGACCCACAAAACGTCGTTCCTTGTTGAATCCAACATGGCTGCCTGCGTGTTACAGTTTCTTTGACTGTGCACTTAGTAACTCCTCTGCCTGTTGACTCATAACTTCGTAGAAAACGACTGTCTAATAACATATTATATAAATAGTCCACTCCGGTCTGTATTTGGCTTCGTGCAATTTCAAATTGATTAAAGCGATTAAAGCTCAAATCCTGTTTTCTAAGCCTACATTTCAGAATACACTATTTATGACTAAAATACTCAATTTAAATCTATCAAATGGTGGAAAGTAAACTATTTTTGAATATTTAAATATTTCACATTTTGTCATATTTCATTTTATGCCCTTTGTTGTACTTCACCAAGAGAATAATGTGGGTTTAACATTTATTTGACAGTCGGACATTACTTTACAGATTACAGATTACAGCCACTGGTGAGCTTTTAAAATATTGTTATAGACTATGGATCTACATCTACCCAGTAGAAAATAAAGCGTTTGAGATCTATGAAACTTATCTATGAGATCTATGAAGTATCAACAATTTGAATACGGGACTAGTACCCTAATAAAGTATTTCTACAATACAATGGTGCGACTTTAAGTAGGCTAAAAAAACTTCTTCCAGTTCAAAATATATTATATTGAGTATATGTCTTGAAGACACTTACGGAGGACTGAAACAGCCAAAATCGGATATTGAAAAGAAAGAAAGAAAGAAAGAAAGAAAGAAAGAAATGCTCCAAAAATGAAAAAAAAAGCAAATAGGCATACATTAAGATAAGAGACAAGTATTAACTTTCCTTTGTACTAATGCCCCTATTTTTTGTCTTTCCCATTTAATTTTCCATTTAATGTATTCACATATCCAAGTTTATTTATTCAAGTATTTATTCCTGTATTCTTTCTCCTTTGTATTTTGCAGGATAATACATAAATAAATACACAAATGAATTGATTCACAAATAAAATGGTAAAACAGATGAAAGAAATAGGAGAATCAATAAAAAGATGAATAAATACAGAAGCAACATAAAGCAAATATCGATTTATGTCACATTTTACAGTTAAAAAACAAAGAGAACAATTAACCAACGACATCATTAATCCTCAAAAAAACAAAACATCAAAAGCAAGAGCAACTTGATTTCAACAATAAAATAGGACTAGTTTCAATAATTCAAAAGTTTTCCTGGTCTTAATTTGTAATAATAAATCCAATCAACGTGATCCTTTAGCAGAAAACTTCTACCTCTTTCTGTAGACAAAGGATAAAATCAGGAGAAGTGTCTCTTTGTAAATACTCTAAGGTAAGGCTGTCGGAATAGTTTCAAATTAAAGTTAATGCTTTTAAAGTGAATATGAGATGTTTTTCTTTATTTGCTTGCTTCTGTTCTGGCATTTTAAAACCAAGCCAATTAAGAGCCACATAAATATCATCCCACTGGGCTTGAAATAGGCTAAATATAACACAGACAAGTGTCATTAGCGTCCACGTCAGAAAAATCAATAACAAGTGGTCTGATTCACCAAACCACTGCATTTCAGCTGCTCCATAGCCTTAAAACACCCCCCCGTGCGCCTTCAGCCCTCCCCTGCCCCCTCTATTCATTGTAAATAACTGTTCAAACACACAATACACGCTGGACCGCTTTATTCAGCCTCACAACTTCCCTGCGTTTTCATTGGTCCCTAGAGGATGCGGCCGCAGCTGATTGGAGGAAAGTTTCTCCTCGAGCTCCTACCCCACCCCGCAGATATTCGTGGTGCGGTGCTACTGTGATTCCAGTTGTTTTCACATCCCCTCACTAACAAAGAGGCTCAAGGCTGCTGTCTCTTACATCTCCGGATAAATGTGGTGAGTGATGCGCAACTAACGATTGACGCTCCTGTACACTGAGGCGAGAACGCAAAAGTTAAGCGCAGAAATACACCTTGCTCTGAGGGAGAGAAATCAGGGAAGAGTTTGAAGAGCTTCAGACAGACTTGATTGAACGTAAAGAGCGAAAATGGTGTCGGCCGGACTGGAGATCCTGGGACTGTCGCTGTGCGTAATTGGCTCGCTCCTGGTGATGGTTTCGTGCGGGCTGCCCATGTGGAAGGTGACGGCTTTCATCGAAGCCAACATCGTGGTGGCTCAGACAATTTGGGACGGCTTGTGGATGTCGTGTGTGGTGCAGAGTACGGGCCAGATGCAGTGCAAGGTGCACGACTCCGTCCTCGCCCTCACCCACGACCTGCAGGCGGCAAGAGCGCTCACCATCATCTCCTCTGTGATGGGCGTGCTGGGGCTCATGGTTGTCATTGCGGGTGCGCAGTGCACCAACTGCATCCGCGCTGAAAACGTCAAAGCCCGGGTGGTGAACGCCGGAGGGGTCATCTACATCATCAGTGGTGTGTTTGTGCTGGTGCCTCTGTGCTGGATGGCCAACAACATCATATCGGATTTCTACAACCCACAGGTGCCCGCATCCAAGAAGAGGGAGATCGGCGCTGCGCTCTACATCGGCTGGGCGGCCTCAGCGCTGCTGCTGATCGGAGGATCGCTGCTGTGCTGCTCCTGTCCCTCCAGCGGGAACTCGGGATACTCGGTAAAATACGCACCGACCAAGAGAACCACGCAGAACGGGGACTATGACAAGAGGAATTATGTGTAGCAGCGCGGCTCATTGCAGGCGGTGCGTAAAAAGTGCCCTGCAGCTTTTGAAAAAACTTGTTTTTTTGACGGACGTTATCTTTGCACCTGCAGTTTGTTTTAGTAATCTGAACTTTGAAAATCAATGGAAGCACCTCTGCTTTTTTTACACTGGCCCTTCAATACGCCCGGACCACAAATTCACAAATCCTTTTTGTATCTACAGGAGATTAAACACAGACTATCAACTACGAGAGGTAGCTCACGACAAAAAGGAGTATCTTTGTTAGGTACCTGCTTTTGTTAGTCTTCGAAATTATTAGTATTTTGAATTGTTTACCGCTGTAACTGCAACGTTTTTCTTTTCTAGAGGAACTCTTGCCATCGAATATATACACTGCTCTTTTGCCTTGATGTGCATTGTCAGCACAAACTTGTACAGTAACTGAGAATTATTGCACTCCCACACATTCAAAGACCCATTTCCTTTAGTGGAACTATGCCGACATGTTGAGGACTCCAACAATGCCCAATAGAAATAAAGAGCGAGGAAGAAAAGTATGTTAAAGCCCTAATAAATCTCCGAGAGGGTTTTGTATTGTTCAGAAGATGATGTCGGTGACTTTGAAGTTTGCAGTCTAATTTTGGACCTGTAGAGTCCGGAGAGCCTGGGATCTACAGGTCACACAGCGTGAAATGTTACAGTCCGTTATTCGGCTGCACTGAGCACCTGCGACGTTTTTTCCATCATTGTCACTGCAGGAAGTCTTTTCTTTTCAAAACGTTCTAGGAATAAACTTTGTTTTCTGTTGGTTTGTTGACATTTGATGTAATGATTCATTATTCGTGTATATGAAGATGCAATATTGTTTCATTTTATTAAGATTAAACTGAATATATTGTCTGAAATCCTCAGTTAAAGTGTGTTCTTAAACAAAACAACTGACAACGGAGTTGTGATGGTGTGCAGCGGCAGGAGTGCCCTCCACGGCTGTGCGTAATGCATGCCGTTCCCACCATGAATCCATAAACCCCCACGGCGGGAGAAAGTATTTTGGTTAGCCATAGAAATCCAGATGACAATACCCATTCAGCTAGAGTGGGGCTCTGCTGTTCAACTCACAATACTCCACAACCCCCTCCACCACCACCACCCCTCAGACCACCCCCGCCCCACCTCGCCCGCAGTCAATGAAAGGCGTTCAAATTAGAGCTATGGAGAAGTTGCTGGAATCGTCTTCCCGCAAGTCACTCCATTCATTAGTCGTCACAACCCCATCGCCCTCCATCCTCCACCAGGGCGGTGCTAAGATAGATGGGCTTCACGACAAAAGATTACACACCATCACTTTGAAGCAATTAGTTTATCCACAGCTGCTTCACGGGCACCACATTTATCCACACACTGGGGATGAAGTGCATTGAAATATTGTATTAAAAGTGTTTAACCTTTTAGAGAAACACAATCACACAAGATATTTCAGTCCACGAGAAACAGTCCGCTGATTTAAAACTGTGACTGGATTACAAAAGCTTATCCATACTTGTTTTGCTGGCCACTTAAGAATCTTAGCAGGTCATATGCTCTCTTAAAAGATGAAAATGTGGCCATGCAGAAAGTCTACAGTCAGGGGAGTGTGTGATCACTGCGCTCTAAGATAACCTCTAATAAAATGTCAGTATTTTTAATTCTACAGTAGACCAAGAGAACAAAAAACCAATTCAACTTACTGTTTTACCTCTGATTAGTTGCAGGTAGAACACAATATTGATCTAAAATTTTATTTTTTGGTCATCATGATTATACAAAACAATCACAACTCAAGGTCTACTACCCGTGCAATCATTTTCCAGAGCTTTCAACGACATCACATAGCCTTCATCAGTAGATGGTGTTTGCTCAGTTGTGATGGAGATGGATCTGCTGACATGGATGCTCCGTATGGTGATTTTATCCATAGCACTTTTAGGACTTTTCTCTGATTTTAGCCGCATCTAGCATTAAAGTTCATTCTTGACCTTGGAAACAGAGGTTAGAAAAGAACAATCTCAATTTAGATCCACTCACTAGCATGTTGTGGTTGTGAAATTCAAATGAGCACTGATGAGCATGTGAAAAACTGATATACATGTTCAATATTTCCAAGGTCAAGAATGATATTTTATTTAGAGTTTAAATGATAAATTGATTAACTAAGTAATTAGCTGAATAATCAGCAATAATTTTAGTAATTGTTAAAGTAATTTTACTAAGAAAAAGCGTCGGATTTCACTGGGTTCAGCTCCTCAAATGTGAATATTTGCTGGTTTATCTTTAATATTAAAGGTGCAATATCTAAGAATTGGCCACGTGTCGAATCCATTCTCAAAACAAACCGGGGGCATCATATCACCAGAGTAACCTACAATATCTGGTAACGGTTGCTGCTATTAGATAGTTAGCTCATTTAGCCATGCAGCTAGCGGTTCGGACTCTGAGCTCAGAGCATGAGGTTAGTGTTGGTGCTTACAGCGCTAGCACAGGAGCTTTGGACCGGGACAGACTGGGCTAGCTGGTTACCATGCTAACTACAGTAGATATCTCTTCAACATAATACATAAACGTCATAACTGTTTTTTCTTCAAATGCTGTTGATAATTTTATTCAATTTTTGAATGTTTTCAACTAAAATTCACACATATTGCCCCTTTACACTAAATATCTTTGGGTTTTGTTCAGTTCATCGAACTAAACAAGCAAATGAATATGTTAACTTAGGCTCTGGAAATCTTTCAACACTCTAACATCTGACACGGATAAACAAATAATTGAACAACTGAGAAATCAACTGGAAATAAAAATGATAGTTACTTTCATGCTGAAGTAGTATGATATAGCTTAAATATCATATTCACCCAGTCTGTTTTTTTCCAAACTCGCTATATCGCCGTAACTGAGTGAAATACATTTGTGTGACTAAATAAAGCAATGTTACCAAGCTGAGAATACTGTGATATGGGATTTGTGATTGAAATTGCACTGGCAGTACAGTTGCCTGAAGTAGGCGTCCCTCCTTTAGGGTTGGTATGGGTTTTTCTACACAAAGACACTCCCTGGAAGGTCCAGTCTGGTCTGCCTCAGTGAGATGTTTTTGTCGGATTGTTAGTTCCACTCCTCTAGTCACCACACAGAGGGTGATGAAGCGCAGGGTGTGTGGGGGGGTGGGGGAGTGTGTGAGCAAGGGGTTAAGCGAGAGTGTGTGTGTGTGTGTAGAGTGGGGGTGCACGTTTAAAAAGGCCCTCATTCCAATGAGGAGAGAGGCAAATAGGGCCAGCGACGTCACTCAATGGGCGCTCGCATGGTAACCAGCCAGAACCTGCAGTTGCCTGGCTACAGAAGCCTATAATGTGGTGGTATGGATGAGCCTAATAAAAGGCCTGGCCAGCAGACATTCCAGCAAGCATGGACACACACACACACACACACAGCTCATGCACAACAGTCTGGAAGATGAAGGAGGGATTTACTTTAAAGCCTGTAATGGTCACTGCAAAAAGAGCTGTGACAGCAGAAACATATTTGTTTCATTGTGTATCAGTGTAAGAGCAAATGTTAAGTGTTGCCATAAATGTTGGGCACTGGAAACACAATCACTACATCTGGTCCAAGGGAGTGAAGACATGAATAAACAAATGAGAAGTAAGTGTCAGGGATGTTGCTGATGTCACAAAGATGTCTCATAGAGACAGATGACATAACACACAGAGAACCATTTTGACCTCTAAACTTGACCTCCCTCAGCCCGGCGGAGTGAGGTCCACATGGTTAAGGTCATGTCAGAAGTCGGCCACGTTGCGTACTGATTTCAGATTCGTGCTGTCACCAGTGATGGCTGCACATTTTTTGGGAGGCTGTGGCGTTGTTTCTCTTGACATGAACTTTGAACTCTGAATCTGGCCTCAGGTCAGGCGAGTCAAAAAGTCACTTCCCTCGACTGACCAGGCATGATCTCATCGAAGCTGAATCCCCACGTTTGATAGGGGTCACAACCCTCAACCCCGAGCTCCTCATACCAGCAATTAACCATCTCTTGAAAACCTTGCAAACCTGAAGTATTAATTTCATATAATAACATCAATTCTTCAAAGCAAAAAGTACATGAGTCAAAAATTAAGGAGTCTTAATAAACATTGTTATGACTGACTCAGACTGACATCAGAGCCAGCAGGTGCATACAGTCTATAGACGTCCCAGCTGGATGGAGCTTACTCACAGATAGCAAAGCCAAGAGTCAGCAGGTGGTTCAACATAGAGGACAAATGTGGCTTTGTGTTTGAGTTAAACACCCCGTGAGCTGTTTGAGAAACAATGCAGGGCCTAGTTAGAGGTAAGAGATGGTGATCCGAAAAAAAAAAAACACACCATTTTCTTTGCTCCTGCATGTTCACAAAGTTTACGGCGTGACTCACGAGTTTTTGTCACAGTCCAGTAGCACAACCAGGCTTCCTGAGCAGCGGACAACGGAACAGGAAACAGGAAGGAACATAGAGGGTGTGGGAGAGGAGGAGGAGGAGGAGAGTGTGTGTAAATGTGCATGGTTAATGCACACACAGATACAGACAGACACACACACACACACAATTTTCATGTCTGTGGGCTACACGACACTTTTATTTGTTTGATCACCTATCTTTTTGGTCAGTTTGATTTAACGTGTATCCTAGTTGTGTCCAATGAAAATAGTGAAGTGATCATTTAAGAATCACAAAATAGACCATTTAAGAACTCCAAAAATCCCAAAATGCAATGTCTTAAAAAGGCAATCAAGGCTGTTTTCTTAGCTCATTTAATATATACAGAGATAAAGATATATGGTTATTATAGGAATGTCAGGGAATCATTAATAAAATCAAACATGTATCCCATTATGCACTATATGATTTTTAAATGCTAAAGGCAGAAATTAAAACTTCTGCCTGACTCATCCCATCATTCATAATTATAAAGTTCTCAAAGTTTCCAAATACATCAAACGTCAGGACATGTGTATAAAATGATGCTTAACACAGGTAATTATTTCCATGTGATGCAAAAGTTAGTGTTAAGACACTGGCTCAGTATGAATGTGATGAAATCAATGATAAAATGGTGAAACTTCCAGATGTGAACTGTTTGAACAGGATGTTTATCCAAAGATACTTAAGGGGGGATTTAATCTGTTAATCCCCACTGACAGAATATTTGTGATTTTGCGATGTGAAATCATGAAAGGGGTCTCTTATTATGATGAACCTACAGAGAATTATCACCTGAAACTGCAGCTCCTCTCAGCTTTATGGAGCTTTACAGTGAGTTTCAACTCATTGTTTAGCTGTAACAGGTTACACACATGTGACTCAAGTCATTTGGTCCAAGTCTCAAGCAAGTCCCAGGTCATTTTTCTTGGGCATGTCAAGTCAAGTGGAGTTCTCAGTTAAAGCAAGTCAAGTCCCAAGTCAGGTCACTCCCCCCAAAGATACTGCAGTCTTATCTGTAGTATATGGTCTTTATAAAGAAAAAAAACATAAGGTACGAGTGCGTTCATTAATGATTTATCTACTAATTTATCTAAGTTGTTTACAAAGTATGACAATTAATTGAAATTTCCATTATAATAACTGATATTCAGTAAAATATGTGTAATCAAACAAAACAAATAGCTTTTTGTGGCTCATAGACCTTCCGTTTGTGTCATGACAATGCTTTCCCAGTGAGTGCTCACATACTGGGTAACGCTACACAGACATTTGTAGTGTGATCATTGACAATGTTAAACATGTGTTATATCTTATACTTAATATTGATGACATGAGCACAGACAAGTCATTTAAGTCGTCATGTCAAGTCAAATCAAGTCACAAGTCTTCCAAGTCGTGTCTCAAGTATTTTATTTTCTGTTAAGTCAACTTGCAAAGCTACGGAAGCCCTAAAGGGCCATGCATTCATACATTTTATTTCCTCCGTTTTCCCGTGATAACGAGTTAATTTCATTTGTTTTCTCGAGATCTCGAGTTATTATCTCGAAATAACAACTGCCATTTTCCCGAGATAATGAGATAATTTTCTCGAGATCTCGAGATAACGAAACTTTGTTTTCCCGAGATAACAATATAATTAATTCGAGATCTCGTCATTACGACGACTTCAGGCTCACTTAGATTGCGCCGCCGATATAGCTGAAGCCTTGCTAACTGTGTGAGGCCTTGATTGAAAAGATATGTGACGTGGTGATCGATATGCTCCTGCTCCTCTGACATTGCTACACTGAATGATGTTTCCTGCAATGATTTAATATACTACACTATCGTTTCGTTATCTCAAGATCTCGAGAAAATTATCCCGTTATCTCGGGAAAACAGCAGTTGTTATTTCGAGATAATAACCCGAGATCTCGAGAAAACAAATGAAATTAACTCGTTATCACGGGAAAACGGAGGAAATAAAATGCATGAATGCATGGCCCTTTAGGTCTTCTGTACAAATCATCCAAATCATGACATGTTTTTTAAAAGGACATTTTAATATGGGGGCAACGGGGACTCGCTTTTGGAGCCGGACTCAAGTGGCCATCTGAGGAACTGCAGTCTTTGGCACTTCTCTGTTAGCTTCATTTTTAGCCGCAGAGGTTGCTGTTTGTTTTAAGAGGTTAACCTTGGTTTGCAAGATCACTAATATTCATTCAAAGTGGAGACTCAGACAGTTGCCTAACATAACCTTAATATTTATAAAAGGTGCTGCCAAATATTCAATCACTCTTTATCGAAACTGCACAATATTTGAGTATTGATGTGTAATTTGAGACAAGCCAACAACAGTTGTACAGCAGCAGACAGAATGTTTTCTTAACATAGTGATAAATAGAGTGCACGCTGAAGGTTTTATCTCAAAAATATGAGAGAGGAGAAGTTAAAACAGGGAGTCTCACCTCCTTTCATGCCTGTCTGAGTGAGATCATGTTTCCATACAGTATATCATCACGAGGAGGCCATTTTAAATAGATACATGGACAGACATGTAAAAGCATGTGTTAACTTCACACACACACACACGCGCGCGCGCGCGTAGGTAAGGTGGACCAGACAAAGCGGTGAATGACGGCCCTCTGCTGAGATGAAGAGGAGGCCTGGCAGCATGAGGAATGTCTGGGTGGGATCAGGAGACATTTCTGATTTGGCATGGTTAGCAAAATGTATGTGATGTCAGTCTCTCCCTTAAGAAAACACTCCTCCAATCAGCTTAAGCACAGTGGTGCAGGTGGTATTGCTTTTAGCTGCAGGCTCCGTTTCTAATTTGGACTCCCACATTAACATAGGATATGGCAATCAGTAACTAAGTAAACAAACAGCCTGTCTAAAACACAAACACACACAAACAGGATCAGCATTTTGAGGTGTACCAGTTGTATTGTTTCCACACTAATTGCATCTGCAGGAAAACTCTTGCTTGTTATTCTCTGGACTGTTGGAGACACAAAAAGTGAACACAACATATGTTAAAAAGTCAAACACACTCATGTTAAAGTGTCTTTTCTTTTTTTTTTTCTCCCTGCGCTCTTTTCTCTGTCTTTGTGCATGGGACCGCAGCGTATTTTCAAGAATGAAAGTTGTAGTGCATGTCATCCGCTAAAAGGAGTCCAGCATGACTGAGCCACCTACCACTGAGAATAGAAGAAAAGACACTCGACTGCAGAATGAAGCTGTTGTGTTTCAGCCGAACCTCCTTCAGCTTTCCTCCCTGGTATCTCAGTGTCTGTGCAAAACTAAATTTAATGTGAATATCACGCCAGATGGGGTTTTTCCCTACTGTGGCTTGAGAAAAAGCTATAGAAAACATATATATACACACAAATATACTCTGAAGCAACAGTCTTTGCTCATCCAAGCACATCCCTGATGGTTTATAAAGCTGGATCACAAAGGTGGGCAAGTGGCAATAGCCTTATGAACCCTAAAAGACCCATGAGTGATGGTTTATGGTGATTTTATTATTGCATTTTGTTCTGAAATATGGAAATATGCTGCTTTATTACCTTAGTTTGAGGTCTTTAAGAGGGTCTATAACTTTACATATATATATAATATCCTAAACACTGTACCTTGAAAGGAGCAGTTTAATATTTTGGGAAAATATGTCTATTTGTTTCTTGCCAAGAGTTAAAAGTATGTATGTGTGCATTACAGTGGATTATTGCTGATCTGTAAATTATCAGTTGGTCATAATATAAAAAATTGTATTGATTAAAGGCATATAATATGTATGTTTAGTTAATTACAGAATTCAGTAACATCAATCAGTATCAAATTCATGCAAATGTTTTTCAAGCACTACTAATCTCTTTTGCCTGAAAGCGCTTTAAAACAATGGAAGAGAGGAGAACGATTCAGGGAGTAACACTCCGACTGTGAGAGGGCTCGAGGGGTTAAAGGTCACAGGGGTTAGGGATCATTAAGAACATCTGTGGGCTGACAGGCTGACGTGAAGCTACTGCAACAGGGCAGAAAATACAGGTTTGAAGTGAGGATATTGTTTATTTATTTTAGTTCAATGTAAGTTTGTACTGTGTGCCATATACTGAGCTTGTGTGTGTGTGTGTGTGTGTGTGTGCGTATGTGTGTGTGTGTGTGAGCATCCTCTCACAGCATGATGGGGAGACAGGCAGAAGGCAGAAACAGTCAACTGTAGTTCTTTGTCTCTGGCTGTCCACTAAAGCTAATCCTATCAGGAATCTGACATTGTTAGAGACTGCAAGGCATGATGGATGAAAACAACTGAAAGTGTTCTCAAGAGCAATACGTGTCAATGATTCACAGAAGACATTACAAGTCTTCCTTTGGTGGCAAAGTGTACCGTTCACTCTTTACTATGAAGATTTTATACTTGAGGAGTAAAATCCATTCAACTTCAGTGACAGTTGAGCTCAAGAATGGACCTGGCAGTACATAAAGTTACAAGCTACAGCAAAATAGTGTTGAAAACATTAATGCATCAATAATTCTAATCCAGTAATATAAATATATGATTCTTAAATGTGTATCGCTAGGTAAATGGCCTGAGTATTTGTTCCACCACTGTTGATAAAAAGACCAGGCCAATATGTCAGCCGACAACACATTTTTACAGACATACTGGTGTTTACATACACATTTATCTATTTATTTATTTGCCAAGTTTATTTATTCATCCAGTTTATTTCTCAGGGACAGTGGATATGGTTCAAGATTACTGTAAATATGCCTGCAACAGTCAAAAGGCTGATTTTCATCTGTAGTCCCTGGTCACATGGTCACCGTAAAAAGAAACACACTCAAAGTGTATTTAGCTTATTCTTAATTCACAAACATATTTGACATATTATTTTTGTCTTATGAAATATGAAAGATTAATTGAAAACATCAAATATGTTTATTGTATGTTTATTTTATATGTTATGCTTTTATGTAAAAAGAATTATAGAAGTCCATATAGATTAAGATGATACTCTCAAATATCAATATTCAATAAACAAAATTCAGTATGAGTAGGGCTATACTGTGTACCAAATGTTGTTGTATCTATCCAAAATTGTGAATAGGGTTTATGGAAGGTTCAGTTGCATAACTTTTCCTCATCTATCAAAATTAAAACAGTTAACAATAATATTAACAAACAAGGCGTATAGAGTTTGTTTTTTTGGCAATTTTTTTATACAGTCCATAAAATACTGCATGAAGTGAGCCAGAGAATACTCTACTGACCCTCCATCACCGCATCACTACTCTCATAACACTAGTCGCTCATCTGAGGAGTAAAGGCAACACGACTGTTTGAGTGTGAGGCCTTCAAAAACGCTGCTCTGCACATCTACACATCGTCTGTACGAGCCTGCCTTTGGGGGTATGTTTCCCTCTGTGTGTGTGTGTGTGTGTGTGTGTGTGTGTGTGTGTGTGTGTGTGTGTGTGTGTGTGTGTGTGTGTGTGTGTGTGTGTGCGTTGGGTCTGTTGCATGCCACATTCCTCCGATGCAGAGCGGCGGAAAGGGCAGTGGCCCCACTTCACCAGAGGTGCAAGAGGGGGGTTGGAGAGCAAAGTGATTGATGGCTAAGGGGAGAAGGCCAAATGATGGGTGGAACAGGTGGATCTCTTACTGGGACATCATCACACCGACTAATGTTACCACTGTTTATTGCACTGCATATTTTTTATATTATATTGTATATTAACAGATAAGTGTCATACGATTAAGCTGTTCAGGCTGGATCATGTCCTAAACCAGCCAACAAAGAGATGACCATTGTTATGATAGCCAGGACCCTGAAGAAAAAGTAACTACAGCTCAGTTCATACGGCAACAAAAGTTGCACTCTCACCGCAAGTTACATTTACTAGCTGTTGCAAGCTTTTGATCTCATCATCATCACTGATGATCATCAGCATCAAATTTGCAAATGTCAGTCCATGTCAACAGGGCAGAATCCCTGTTGACATGGACTGATATTCGGTCACTTGGTCTGGTGTGACCAGTAGCTTTGGTGGCTAATGTCAGAAAACTTTAGATAGACAACCATCCCAAAGTTTGGAATTGCCTGCTACAAAAGCTTGATTCTGTGCAGTCATATCTGAGAGGACTACTCCATCTGACTTTTTTCCTGTACTTGTTGCATCTTGAGCTGTTGTAACAAGTGAATTTCCCTGTTGTGGGATAATCTAATCTTATCTAATCACAGTCTTGTGTGGTCTTTCATGCTTTTAGGTTGAAGAAAGTCCTGTTTAGATGCTATTTTGTATGAGGAGTCTGAAAAAGTGAGTCTGGAGGTGGATATCTATCAACAGTTTAGGATAATTTTGTCTCCATAACATAAACTCTCCGCCCTGTTAAAGATATAGTTGTGGCCTCTATAAGCTTTCTTTATTTCTGCTTCCTCAGAGGGGACTATTTATCCTAGATAACATCACTGGGCTGTGACTGTAAACAATATCATTATGGATGTAAATTGTTCTAGTAATAGTTGACCAACGGAAGCAGGAAGACGTACACATCCATGCACAATTAATTGATGATGCACACAACCTGTACTGGTAACAATAAGACCACACATATGAACATCCCACCCTGCAGCTCGATGCAGATCACGGCACGTTTCAGTCCGGCTGCTGCCAGTCAGTCCGGACTTTCCAACACAAACCAGCCAAACACCCTTCCACTCTGAGGGTCATGATCTCATCCTGATCCAAGTGTGATAAGGATCTTAATTACCCCGCAGAGAACAGCTCAGGCCCCACATTTCCAGTCACTCTCTGGGGCGGCAACAAATCACCACCAGGAGGCCTGGCCTAGATTCTCAAATGTGGGCCAAGGTCGCAGCAGCAACCTTTGCCCCATAAGAGCTGGCTAAGCTCAGGAGAAGATGTTAAGTTCATTACGCCTCCAATACTTTTACGAGAAATCCAGTAAGAGCACCATTTTAACTTTCTGTGGAACCACAAGTTGTGCGCCAGCAAAACAAATGGTTGGATCACATTGAATAGACTCATCAAAGTGACTGCCAACAGCCAAAACTCTGCCAAACACAACAGAGTTCACCTTCCTTGTTCATATATAGATAAGGTTCTTGTTTTCTTTTTGCACACATCCAACAATGGTGGTTCTTCACATGAATCGTTGGCATTGTTTATTGAGATCTAAATCTAATTCTTCTGTAATTTAGTTTTTCCTTGTGGAATATTTCAGTCTGAAGGTTTCCTTTGAAAACGAAGGGAGTTGAGGGGGATCATTAACTGGTTGAACCGCTCACCGCTCTGCCACCTGTCATGAGGGCTGCCAAAGTCGAGACAGCACAAACATTTGACAGCTCACTGACATATGACAGCTCGTTTGACCGAATGACAGATGCCGCAATGACAGACCGCTCACCGTGTCTCCGGACGGCTCTGTTGTGTTTTCAGCTTCAAGTTAGCTTTACTTCTACCATGAATATAGTCATAAATTATGTTAATGTGTGACATGGTGACATAGTGTGATGCCAACAAGTCATTGAATTAGGATTAGGCAGGACTACTGACGAGGCGTTTCAGGCACTTCCGTTGCAGTGCTGTTGGCACGGACTTTGGGCTTTTTAAACTTTTGAGACTTATACATAAGTCACAACTACATAACACACTGAAGGAAAGGGAAAAAAACTAAAAAGTACAGTATCTAAGAGTTAACTGATATTCAGGTGGCAGCGCTGATAAGACTAGGATGCAATGATCTGACACACTATCAGTATCTAATACTGACCTTATTAAGTGAATTAGTTATCAGCCATGTTCTTTGTAAATGTCATCTTTCATAAATGGATTTCAATAAATGATGCATACAACAAAAACTAACAATTATAGGCACATCACATAGGTGCAAGGCTTTCAGAAAACTTTTCACTGAGGTATACAGTTTATGTTTGGGGAATGGATACCTCTGATATTGGATCAGTACTTTGTACTGGCACATACTCTGAGTCGTGGTATTGAAATCTGTAATAGAAGAAAAAAACGTTGGTACAATCACATCTCTAAACTTTGCTTATGGTTCAGTTCTTTTCGTCTTATTCCCGAAAGTCTGTTGTACACCAGGTCCTATTTTACAGGTCCTAAATCAGCAGATAAAGTAACATGATAAAGATGTAATCTCACAGTTCCTTGTTTCAACTTAAAGTTGCACAATCACATTGACCAATGTAAACTGGGTCACTTTCTCACAGCATTGTGGTCTCATACATACATTGTTCCTTACCCCCTAAACGTTTTCTATCCAGGCCATTGAGTAGATAAGAAATGAAAAACATGATTTAAACTTTTTGAAATTAGCAATTTAACTACTGAAAGCAAGCATCTATCCTTTCCCAGGGAAGTAAAACAGGTAATCCCTGTGGGACATGGGATTACTCATTTGGAGTCAAGGCAGTATAGGCACAACAAAAAACATAAGAGGCAGCTTTTATATACGATATAAGAGCACTTGTTAATAGTATGAATCTAAGATGTGAAGGTAAAGTCAAATCTGTAGAAGACTGAAGAGGAAGACCCAAGAACTAACATACTAGATACTTCCTAATGACCATAGGCAAACAAAACATTTGAGAAACTTACTATGATTTATTAAACATGTTTAAAAATGTATAAATGTGAAGAAGCACTCACATACAAAGACAGGAATAAAAGACAAATGTTACAAGAATTGAAAAGTAAAAGTAAGACTTCCACACATTTACAAAAAGACTGTACAATATACACACAAAATGATAAAAACATTTAAAACAGATACAGTTCTTCTGTTGGTGACACTGCACATGTCTGGTGTGACGCATTAATTTCAGTCACATCTAACATACACCATTCGAGACTAAAACAAAGAACTCAGTTTCATAACTCATGTTCTCGTGTCCTCTCATGACAGAAGGGTGATGAGTGCATCCAGAAACTTGCTCCTATCTTCTGTCTTCAGCTCAATTACTGCAGAGGGAAAAACACAAGGAAGAACTAATAAACACACATATTTCTATTTCTGAACAAATCAAATATCATGTATTTGATAGCCACAGGACTGGAAGTAGTTGGTGTAATAAATACTCAGCAAATCTTCTGAACGATGACTGATGTGTAGTTACACTGCACAATGTGAGAAGAGCCCCATATAATCAAATTTGTTTTATGATGTCCAGTATGTCTGAGTCATCAGTTTTTTGTTAATTGATGCTCTGCTAGAAATGAAGACAAGACTGCCACCTAGTGTCTAATGAAGAGATTGTCCTCGACCCATATAAAACATTCATGAGAACTTGGACACACCACAATGAAAACTGTAAACTAGGATATCACTTACTTGAGGTGTCGAAGTGGTCATGAAGAGTTCTGGAGCTGGTGCTCTCTGCAGCTTTCTCAAAGGCTCGACCAAAGAAACTTAGAGAGTACAGAGGAAAGGATAAGAGTTGAGGAAATACAATTTTTGTTGTAATGTGTATTTTGTATTGTACACAACCACAGCTGTTGATTGGCAGAGTATGAATAACTAACAATTCTGATAATCAATTAATAGTTTCAGTCATTTCTCGAAGCAATCTGAGGACGTCACTGTTGACCCCATGTCTTCTTTATAACAACACAACTTGCTAACAAAAGAAAGTAATTTCCCTGCAAAAATGCAAGTTTAAAGGTCCCAAAAGCCAAATTGAGCACTACTCGTGGTAACAGTTGAGCACCAGCATGCTAGACCAAAACAAAGTGGCGTTTGCAGACTGCAAATGCAGTCTTGACACTGACAAGACTGCATTTGCATGAATAATAGGTCTACCTAACCTTCAACACTTCAAAAATAGCCCAATTCTGCAGGAAAAACCACAGACTTGGCAACCCTGTTCACTCTGTCTCCTTATAAAGGGGATGGTCCAACAGTTCCAAAGGGAGAGGGCTCACATGCACGTGCAGCCAGACCGACCATCAAAACAAAAAACATGGAAGCTTGATAACACAGAGAAGGAGTGTAACACCACGCTCTGCTCACAATATCTTTTGTGCACTAAATCATAAATAGCAAATAGTTGTTTCCTGACAACTAATGAGACTGAATGTTGTATATTGGACCTCTAAGGAAAGGTGACGCAGTTATTTTTGAATAAGGATGATTTAAAAGTTTTGAGTATAACAATGTCAACTTGAAACATGGATTAAATCAGCAAAAGATAGGGGACAAATGTGTTAATTTTCCCAAAAAGGATCACATTACATGGCAAGAACATTTCCCTTGCTGACAGGTCCTCAGAATCAATAGCGAAATCATACCAGATATAAAATATTTGACTGTATAGTTCAAATTTCAATATTCTGAGATTATATTTTATACAAAAATTTGTGAGTCAAACAGGTTTTGAAAATACGGTATTGTTTGTATTTATAAAATATATTTTTGGTTTAGCTATATTTGGTAATATCCTACATATCTAATGAAAGTGACGTCTTACTTCTTCTTGTCAGATGTTTCAGACTCAGGTGGGATCCCCACAACAATGACAGTTCCCTTCTCCACGTCCTTGGGAGCAGCCATGATGAGTGGAAGCAGTTTGCAGCGCTTATTCCTCGTCTAAACGACAAAAACACCATAAATGAAAGAGACACCAACAGCAGTGTGTTTTCAGTGCAAGTGAAAAGCTTGTTCTTTTACAATCAGATACTTACAGAATGGACAAAAGCCTTCAGTAGGTACTTGCAGAGAAGAGTCAAGGCCATGGGCTTAGAAAAGAGCTTCACATCAGGAGTTCCCTACACATGAAAGAGCAGGAGAAGGAGAATATTGAGCTGAGCAGGATATTATGTTAAGAAGCAGCCACACACACAACTGCAGGTCATACAGTCACTCATACCTCCATGAGGTAGCAGTAGAGGAAGGGTCCCTGTGACAGGATGAGGTTGGTACAGATGCAGCTGGCTACTGTCTGCTGGACAGCCATCAGCTTCTTCTTAGCCAGGTCAATGCCTGCATGTAGACGCTCAAGGTTACTCCTATACAGAAAAGAGATCAACAGAGCATAGAAATTTAAGTTGTCACAAATGTTTGTGTAATTTGCTTATAAACAGACATTTTTGATTTAAAATACTTCTTGTCATTTTATCAACATATGAGAAAATACAAGAGCATCAGGATTTTGGTCAGTGAACTGTCTAACATTAAGTTTCTGCTACACACCTGGAAAGAGAGTCCAGAGCCTTGATGAAGTTGTCACTGTCGCTCTCATCTTTCTCAGTACTCTCCAGCAAGGCAGCAGTAGCATGCACCATGTCACTGGCCAGGAAGCGGTTCTTAAAGCCGAAGTGCACACCAAATGTCTGGATGCGGATGTCCTTCATACTGATGGAGGGGAAACAAAATAAGACATATCATGTCAGGCTGTCTGTCAATAAATGCATGTGGGTGTAAAGAGCCTTTTCTTCTTTGAGTTATTTCTAGATTTATACCCGTATTTATTGGAGGATTCTTCAATGACGTCCCTTAGGTTCTCTTTGATTGACATGTCCATGGAGTTGAATTTCTGTCTCACTTGCTTCAGAGGCAGCCTGTTAAATATCGGTCATTTAAAAGTAAGAAATCTTTATTTCCCATTAGACACTTGCATAAAATGCCATTGAACACAATTATTACTTCTGTAGATAAATGTTTCCCTATTAATACACAAAACATTGATTTCTCAGCACTTACCCCATGTCAGCCAGGAACTCCTGGAGTTTCTTTTGGCCGTTTAACGTCCAAAGCTTGAAGCTGCATGACGTGTAACAGGAATTACAGATGCTCTCATACAGGGACCAGTGCTGGTAGAGGGTTAAACGGAGGCTGAAGCAAAGGGTTAAAGAAAACTCAAAGAACAAAAGAGCTACAAAGGTCATACGAGTGATTCCTGCCACTATGACACTTAACTGTGTAGGGGAAAAAAAAACTTCAGATGAATTAAGGATACTCGTATTCAAAGGAAATCCTCATACAGTCGATAGAGAGGGAATTCTCCTCATCCTCGTTTCGGTGGTTATGCCGGGAAACGTGCCGCTGCATTGTGGCGATGTCTGTTACATATTTCATACTAAAAAAGGAAGAAGACATACAAATAGAATTCAGTGTGAGTAAACAACTTGATGCAAACACTGTAAATACATCTGGTAACCACGAATATCTGTACTTCAGCATGTTTTTTAGAATCTGAAATAGTGAAGACTTTCTCACTGTGTGATTTTATCATGAACCCACTGGTCTGTCAGCCCAATGACGGCCCACCTAGAAAAAAACAAAATCAGCAGTTGACTTCTAAAAATCTGTGCAGTGCATGTACAAAAAAAAAACATTTTATCTGTCAGCTTACCAGAGCATGTCCTTGGTGTCTTTAGTCAACACCCACGCCAGCTCAAAAAACATCATTGCAGCCTGACAACAGACACGTGAAAACATTTCAAGAATATGTGAAATCAAAGTCATGTACACATAAATCTATGCATAAAAGAAATTTGCTTGCAGATATAAAAACCTTTTTACAGTTTGAAAGTTTTTAGCATTTTTAAGACACGCAAATCATCCAATTCATTCGTCATTCTCATCTTG
The DNA here is from genome assembly GCF_040436345.1 of Pagrus major. Taxonomy (NCBI): domain Eukaryota; kingdom Metazoa; phylum Chordata; class Actinopteri; order Spariformes; family Sparidae; genus Pagrus; species Pagrus major. Next base: position 24,050,717 of record NC_133219.1, read on the forward strand.
GCATTCAAGGACTCAAAAAGAAAAAAGTGTCTACTCACAGAAGTCCCATGGTATTCATACTGCTCATAGTCAAACAAGATTTCCCTCCTGAGAAATGAGTGAAACATGATTGTCAGTTCAGAAATTATAATGTCAACGACAAATACCATCTGTGCACCTCCTTTAAAAACACTTCACCTTCGTGCCTCCCACTCGCGCTTCGCTCGTTGTCTGTCAATCCTTCTCTCAACTGCCCCCTGCAAAGAAAGTCAAACGATCATTAGAGTCAGGTCAAAGCTGTTCTGATTAATTTCAGTGGTGTATCTCATTCTACTTAATAGGTACTTCATCATATCTCCTCCGTTTCCCAGATGGCTCTGAGCCTTCGTCACTCTCATTTCCAGAGTCACCTCCTTCTTCATCATCTTCATCTCGAAAGATATCATCATATGAGGGCACACCAAGGTCATCGTCCTGTTTGATTAGTAGCTTTATCTGTGGATAAGATGATTCCAGAAGTGTAAGCATGACAGCAAAGTTTCCACAGAGATGTTCAATATTCTGTTGTCAACTCACAAATTTCAAAGAAGCTAATAAAACACATTTGGCTGCAGCACAGTCAACATTAACAAATTAATGTGCAAGTTTGCTTCCTTCTTTATCAATCATTTGAGCTGAATTGATCATTATCCATCACCTGGCTGTCATTGTAGACATTGACCACATCTATGGGCCGGTGAGTGTCACAGATGAAGAAGATGGAGTCATCATCTGGCTGCAGCATCTCAAGAAGGTCAACATTTGCCCCGCAGTTGATGAGAACAAAGTACCGGAACTGCCATACACCAAAATAACACATTTAGTTTAAAGTGACAGTGTAACAAACCTCAACAGTTCCTCCTTGTTTATCCCTGTCCTTTAGCTGTGTGTAAATTAAGTCCGATGTGATTATACCTGCTCTTTGTGTTCAAGGAAGGCAGTGCCAAGATCCTGCCAGCCTGTAACTGGGACAAGTGTGTACTGGATCTGGTCACAGTGGAAAAGCGCCTGGTAAAGAGACAAAAAGATTCTGCAATTATTGCTTAATTTACTTGTTTATCATTAGCCTTTCAATGACAAGTAAGGACATGGGAACACACAATCTGAAGCCACTGTGTAACTGAGAGCAATGCATGTCACAAATCTGAAAATGTAACGTAATGTAACGAAATGTGCACCTACAAGATATAACCTGAAGATTTTACATTGCCCAAGTACAAAAACACGACACAAGGAAGGAGCTGCCAAGTACTACAAATAACTCACTGACATTTTTTTACTGTAAGTGAGGGGCACAACTACATAACACATTTCATTTGCAAACTCAGTCTGTGGTAAACAAACAGAAGGTGAGGAGCTAATGTTTGCTAACAGTTAGCTGATTATCTTACCTGTAGTATCTTACAGGCGCAGAGAGCGTCGATGTCTGATGCCACCAGGAGTGCGACTCTCTGAAAGCCAGGTAACATACGACAGATCATGTTTAGTACAACATATACAAAATAAATACGACTCAGTTTGATAACTGACGATAACGCAAAGTTACATATCTGCTGAGTGAGGTTAGCAAAGCCCGTCATGCTTCAAGTTAGCTAACCTAATGTTAGTTAGCCAAAACAACGTACCTGGTTGGCAACTACTTCATAAAATTCCCTTCTTATGTCCGTGATGAACATTCTCCAAAACGTCGGTTTAACACTTCTAGGACGAAACAAACCCGGTATAATATCGCTAAAGTGGCATGAACAGCGGGTTATTTTGGTTTACTGTCAAATGCGGAGCTCTTTCGCAGCGGACCTCTGTTCCTTGTTGGAAATGTGGCGCCAAATCTGCACGTCACATCCAACCAATCACTGGAGGGGGGAAATGACGTACGTCATACGATCGAGGCCACGCCCACCATTTTGAGAAAACAAAGCTGCTTTCAAAGCTGCTTTCAAAGCGTTGAAACAAAGAGGAGCAAACCTGTCAAAGTTTAGACAACTAGACAGGTATTTTACCAGTTTCCTGCAAAATTATTTATGATTAAACATTTATTACGTAAAGTTTCATTCAGAAGCTTAAACAGAGAAGAAAACTAACTGAAAGACTCAACTGACCTCTGCAGTAATTCAAATATTGAGGCACCTAATCCCAGTTTAATACATTTACTCAAGTACAATACTTTGTGTTTCTACTCCACTACATCTTGGAGGAAAATACTGGACTTTTTACTCAGCTCCAATTGTTTGATAGCTTTGGTTACTGGGTACTTTGCAGATTTAAACTATTAATACAAAATATAAATAATCAAATAGATAATGATGCTATAGATGATATATTGTTAAAATAGACAACCAAGCAGCCCCACCTTTAACAGCTGCAACATTTAAGTAATGTTGAATTCATTTTTCTACTTTAAATATATTTTGATGTTGATACTTTTATGAGAAAGACTTGATTGCAGGACTTTTAGGCTTCGAGATTATATTTGATCTGAGTTTGACATGTTCATGTGTGACTTTCCAGTATCAACACCAAAACAATAAGCACATCCGATAGAAATATGAAAATCAAGAGCTTGCAGCTTTAAAACTGTCTATTTGTGAAGTATATTTGAAATAAACATTTGTTTTTTGCTGTATCCTGATATTAATTGCCCCCCCTGCCTTTCAACATATCATTTACTCTAAAATATTTATATTGTCAATCATCACACAAAAACAGGATGACTCACAAGAAAATAAGCAAAGGACAGTGTGTATTGCAAGATTATTTAGAAACATCATTTAGTGTCACCAAAAGATTCATTAAAAGCATCACAACATGTACAATCAGGATAATGTATCAGCATTAGCGGCTGCTATGTGGTCCTACAAGCCAAGGCAAATCATGATGAGCAGGACTTAAATAAAGCAAACAGGCAAATTTTAATATCATCCCTCGTCATAACAGTAGATCTGAAGGAGCCCAGACATGATCATTAACTTGATACAGTAAAAACACATAAATTGACAGAAATGGATGGATATGTGGGTATTTGGATGGAAAGTACAGTTATGAAGAAAGTATGTTGCTCTTTAGCTGTGAAACATGCAGGATTTTATCAAAATGCAGCAGTCTAATCAACATTTTTTTTGTCTGAGAGATCCACCAGAAACCTATGAGCCCACAAATATGATCTCTATTTTCATGAAATAACATTATCACATTAAAGGTAAACAAACAAAAATTCAAAATTCAAGTAAACTCCTACATGCCCCCAAATTAAATACACTTAGACCTGTACATCATCTCATAAATACCAGTAAGACTGAGTAAATTAAGATATTATTTGTCTCAAAGTTTTGTAAAAAGTGAAGTTTTTCCTCCTCTTGGCTACTCTGTTCTAAACATGACATATTTCTTCCTAAAAATCTTCACATTTGACTCCATCAGCAACATTATTTATGGAAAGTACATAACATTTTTTTTCTGAGGTAAAGAAAGGCAGCATGCCGACTGAAACCTACACACTGTAAAACTTAAACGTAAAGATTGAGAACAAAGGTGTGTCCACAACATGCCAGAGCATACACTGTAACATGCAGTATATACTTAAAATTAATAAACTGAGAGTAAGAAAGTAATGTAGTAAACAAAGGCACAAATTCATCTGTTTTTTTTTTCTGCCAAGTTTGGTCTGAAACCACTGCGATCCAGCTGCTTTAAGCTTGATTCACAGCGACGATCAAAAGTGCTTTGACCATGCAAAAACTTTGGCTGGTTTCACACGCAAACAGAAACATAAGAAGTTTTGTTTTTTCATGTTTCAACCTGTAAACCAGTCATACCTACGCAGAAGTTGACCTGCTCATTCCAGTTAAAATTCAACCTCACAAACATTAACATGAAGACAAAACTGAAAAAAATTAAAACATAAAGATAAAAATCATAGCTGAATCACAGACTGTAGTATTCAAAGTCTTAAATGAAAAAATAAAATTCCACCAAACTCTGTGTGCCAATAAAATTATTAACAGGATAGAAAACCTGACCAGCAGGAGCACTGGGAGGCTAGCACCATGACCTGGAGAGGTTACAGTCTGATCTCACTCAGGTTCTAGTTCCAAAAACCAACCCCTTTACACCAAACGTCTCCCCACCTCTGGTGAACATTCACACTCCAGACAGGTTGGCAGAGGAGCCAGAAGGGTGTGCAGTAACGAAAACCAGACCTACACTAAGCCTGAGACCACTGACGTTGGAAAACATTTATCTAATAGTTCTTTTACAGTCGTATTAACTTGTGGCGATATTAGCAGATGAGCTGTGGAGATGCATTTGTGTTGTTACAAAGAAAGTACAGCAGAACCCATGAGAAGAGACGAGTGGATATGCTACATCTGGGCGTTAAACTGAGGATTGGGGATATGAACCCTTACCATATATGAAAACATTTGTGAATGGTGACATTCAAAATATAATAAAGGAAGACAGAGCGATTAAAAGCACTCAAAACAGAGGCAGTAGAGCAAAACTATGAAGATCAAAGATGTGAGAAGTGGTTTTGATTAACCTGCTCTACACACGAGGACAACCAAAGAGGTGCTTTCAGATAGGAGTGGGAGATGAGCACGATGGGACAATATCATTGTGTCAGATGCCAAAGATTTTACTATATAGTTAATACCATGATAGCTATCAATTTAAAGAACATTTATATGCTTTCTTGTTATTGTCAACAAATTCCACGAGGAGACTAAATCCAATAATAAATTGATCCTATACTAATAAATATTGCCTGTGCATATGTATTTTCTCTGTGCCATAGACCTCCACTGTTCTCCAAAAACAACTTGGACATTAAATGTGTTTTAATCCCCGACTGAAAGTTGTCCCCAGAAAATGCACAATGTCCTCCTGGTTGAGTACCACTGTCAAAAAACTACAGTGCCCATCTGTTTTAGGACATTACTAAGCCTTTTGCAGAAAGTACAATAAACAGTACAAAAGTAACGGAGTGTTAAAGTTTTGTGTCTTCAGTAGGAATGAATGGGCTTGGGACTAAGCGCCACAAACAGGGTAGGGAAGTCGAAAAGTACTGAATGATGGATGGTTTTGGCCTTTTCATAGAATTTTTTGATAAAAAATAATATAATGCCAGTTTTATTCTTACAAAGACCCACCCGCGTAATTATTTTATCGATAAACTGTTGCTTTTCCATTAGATCAATTATATATATATGACATAACATTAATGTATCATGATATAAAATTACATTACAAACTATGATAGAGAATTTTGTTCACATCGCGCACCCCCACTTCAGATATGAACAGCCAACATTAACACCTCTTACTTGACCGGTTTTCCCTTGTCAAAGCAAATACTATACGGTGCAGATAACCACAGCTCAAAGGTCCACTTGCTGATTACATGGAGCTTCCAAACTCACATTTAGTGAATGGAGCTGGCCCAAGAGGCATCAAGTAATGTAAATCCAAACATTGAGGCACATGATATCAAGTGGTCATGTACGGTGGAGATTGTAACCCCTGTATTGGCTCTAGGACATCCACCTTGATCTTTTTTTCCCGGCTGTCTTTGTCAAGTGTTTGTTATATTACATTTACATCTTCTGATCACATCTACACCAGATCCATCTGCTGAATTACACTTTGAGAAGCAGTTGAAAGCCCTCAATCATTAATAAGTGGACCTTTTTCAAGCTCTTGCTGGAACTAATGATTGTTTTTGTTGTCTAAGATCTTAATTATCTTCTATTTTACTTGTTTGACAGAAAATTATAAAGTATCTAAATTTTTCAAATGAAATCGCTTGTTTTGTCATACGAGTCCTACCCTTGTACATTCAATTGTACTCAATGATACGACAGCAGCAAATCTTTACATCTGAGAAGCTGCAAGTGTTTTACATTAAGGGTTGATAAATGATATTAAGGAATAATCTAGAATCAAAAGTGCTGACATTTAATTTTCGATCCATTGACTAACTGATTTAACACCTAATAGCTGTTGAGCTCGGATTCTCTTTACCGTATTATGTGTCTCAACGGTCAGTAATGAACATTAATGCACAAACATCCAATACTGTATATTTTTTCCTGAAGTCTCAACCCTGCTTGTTGAAAAAGTTTACAAAACAATCACAGAATTGTGACTCAACATGAGAAACTGTTTCACAGCAGCTGAGCCAGCGATTGATGGGCAGTGGACTAGTAGTGCAGTGCTTGTGTAGTTGACCTGCTCAGCTGTTGTGACTATTAAAGTCATGTGATCTATAGGCACAATACACAGGTTTGTGTAGGGCTGGGCCATATGGATGGATTGTGATAAATGTTATATATGTGTGATAATCAACAGGCCCTCCAATATTGATATATTCCATGTATAATAATAATAATAATAATAATAATAATAATATCTTTTTAGGTTTGAAAAACCTCACTTTCAGTTGTTAATATAGTTTAGGTCCACTACTCTGGACTGTTGAACTGGAGTTGTTTCTTACAGTAACTCTCCTGTCTTTCACAAACCCTTCAGAAGAAATTTGTCGTTAATTGAGAAAACAAACCATGTGTCTTGTTTCACCATACAAAAAAGAAAATTCCCACCATACAGTTACAATGATGAAACAATAAATATTGATAAACTGCCCAGCCCTGACAATGTAAATAACAGAATTATAAGGATTACCATGTAACCCAGAATAATAAATGACACCAGTGAAGAGTATGATCCAGGTACTGCTCTGCTACAGGGGCAGGATGTAGTTAGAGTTGGCCAGCTTGCGCTCCTGTGCAGCAGGAACAGTCTCTCTGTGGCGAAGAGGTCTGTAGCAGTCAGGGTCCTGCAGTGGAGGGTAGTGCTGTCTGTAACACAACCAGGCAAAGGCAAGACCCAGCAGAGAACCCACTAACACATCTGCATGAAAGAGCGAGAAGAAGAAGACAGCACACAGACGTGAAGAGTTTGACCCCACAGCTTTACATGAATTAATCTCGTGCTCATGTGTAAAAATAAAAAGATTTTGGGAGAATATTAAGAGAGGCAAATGTCATCATGCATTGGACCACCTGCTGTTTTTCTGTGACTCTGACCTTGCCAGTGGTGTTTGTAGTCGCAGGTTCTGGAGAGGGCAATCACTGTTGCGAGAAGTAGAGGTGTGAGGAAGGCACACAGCCGCCACGCTCTGCCTTGTCCCGCTGCATTGAAGCAGCGCAGCTTTCCTGCGATGTACAGCGCAGTGAAACCCAAACCTGCAAAAGCGACTGGGATCAAGGAGAAAGGATCAAAAGGGTGAGGAAGTTTGATATAGACACAGAAAGAACTCAAAGAGAAAACTACAAAATGACAAAGGGCAGGGACTAGACATGGAGCAAAGCTTTTAAGAAAGTCGAGGGACGCTCTCTTGCTTATTCACCAAAAGAAGAGCCTGGAGGCAAAAATACACTTATATACATCTATTTTCAGATATATAATTTGCCCTCCTGCCCCACTTTGTACATTTGTTGTTTTGTCTGGTTGCCTCTTGATGAAAATGCATCAGCTGCTTTGGCAAAATCGACCATAAAAGGCCCTTACAGGAAGAGTGTCCACTGGGAAAGCTCTTCCTGCCCTCCATGACGACATCTGGGTCACCGCTACAGCGCAACTCCAGGTTCATCTGACCGTCTGGGAAACAACGGTAGAAGAAGTCTGGCCGTGGCCTAAAGTAGAAACAAACACAGAGAGGACAGATTCAGACTTTAATCCACTGTAACACTGGGCGTCACTATCATCTGCTATGTTGTGATCCATGTTTACCTGCCAACAACAAGTTTGATGACATTGGTGAAAACTCCATTCAGCACCAGAGTCAAAGTCACAGCTGGATGACAGAGGGAAATGACGGATAAGTCAATGCATACAACTGGTTGGTATCTGTGTTTTAATATGAAAAACTAATGTCTGCTTTCTTACCCAGTGAGGCCTCCTTTACATCTCCTCGCTCGGACTTCTTCAGGAAGGCGAAAACCAGGATTACAATCAAAGGGGTGAAAACTGCCACACTCTGATGCAAAGAAAAAAGACACGCGTATTACAACTTAAATCCACTTAACGCCAAATTAATATTAGTCTGTAAGCATGGATCCACAAAGCTCGTCTTTAATTTTTTATGTGTTTTCATTAAAAGGGGCTATGTCAGTCTACTGACACTAAAAATCCTAGACCATAGACCAGGAGTACTCCCACCAATCTGTCTTTAACTTTGTTTCCTGTGTGTTTTGTTTCTTTTTTGGCAAATAAATTACCCTGAAAGTAAGAGTGTAGGGAGGTGGAGAAAGAGTCTGTAGCCAAAACATAAAAAGTGTAAAGAAAGATCAGTTACACTCAACTACACCTGGAAAGGCAACCAGATGAACTCATAAACAAAAGATGCACAAGGCCTAACATCTTTGCTGGATTCTTTACACAATATTATCATATCATATTTATTTATATTTCAATTTTTAATATCACGATTATTGTGAGTATTGCGAAATCGTGACACTCCTAATCCCATCGATCATAAGGTTGATTTCTAAAAAAATTAGTATAATGTTTATGGTATTTTAATTTTTGTGAAGAAAAAAAACTCTTTAGATATGTGCAATCCTTGAACTCAATTCCTTTTTTCTGAGTGACACTCTGCACAGGTCAGGTCCCCACAAACTGATTTTCTAACTGTATTGAAACCAGTTGTTATGTGGAAGGTGGGGAATTGATCTAAAAACTCAAGATATGATTTGGAGGATGGTTGTCACAGTAAACTGATGGTGATTGATGCGCTAAAAAGCCATTTTGAAATGGTCCTTTAAAGACTGTAAGAGGTAGGAAGTTAGTTCAGATTCTCTGTAGGGATTGTGGTCAGGGAAGAGGTGCGAGGGGAAAAACTCAACTGAGGGATTTATTATGCTCATTTCAACTCTACTTACAAACATAAGAAAGGTGGGCACGTGGTCCCTCTCCACACGATGGAATTTATACAACCACATCTCCTCTGGCTGGATCTCACGGTAGAAAGGAGGAAGCTGCTCCGTCACGCTACACAAACACAACAAAGAACTATTGGTATGTTGTATGTTTCTCCGTTTGTTGGCTGCTTATTAAAACAACGTCTGCCCTTTAAAGGACAGATTCACAAACCAACGATTCAAAGGTGGGTGGACTTACAGGAACACAACCAGCAGAGCCGTCCGGATGGAAATCTCCGACAGGAAACCACGAAGCAGTCTCCTCTTCATTTTGTTCGTTGTAGTGAACTTCAGTCAACAGCAAACATCATCACGCCACTTTAACTTAACTGGGGCTATAAAAACATCACGAACAGAGTTTCTGTTTATGCTTTTGTTTGATTTGGGTATTGAAAGGAGCAATAAAACTACTATCTAATAAAATATGAAAACAGGAACTAATTACTAAGTACATCAGTCACACATTCAGTAAAGAGTACCAATATCTGGGCATATATGTTAGCAAATATCATAGGATGGCCTTGAATATTGGCTTCAACAACAACCTTTCTCCCATTACCATCTGTAATGATTGTGTTGCTCTTACACTGTACATGTTTGGAAACTAGACTTGCTGCACCCTACTATTCAATGAGCCAACAGAATAAAATACTTGCCCCACCCAGTCCCTGGGCTATTTCTCATTTACTAGTTCTGAAAGACGTGTTTCCTGGTGAAAGACTGTATCATATTAGAAAAGTGTTTTTTCTTCCTCTTTCTGCCCTTTGTATTTCAACTACAGAAACTCAGCCCACTGCTGTGATTACCTTTACTCACAAACCACAGTCACTCCATCTTAAAAGAGGTTAATATTGGTTGACACTGTATGTTGACCTGTAAACCTAGCTTTTTATCCCCTTAAACATTTTCAAAGACATGTCCAAAAAAGTCTGATGCTCCTGAATTTGAAAATGTGCTAGTATAAAGGGGGGAACTTTACAGTCCCACATCAGCAGAGGTCACTGACCTTTGTCTTCATTTTTTTGTCTCTACAAATAGGAAAAACTACACAAAATCCAACAAATGAGGAGAGTATTCTCCTTTCTACATTGTATCTCCACCACTTTAACTGTGGCCATATATCCGGTGAGATATTGGTAAACATTATGCTGAATATCGCCCAGCTTTCACACTGTGAAGCCCCTGCCCCGTCTAAAACCTGATTTACAGGCCAGCATGCTGCACCTGTGCCTTACACTTCTATTCAGAGGATGTTATTTAATTTCATATGTCATTAAAACCTGTTTTTCTAATAGCGATACTCATTACACGGCTCACCAGCATCAGTCAGTACAAAAAACAACGCAAACAAGCTAACATTGAGTGCATGAGTTGTAGAAATACTATGTTAGCAGACTAAGCTAAGCTAGCTAGCAACATCTGTCAAACAAGACATCTGGCCCATTTCCGCCTTGTCAAACAGGGAATCCCAAGGTACGTTACTAACCTTAAATAGGTGATTTCTTTATCTCTTTATCCTCATATTAACACGTGGCGTTAACACGAATCAGGCCTCGACATCCTCTGTTTCTGCCGACGGTGAAAGTCGTGCATTTGAGGACTTAAGAGAAACAGGGATGCCACAGAAGAGATGAGAGCTGTGAAGCTAACGCTTACATCACAGCCACTTCTGGTTTAGGATTTTCAAAATAAATGTAGAAATCAAGGTTTTGTACAGCTCGATCGTATCAGGGTGTTGTCATCCGTATATGAAACTGGAAATATGCATAATTAAATTACGCCACTACTTTTTTTTATTTCAGAAGCACATGACTTTATTTAAATTAATAAACTGACGGACACAGGGTTGAGAATTTAAAAATGTGGCGGCTCTGTAGCGCTTTATGAACCGGAAATGGTCGTGTAGATGACTTCATGTGGCTTGACACATGGATGCAAGAAGCCACGTCACGTTACAAGTTGCCATCTAGAGGTTGAATCAGTGATGTTTGCATGAGTTATTTCCCCATCAAATCAATTTAACTTGGCTTTTTACAGTCTCCATTTACACAAAGTATTATAATAGTTTTAAGTTGCTTTATGTCTGACTCTTGTGCATATGTGAATATTCTGAGACTGTCAGAGACTCCACAGGCTATAAATTGTAATATAAATGTATTGTCAGTAGCTTTAACTTTTAATCTGGTTACTTTCTTTAGGTAAATCTCTCACTATTAACACAGTTCTATTTTCATTTGTTTTTTTTAGATTTTTATTTTGCCGCCTAGTTTTATTCAGCTGCAATCTGATTGGTACAAAATCTGGCGATTACAACCCCTTAATGGAGAAGGTTGATCTTTAAGTCCTATTCTCAACCCGTTACGAAATCACACACAGTGGGAGCGTTTCACTGAGACAGAGTACAGCTTTATTAAAGTCAAACTTCAGGCATGTCTGAACTCTTCAAACTCAACTTTAGAATGAAAAAGGACAGAATCAATATTCTCAAATAAAAAGACAGTCATGTACAAAAAGAGTGTCGTCTCAACAGTCACACACATTTAGAAGCAGAATTGTACAGGCAAAAAGAGCACGCCACAGTAACATGAGTCTATGCAAGTTCAATGCAAACTATTTACAAGTTCCTCAACAATATGCAGTATGCAGTAACACAGGTTGAACAGTAATCAACATGGTATTTTGTGTTCATCCACGTTTAATTGAAGCAACACCAAGAGAGATAGATATGACCCCAGTTAGAGTTACTGTAAGTAAGTTTACTACAAGTAAAAAGAGATGAGTGCTTATGAAGGTGGATTTATTTATTTATTCCAACACTATTTCTCCTCTGACAGCATGACAATTAAAACTAATGACAGTCGGCAACATTGCACAAAAACCAAAAGACATCACAGTGAACTGAAACATACCCTTTGACAAACAAGGGGGTGGTCCATCCTAAATTTAAGTGTATAAGAAAAATATTAATAATAAGCAAATTCCTGGACACACAAAATCTTCCTCAGGCGTATTTAAGGGTCACTTAACTGAGAACAAACATGCTGTCTCTTGAAAAAACATAAAATGTGGGCACTACGAAGAGAGCAAACAAACAAAACATACACATCAGGTAGTAATTTAAGTATATGGCATGATGCAGGCTGGGACACTTAAATTAGGCAAATGTAATACTGCTGCTGTTTCAGCAGAGGAGGGCAGAAGAGGACAAACTGGCACAAAATAATTCATGATCATGCGATCTGCAGGTGCAAAAAAATAAAGGCTGTTTGGTTTGCACGATCTCTGTGCAAAATGGTTAAAACAAAAATAAAAGGAGCACAATCAAAACAAAACATTGGCATTAAAATCAGGCAATTAAAGACTCTCCAACTGAATACAGAGGTGGATTAAACCAGTGTCTGATGTTGGAAGCATGCATTTCAGCTGAACAGTCACCATGAAAAGAAGAAAAGGCTGTAAGACCAGTTAGATAATCACAAGTCATCAGTCAGACTTTTTTTTTTCTAAAGCCACAAACACAAAAGTCAAGGAATCTTCTGTTTGATAATCACACATGTATGAATCCTGTGTAAAAAAAACAAAAAAAAAAAACATAAATAAATAAAAAAATAATAATAAAGAAAATTCAAGTTTAGACACACAGACTATGTAAGTAAAAGTGCCATAATGATGCACCTACCTGATATTGAACAAGTACTGAAGTGGCCTACTTCCTACAGTTAACTACTGAACAGAAATGCATCTCTGAATGCGTAGAGGTTAGCAAATATGGGGGCAGTGTTAAGGAAATCTGCACGTTTAGTCTGTTTTCCACAAAAAACAGCGGAAAGGCTTCCAAAAAAGGGTCAATAATAAGAGAAAGAAAAAAAGAGAAGAGCTGTTGAATGCAGAAAAGGGAGAACATTAAAAGGCTTGTGCACAAATAGAGGTTTTTAATGGCATAAAGAACACAACAATTAAGTCCAAGTCTTTCCTGGTCCAAAGTCTTTCTTTGTTTTTTTTATCCAATCACATGTCTGTGTATGTGTTATGTGCTTATATTTAGCATATTTAAGTCTCTCTCCACTTAAACATTTGCTTACTGTTAGTTTACTTGGATGTTTAACCTACGTTGCAGAATGATGAATGATGACTTTGACACAAGAAGACTTAATATGTGCACATACACTGAGAATGGACTTTTCACTAAAGCAGGAAACATCTTGTGTTCAGCAGTTAACTTTTGAAAGAATAATTGCATATTTAAAGATTTTTTTCTAGAACTTTTATGGAGGGAAAACCATATCAGATACAAACTATTATTCTACGCAGGTTATTTTTATCTTGTAAATCATGACTAGAATTTTCTCACTTTTCTGCACCCAATGACTCCTCTCTTCTTTTTAATTCATTCAAGTCATTTACTGTGTCTGGTCTATGCATTCAAAGAGACCCTAAATAAATTAAAATGATTTGGAAACATTGGCACCTTGTGGCTTGATTGTAAATACAAACCAAAATTTGTTTTAAAAAATAACACAATTCATGGGCAGATAATACAAATGCACATGTAACCAAGGTACAGGGGGGAAATTACAAGCAAAATGCTGAGGCATGACAACAGATAAACTTCCATCTGTGACGATCACTTGAGTCCGGGCTTTAAAAAAAAAAAAAAAACAACACAAAAACTGCTCTGAAACCGAAACTTTACATTCCTATATTGAACTGGTTCACACTGCTGTTAACACCAATTACAGTGAGTCACGATACAGGTCGATGAGCAGCGGCTGTTACCAAATGTGGAATCATTACACCAAATGTATTTTAAAAAAAAAATAATTATGCAATGACTAGATACAGATATATTATGTAAAACTCCCCATGTTTTTTTAAATAGTCTATTTCACTTACACCGTGGGGGAGAGGGAGACAAATTACTGCACTGGTGTTTGAAAAAGAAACTGGTATAAAATGTGGTGCAATAAATACAAAAAATTTAGATTTGACAGATGAGCGATTAAAAACACTGTACAGAAGTTTGTATTTGTACATTATACTGAACTGGGACTGTTGTTATACCTTTACGTCTTTATATAAAGCCCAGCCTTGAGGATGTTCTCCAGGTGGAAAACGAAGACGTACCTCTCGAGGACACAGAGGACTTTTTTGTACAAAGCCGGGCTGGCAGTCATTCCTACTTGTGCCAAATAAAAAAAAAAATACCCCACCCCCCCTCAAAAAAAACAACAGCATTTAGGCCACACTTTCCTCAAAAAAACATCCAAACCCACGCCCAGTACTCTCCACGTTTTAGACCGAGAGGAAAGAAGTTACAACACAGTTAAATTCCGATGTTACTACAAGAAGAAGAGGTATCCATTTTGAAACACTTGTCTTATGTTCTTTTTTATATACATTTCTGTATATGTATGACCTAGCTAAATAGTGTAGCGACAAGCTGTGTAAAAGTGCTTTTCAGAAAAGTTTGGCAAAAACAAAAAAACAGGAAAAAAAAACAAACCAAAACAAACCAAAACAAGCATTGAAGCGGTCACAGTACACGACTTTACTGAAATGAACTGCATCTGGGCAGTAGTTACTACAGCCAGAATCGAACTTAAGGCCGATCAACAATACTTTAAGACAGCACCAGTGATCACAAGCTGAGCCCCTCCACCTACAATACAAATAACAGTAACTGCTCGGAGGAAATGTGAGAACAGAACTTCATCAAAAAAGAAAATAAAAAGGATCTGTCTTGTTGTTTAAAAAAGCGTTTCCTTCTACCAGGAACAACCAGAGAGGCGAGGCTCCGTCCCTCCTGATCTTTAAGTACTTTACAATAGTATGAGCCAATTATGTACACAATGGCAAGTGAGACTGGCAATATGAAAATCACAAGTACTTCTGTAATGTCATACCATTACACTATATACCATTATATTTCACCTTAATAGGACTATTTTCACAAGGAGGTCTGCGTAATGCTTAACACCTAAACAAACAAACATAATACACCACTCACTGAGATGAAGTGAGAGAATCTGTCTGTAAACATTAACAAACATAGATACTGTATATAATTATATTCATCCATACCCATAAGTATATTAAAACCATGTCTAAGGAAGGTTGGAATGTAGTGTGGTCCTGAAAAAAATTGCACAAAATCAGTCATCCACCCCCCCTCCTTTCCTGCAAGGAGAAGAAGAAGAGATAAATACGATGACAGATCACGTTTGGAGTGATGATCTGCTGCGGAGGAGAAGAAAAGGGCTGGCTCGTCTCCGTGAAGCCATCCTGTGTGTGTGAATCCGACCGCAGCTTACAGCAGGTAAACAAGGAGAGGAGCAGCGTGGTTGTGGAGAGGTCCAGCTTTCAATCTTCCACTCCTCTTCTCTTCTACCTCTCCCTTCACCCCACTCATCAAGGTTCTTCAAAGTGCCGGTAACGGACGACGTGACAACACTCAAAATTTCAACAGCTGTAAAACTGACAAAAAGAAACATAATGAGGTGGTGGTCTGGGCCCTCTGATGGGCACAGGCGAGCGGTAGAGAGTGTTAGTGGTGGTGTTTTATGGCAAGAGAGGAGGGAAAACAGCGCACAATGATGCCTGGACACTTCCCCTGCTGACACTCCAGTCCAGTCTCGCCACAAACAGCATCGAGGTGTTCTTCGGTGCGTCTTGTGTCTGAAGGGGGGCTGTAGCACTGGTCAAAAAGCACTGTATTCCCTTTTGTAGAGCTGCTTCAGATCAGAGGTGGATCAAACAAGAACGCACTTCACAGGGAATGAGGTATTCAGGGGAGCTGTGGTTTCACTCTGTGGCTGGCTTACCCGGCTCTGGCTCCAGCTCCTCTTTCACTCGGACTGGGCTCAGGGCGGAGCGGCGTAGCTGGGTCGAGCTGGAGTTGGAGCCCAGGGGACTGACGGGGTTGTGACTGGAGCAACATGGGCGACCTTCAAGGGAGGAGGGAGTGAGCGCCCCCGCCTCGTGCTCCCGGCAGAACGAGCGAGGGCAGAAGTCACAGAGGGACGAGGCCGGGGCGCCACAAACGCTGCAGTCGTGCCACGGACATTCCCAACGCCCTGCAGATCGAGTTAAGAAAGAAGTGGTTTCAAAGCTGCTATGGGTCTCAAGATAAATCTTAGACCATGTGAGATGATTAACAGGATATGAAAGCACAAAATACAAACAGTACTTCTTCAGACACACACATACTCAAACTCATGGGTCATTACCGTATGGCGGCTTGGTAAGGTTGAGACAGAGCAGGTGGTATGCTTTCGGACAGTCCTTTCGGTCACACATCACCAGCTCGCCTCCCTCTCCGCAGCAAAAACAGAAATATTCGTGTGTGTGTTTGCCCTCCAGCCGCAGCTTCCGCTTCTTCGGCTTCAGCTTCGCATTCCTGGCCTTCTCCTCTTTCTCCATCACCACAGCGCTCTGGAGGAAACATTACAAAAAGATTAAAATGGCATCAACACCCTTTTCAGAAGTTCAAAAACTAGATTCAGGACGATGAGGAGAGGTTAATGTCCTCACCGTCGGCTGCACCCCGAGGAAGCCAGAGCAGTTGTCTGATCCACAGTGACAAGTTGTTCTCCTGTTGCCTACACAGTGCATGTTGTAGTTGAACGTCAGCTCTGTGTCTGCAGGGACAAGATTCACATCAAATGGATCATCAATGTCACTCTCAGTGCACAAAACATACATGTAGGAATGTGACAGAATATATGTGAACTCACCAGCCTCGATATCACAGAGAGCAAAGAGCCCGATGCGGACATCTCCGTTAACTGTCCACTTCTGCGTTTCACAGTTCGGGCTGCAGCTGTGGTTTATAAACCGAGACGAGTTTCCTTTCGGGCCGGCGTCTATCACACGATCCTACAAGAGAGAGATGGACATTAAGACACCAAGGTTCAAGAAACACTAGGTGGAGGACTCTACACTGAACAATGTTTCCGTGTCACCGATATTACCTTGGTGAGGGTGAGCATGTAGAAGTTGGACACGTGATTTTCTTGAGCGCGTTTGATTCGTTGCTGGCATTCCTCCGAGTCTATTACCTCTCCCACATACTCTGTCACAAAGTCACCCTTGAGGAAATAAAAACATTACATTTTTACATTGTTATAGGGATCTCACTGACAACCTTATTGAAAATTACACAACTAGTAAGAATGGTCAGAACAGTTATCCGGATCCACACCAAAAGTTAATGGGTCTATTCTGGACTAAGTCATCCAGAGGATTGTTCTTGGCACTGTTTGGTATTCCATTTGACATTGAAGGTTGATTCTGATAGCAAATTTGACTTTTTAAAAGTCCGTTTTGTATATGTTATCACATTGTAGGAGCTGATTAACACAGAAGTTTGATGATCAGGCTATCCATGATTTAGGATTGGACATTCAGCTCGACACCCACCTTCCGGAGGACTTGGTTGGTCTTGAGGCCCCAACCACGGTCGTCTGTCTTTACCACTTCTGTCTCTGCATACAGCCGCTTGGAGAAACACTGGTTCTCACAGCCATCTCCTGCAGGACACACCTGAAAACAGCAAAATAGAAGTTCAGGGGGGACATCTCAGATGACTGTCTGACCAGGTTTACTGTTCAAGAAATGAGCTAGACAGATAACAAAACACAGACCTGTGGGTGACACTCGTACTGCAGCATGCGATTGAGACACTGGGAGTTGAGGCTGCAAGGATGCTCATCTGATGGTCTACAGTTGCATCGTTGGATTTCTGACAAGTCAGCTACATGCATCTGCACCTTCCCCACTGGTTTGTTGGACTGATACAAGGAAACAACCAAAGAATGTATAAAAACACTGATCACAAGAAGAACATTTTGGGGGTATTTGTCTTAAGTGAGATATTAAAAATCACATTACCTTGATGCATTTGTAGGGTGGAGGTTTGCGAGAGTTGCGTTCCTGCTCTAGAGCCTCCCTGCTCTCCCTCTGTGCCTTAAGCTCCTGGAACCGCCGGGCTGCTTCTTCCAGAGCTAAAACACACGAACACTATCTCAGAAACTCATCCTTCCTACAGCTTTAAAAGATGAATTCACAATAGACTTGTCTGACAAGTAGGAGGAAACTTTGTAGGAAGAAATCACCTTTTTTGAAGGTTTTGTTGATGTTGATTTGACCCGTGACAAAGTTCTTGTCGTTCTCCACATAGGGGAAGACGCGGCCCTGGTTGATCCAGTAGTAGTCATGGGAGCCAAAGAAGAAGACAGGGAAGTCACCGATATCGTGGCGGAGGCTCTGAATGTTGGACGGCACCAAGCGAGGGTTGCAGATCTCTGCTGGCCACCACCTGCAAGCGGATGGCACAGGGACATTGTTTAATGAAAAGAAGAAAGAGTGTGGTAAAAATAAATGATAAAACATGTACTGTTAAGTTATTAAGGCCTGAGGGTAGTGTCACACCTGCACCAAACTATTGAAACATTGCTTCTCATTCTCTCTTTTGTATGAATGATCATTTTTAAGAATTGGTTTCAGTCAACAGAAAATTGTTCCACAAGCTTGTGTGTAATTATGTTTGCGTAACTCTGACCTATAAAGATCAACATGTTTCAATCGAAATGCTGTTTATTGTCACATAAAAACATTTCCTAAATACAGGGGCATTATTTTTGACCCCTACCATGCCAGCAGACTACAAACTGCGGCATAAATATTAAAGGGGCTCACAGTCAGTGAGAGACAGGAAATCACCACTGCTGTGCTCAGCTCAATGTTTCCTGAATACCTGCATCTATAATGTCACACACTGTGTGTGAGGTGCAAAGCAGATTTGTTGCTCTGGACTTAAAGGATGGGACTGATGATATTCTATTTTTTTGTGAATGTTAACAAAATTCCAAAACCAACAATACACTCATAGACTTGACATTAGATGTATGAAGACCATCTTTAAAAAATGGGTCACAAATATGTAGTTTCACTTTTTAAAAGAGGCAAATCATTTCTTTTAACAGCCGGGCACCATCGCTTTTAGCAAAATGATTCAAATAGGTGTAAATAGAGCATTTGCTGGATACTATTTTGAGCTGTAGATTTATATTTGGTGCTCTAGTGTAGGGGTACTCAACTTTTTGTAACTAAAAGTTATTCTGAAGACCACCTTCCCAAATTAATGAGGGAAAAAAACCCATAGTGTGACAAAAAATGAGAAAAAATAAACTGGGCTGTGACAGGATTTCACCACCACTGCTTGCCATTATGAATGCAAATTGAATGTGTTTCCTCATCACATGCTTTGGGGCTTTCACTGGCACAGGGTTGTCTACCACATCGCTTTTTCATTTCAAAGACTGAGGAACAATAGCTAGCTGACAGCTACACATCACATTTGTCTGTACCTGATGGTGTATTTTTTAAATTTGACATCCACCAGGGAAACTGTTTTCACTTGTGTCCATTACTTGGTTTGTCAGCAGGATTACACAAAAACTATTCAATGGATTTCCACAAAATTTGGACGGAGGATGGGTCTCAGCCAAGAAAACACACCATTAACTTTTGGTTCAGATCCCGATATTGGGACAGATCCAATTGAGATTTTTTTCTCATATGAAAATATCTAGCTTTGTTAACTCTTAAAAAAAATATATAATAATTTTTTTTTTAAACTTACTATTTGGCAGTACCACTAACTCTACAACTCTAACTCTACTACCACTAGATGGCACTCTGAGCCATTCCAGCTTTCTAGTGAGTATTGGCAGCAGCAGGATGGTGCACAGTATGTGGGATTGAGCCAAAATAATCTACAGTGCCCATGTTCATTATGGTACAAGAACATGTCATCCAGTGCATCACTGTGGCTAAATGATATGTTTTCAATAGTTCTTGGACAACACTGGAGCTCTTTAGCACAGAGGACTGAGCAAAATTTGTCTATACGGGAAACCACTTGTCAGATTCATTCATTCATTAAAGCATTCATTGTTGGTTTTGGTCATTTCATTGCATTTTCTGATCATAAAAAATACAGAACATCACCAGACTTACCCTTTAAATGCAACCGTACCATAAACTAAAAGTAACTCAAGCCTCAGCAATCTATAATCAGTGCTCTCTGCGTACCTGTAGTTGCCCAGTTTGACCCAGACAATTTGTTTGTAGTGAGGTTTCTTCCCTGCCCTGCAATCACTGCAGGACCACGCCCCCTCCGGCATCTCCATCTCCAGACACTCCGGGTGGAAGGAAGCCGGGCATGAGTCGCAGCACAGCAACTTGCCTCCTACATTTGTATGGATATATGTGTGTGTGTGTATGTGTGTGTGAGTGTGTGTGCATGCGTTGTGGGAAATTGGTATGCAAAGAGAGGAGGAGTGTATGATTAGGTGATGCACCTTAAAACCTGGACAAACTCTGAATCTCATTTGCAGACAAGCCTAAAAAGAAACAAAAATACTACAAAGCCTATGAATAAAGAACCAAGTCAGGGTTTACAAAAATCTAGTGTGATATGGAAACGGTGTCCTTGTCGGGAGAACAACTCCCATAATAACATCTGGTCATTATTTTAAAATTAAAACTAAGTCCAGGAGCTTTTTGCTTGAGTGAAGGCTCCTGTGACAGTCATGCTGTGTGACAAAGATTGAGATGGTTGGACACCCCTGCAATGGGTTCTCAGGTCAGTTACAACTACAATCGTGGGAGTAACAGCGTGTCTGGCAATCAGATTCAGAGCAGTGTACCAAGACCAGTCTATGGGAAATACATGCGGCAGCACAGAAATAAAATCAGCCAGCAAGTTAACAGTTAATCAGGGTTATACTTGAATAGATTATTGGCAAAAAGCAGGCATGCAGTCCTGCCAGTAAAGCAAACTTTACCCATCACACATATCACATCCTGCACAGACCAACTTGCATGGAATCATATAGTATGTTTGCTATATTTCAATTTGCAAAATGATTTTCTTTAAAAAAAAGTAATTTCACTATTCTTGCACTTGGAAACTCTTAATTGTACTCAAATCTGGTCCTGATTGGGATTATATTCCATCCAAGGCAGGTCAAAGCTCCAGAAAATGAGGTGAGCCAAAATTTAATTTTATCTGAAAATTTCAGTCAAAAAATAAAACTTGGTTGCAGTCAGCGTAAAAGGGGTGAGGCTGGACAAGGCCTTTCAAATCAACAACAAGCCCAGAGTGCTGAAGCAGAGAAGCAGTGCGCCTCCAGCAGTGATAAGCTCCACAAACCACAGAAAGAACCTGAACTAATCCAGAGCATCCTGCATCAGGGCATCATACAGGGGAGGTTTGATGACCAATTATATTTTCCCTGCAGAGAAATTTTATTCTTTGAAAATTGAAATAACAACTTTAATGCAGAGATATATACTCAGATTGACTGTTCATGCGCAGCACGAACCAATCACACAGCGGGCCTCGTGCAAAAAACACAAATACTAAAAGTTATTTCAGAGAACTCTTCTTGAGCCGTCCAGATCTGTTAGTCATATACTGATAATCTGTCTTTCTCCACATGGAAGAAATAACGCTTTTTAGACTTTCAGAATTAGAATGCCTTCAACTAAATTAAATTATGAAGCTGAAATAAAATAAAACAAAAAACTAGATAAATACAAATTACTGCAATAGACCAAATCATTATAGCTTGCCAATTTACTGAAGTTTTTATTGGCATATTTTAGAAAATCCTCCATTGACTGCCTCTCATCTTAAAAGGGACAGGTCACCCCAAAATAAAAAAATATATACATATACATAGTTTGCCCCTTACCTGTAGTGCTATTTATCCATCTAAAATGTTTGGTGTGAGTTGTTTTCATTAAGAGTGTCATGATTTCTGGAAAAAGACATTGCCATTGAGCTTTGAAAATGTATTTTGGTGCTTTAAGTCAAATGCCATCTAGTTCCATTATATTTCAGGGAGGACAGACATCTCTATGGTCTCCAAAACTTGGCAACTAACACCAAAACGATCTAGATGGAAAAATAACACTACAGCTAAAAGGGGAAATACATATTTTTGATTTTGGGGTGAACAGGTGCATTAAGTCATTTGTCAATTTGAAAAATATTTTAATGTCGAACTATTCACTCTTTGAACATGGAGGTTCAGTCTTGACTTTGGGGGCACATACTGTGATAAAAACTCTAAACTCAAGTCTTACTTCCAATGCCATGTCACATTCAACACCAACAGAGGCAGGACCACTTGACCACTTGTTGTCACATGACCCATGTCCTGTACTTGGGTCATGTGACGACTCCTGGGCAAGTTCCAAATGCTGAAGAAGGCCATGGCTGGGATATAGCTAAGTAAGTGAACTTTGAGTTTAGAGGTTTTTTTTACCCCAACATTCGTTATTTGTTTCTGTCTCAGTACATCACTGCTCTGATGAAATGTTGCTGGAAGCTGTATAAATATTTTATCATTTCAAGTCCAGGTTCTCCAGCACCAGCACTGACACACCTAGATTTCTGACAGCTTCTCTTTTTATTTTTGAATGAAAGTTGCCCACAAATGAAGCAGAGCAGATGGCCATTTATAGCAATTTAGGGACGTCAATTATGCTAATGATAATTCAGTGTACAGGTGACATTCACGAGCAACAGGCCTTTTTCACAGCAGACATTTTAGCTTGTCGTAGTAGGAAAATACAGCCATTACTAATACCATTATTGATGGCTCTGTTCTGTTCAGGTGTCCCAGTGAACTATGACAGTGTGACCGTGAGCCAGCATGCACAATACAAGGACCCTGAAACTGAAGAAGCCATCTTCAATTAACTTATTTACACCTGTGATTTTCCTACTGTGACATGTCAAAATGCCTGTTAAAAAGGCAAATTACAACAAGTTTAGTTCGGTAAATCTGACTCCTCAAACAGGGAGAGGTTTGAGATAAGAATACAAAATTGTTCTTGCATGAGGCCCACTGTAATCTGTTAATGTGTTAGGGAACTTGGCTGAGGTTACTTTGCACCACTCTGCATTAAAATTAACTGGAACCAGTTAATTCATTTGCACCTCAAGGCTTAGAAATGAAAGATGCGTACAAAAAGGGTAAACTAAATCAGAACAGGAGCAGGCACATCACAAACACAGACCAGTGGGACAAAGGAGAAAGAGAAAAACTGTGCAGTTACCTTTCCCAACATTCTTTTTGGTAGCTGACGAAGGAGAGGGAATCATAGGTAATTTCAACTCAGCACGATTTGACTCAGTCAGAAGGTAGTGGGACTTATAGGCATATGAACTTAATATGGTGTCAGTAAGGTCTTGCACTAACAGCCCTACACAAGACACACAGGAAGAGACGGGGGTGAGCCGCAGTCAAACTCGAAAAATTACCCAAAAATTCACAAAAAGAAGAGAAAGAACAAACACACTCAGAACTCTCGCACACACACGCACACACAGAAGAAACAAGTAAAACAAGGTTTGTCCCGACAGAAAGAGGCGAAACAGTGCACTCAACTTGTTTAACAGGCAAAACAACGGATCTACACTGGTTCAATGTCACAAAATAAATCCTGTGTCCAGGTGAGTAGGATTCTTTTAAGTGGAGTGCAGTGTAACAGCCTGGATCAACCATAGTATTAGTATCATGATGGAAAACAAACATTACATTTCACAGCTCTGCTATTCATGAACAACAATGCCAAACATGAAACATGTAATATTAAAAGATAAAACACTTTATATTAGGGGACACATATTAACCGTTAACTAATTTCTTACTAGCATGCGCATTAGTTGCAGAATGGCTATTTATTAGTCGTTATAAGTCACTAATGACCATATTCTACAAGTGCTAGGTCATTGAGTAATTGTTTTTGCCCAATAATTGAAACTGCTCAAGTCAAAAATAAATAGACAAATAAATAAATAAATGGCTAAATACATAAATTAATATATCATTAAATGCACCAAACATAATATTAAAGATTAATGTAGAATTAATATAAGGTAAATAAATAAAGAATCGTATCAAGAACAGAAACATCAATCTATGTCGCATTTTATATGCCCATATTTATTTTTTTAAATAATATTTTTGATACATTTAATGGCATATTCATTTATTTACTGAGTCATTTATTTGCTTATCTTTGATTTTAGAAGTTTCAGTCGTCCATAAATAGCAATCTAATTAATGAATGCGTATTGATTGTAAGTTAGGCAGTTGTTGTACATGAGTTACTGTCTTGATGCGTTTTCCTCAGTATGGGCCTTATAAAAAGGTGGTAGAATTAATTCTCCCTGAATAAAAATCTATAAATATAGTCTATTTTCATGTATCGAAAACCCCAAAATGACAAGTGTTAATGATTTTTCCAAATAAGTCTGAATGAACACTTTCTAATGCTCCTGATTCTAAATTGATGTCTTGCTCTTAACTAAATCACCACTATTTTGACACTTATTCTACTAGTGAATTCGCTTATTGAGGGAACAGTCCAAGTAAAGGGCTTAGTAGTTGTAGAATATCATGCAGAATAAGACAATCGATCATCAATAAGTGATTTATAATGTCTAATAAAGAGCCTATATGCTACTAATAAGCATGGTAGTAAGCATCTAGTTAATGGTTAATATGTGTTCCCTAATATAAAGTGTTAACAAGATAAGATGTCAAAACATAAAATATCTAAACTAAGTTTAGATATTTTATGTTCAGTTCAGTTTTCAGTTTCAGTTTAATTTTGCAGCAACATGGTTTAACTCCAAAAAAAGACCAAAAACTACAGTCATGGAGGCCGATCAGGTCCTGTTGACTCTCCAATGGGAAATGGAAGTGAGAACAACTGATCTTGCGGTTTGTCACAAGATGGAAATCAGCCAGTGGTATCAAAAATGATCGTGTGTGGCTCTCATCTGTATGCTCCGTCTGTTCAGGGCCACTGATGGATCACGGCTGTGAGAGAGGAAGGTTGTTAGTGTGTACAGGTGTGAGAGCTTACCTCTGGCACACAGGAAGCACCAGCCCACATTAATGGGGGAGGTGAGGAGCCCGTTCCTCTTGGCGCTGCCGTGGCTGCTGCAGATCATGATGTGATGGGTGAGGACGACACTGCCCGCTGCTACACAGCTGTCTCCTGTGTGATAGGCCACCGGGCAGCGGATACAACGCATCAGACGACCTGGACATGAAGCGGAGGAGAGAAGGAGAAGATTCTTGTGAACTGCTCATGTCATGTAGCTATGATGCAGAACAGCACATGCAGAGCTGTGACAGAATGCAGTGTTTTTATAATCATTTAGGTCAGATTCCTTTATGGGTTCCAGCTGTAATTAAGGGAATCACATAAAAAATATGAATACTTTGTACTTTTTTTGGCATCTCAGACAATTAAGGGCCAGATGTTCTTGGCAAGACTCTGTGACCAAATATTGTGCAGAAACTGCAGCACAAAATTACCGACCAGGTAAAGGTGCAATTGTTTTGTCGGTCCTCTCCTTCTCAATCTAATTTCCCTCAAGAAAAAACACACTATGCCTTATTTCTTCCTCTTGCACTACTCTTTTACAGACCCTTTCCCTCCTCATTATTTGAGCTTTTTTCTGTTGGTCCATAAAATTTGCTTCACAAAAGAACAAGCCTGCTCAACTCAGAAGTCTTGAGAGTACATTGGGTGTCGGCAGGTTCCTGGCTACCGTTTAATAGTGGTCACACCCACAAATGTCTCAGTAATACAGAGGAAAGCTGAGGGCTGAAAGGCCTCTATTTCCATCTTCCGCTGTGCATCATTAGTGTTACATACTCATCTGTGAGTGCTGACAACTTCATTCGATATTCAATAAATCTATTTTTCACACAATTTCTTCACATTTTGCTGATGTAGCAGTGGCTCATTATCGCATAGCTTCTACTGCAGACTCAAACAGGAAATCAGAGAAGCAGAAGAACAAAAACAGAAGTCCTGTTACCTTTACCGGCTCGTTGCAGGTCTCGCTCCAGGCAGCAGGTAGAGCAGCTGTGCTGGGGGCAGCAGAAGCCTCCACCTGGACTGCTGGTGGCGCCAGGGAGTTTACTGACACAATCCTCGTGGTAGTAGCAACCACATCCAGATACAGAGCAGCGCGTCACCTCCTGGTCTGCCGTTTTACAGCTAAAACAAGGATGATTGCCTAGAAAAAGAGAGTTTGCGGTCATAAAGAGTCGCAACAGAAGTGCCAGTGAAGCTGTATTCTGAGTCGCTCACCATTTCTACACTCCAGGCAGGTGAATCTGCCTTCAGGTAGGGACGTCAGACCAAGACATTCCAGATGAAACCGTCTGTTGCAGTCACCTTCACACACCACCAAGCCCTCTCCATACACCTCACAGATCTACACACAGATGGATAGAACAACATATAACTCAATATCTGTAGGCTTTTAGAAGACAGTGAAACAGAGATGAATCATGAGCAGCACTGACCTGGCAGACGGTGTCTCTCTTGCCGGTGCTGCTGTCCTGACGGGACAAGCCAGAGTCCACAGACTGGGTATCTGAAGCATCTGCATCTGCTGCTGCTGGACTATCAAGACTCTTCCCGAATAAACCCTGTGAGGAAAAAAAAACAAAGAACAAGCGTGTCAATGTGTTTTGTGCGTAGGAATCAAATGTAGCTGGAAGCACAAATTTTTCCACCATTTATGCCTAAAAAAAACAACCTAAATGATAAATCAAACCTGTTGCAGATTCATTTTCTGTCGTGTGTTTTAGTTGGGATGATGTTATGAGCCAAAAAATTCTGCACGTTGCTGAAATGCATACATAAAACTGCATATAGCTAAAGTTAAGACAATTTTCATTGGTTGTCTTTGCAAGGAAAGTAGTGAGGAGTGTATTTTGAATTTGTATGTATGTTTTTTAGATATTTTGTGTGCATTTTCCTCTTTATATTCGTGGGTATTTCTGTACATGTTTTCGGAGCCTACCTGTGGGTCATTGAGGCCTCTAGAGTCAGAATCAGAGGTGTCTCTGTACTGAGAAGAAGCCATCTCCACATCTGTTGATGCTCTGCTTCGTTTCTTCAGGGGCTTGCAGGCATCAGAGATCTCACTGGCTCCTACAGGGTCACATAGGGAGAAAATTAAATAGATTCACTTTGTATAAGTATAAGGAGTTCCCACTGCAGAGGTTTAAAGGAAGCATGAAAGAAGGATCTCCTACCTTTCTGTGACCCTGTCCTCATTGTGGTCTCAGGAGCCATCTCCGCCTGTGAGAAGGTTAAACATGGAAGTGCAGGTTTGATTCAGTTACATTTGAGGAAATTTCCCACTAAGGCCATGTTTAAAACCACCGTGACATCACCCATTGGTTTGTGGACTACTGTTTTGAAGCCTAGAGTTTGACATTAAGGTTATCGCCATCTTGGTTTTTTTGGAAAGGATGGAGCTGGGGAAGATCCTGATGACACTGAGGACACGCCGTGGATTCTCAGTCACATCACAATGTAGCCTAGCCTTAAAGTACACTCTGCATTATCGCCTTTTTTAATCTAAATGGAACTATAATTTACAAAATAAATATCATGCTGTTTTGAAGATGAGTTGAAACTAGCGATTGAGACCATAAACTCTTTAACAAACGATTTACTGAGGTAGTAAATGGAAAAACGTGTATCGGAAACATGGCCAGCTGAAATCGAACTGTGAACATTACAATGGTGCTGTTTTTGGTCTGAACGCAGTATCATCTAGGGAGGACTGATACCTGTTCCTTTTTGGTTTTCTTCTTAGGGATTGGATCGCTGCCTCTCTCTGACTCAGACCTGCTCCTGACTGATCGCCGCTGCAGTTTCCTCTCCTGAGAACCTGAAAACACAGAGAAATATTGAGCTGCATCTCTTACTGACTTCACACGTCAAATATTCATCAAAACAAAACACCCTGCAGGTCTGTGTTTTACCAACCTTGTGGACTACTGTGGTGTGATCCGGGAGAGGAGGTCTGCTGCATTCCTCCCTCCTCGCTCCTCCGGCTGGCGGGGGAGCCTCTCCTCTCCTCCCCTTCCCCCTCCCCCTCCTCCTCTCCCTCTCCCTCTCCTTCATCCCCATCTTCCTCTTCCTCCTCAGGACTGGGCTCAGGTTTAGCTCTGCTGTCCTGTTTAAAGCATCAACATTTGAAATATTCTTACAGTATATATGTCATGTAAACATTTCTCTGTCTGAGTCACACAAACCTCTGGGGAGCAGTATCCCAGGTCGGGCTGCCTGGCCTCTCTCTCCACTCTCTCCTCCGTCTCTTCTTCTTTGTCTTTTTTCGGAGATGCAGCTGCTTTCTTCTGCAGGAGAGGCCAATCACACTTTGTGATCTCCACATTCAGCCTCTTCATGGTGATGGAGAGAGGCAGCAGCTTCCTGGCGGCTGCTGTTTTCCAGGCCCTGACTGGTGGTGGAGAGTCCTGTCGTGTTCGTGCTTCGCAACCAGCGTTCTGTTTCGGGGAGCTGGTCTTACGCTGGTCCCCTCTCTGGTTCTTCTCTTCATTTGAGGCCTGGGAGTTTGTGTTGTCTTCTGTGTTTGAAATACTACATTGTCTGCGTGGCAGCTGCCTCCGTGGCGGCTGCTCTCTGTCCGGTGACTTCACTCCTCCCTCTTCCTTCTTACTGACTGAGCCGCTGGAGCGCCGGTTTCGTTTCTCAGGTCTGGCAATGGATTTCTTGCAGGGCGGGGGTTCAGTAGGGTCTGGGTCAACGTAGATGAAGGTGTAGTTGTCAATTCGCTCCTGCCGCGACATCACAAAGGCGTCCTCGGCGTGACCAACACCCACTTCCCACTGAGAACGCTCTCGCTGAGGAATAGGCTTCAGAAGCTGGAGAAGAAAACGTCAAAAAGATGCAAAACAACTGATGAACTTTATTCATAAATAGAACCTGTCTGACGGGAGAACCGATACTATCAACATGGGCATATGTGGTACTGGCATTCCTGATGATTCATGGATTCAAGTTCATAATGCAAAAAAAGTACATGGGATAATTTAGAAACAGTTTAATCATTACCTCAATTGCTCAGATTTTCAATTTAAACAGATTTTCATCCAGATTTTATGTCCCCATAGATTAAAAAAACTGCTGTCAGAGGAAGCTGCTTACGAAAATTCAACACCATAATTCTACCTAATGTTGTAAAGGTTTCAATTTACTGAATATGAATGACTTCCTATATGAGAAACGGTTGTTTGAAAAAGAGACCTTCAATTTGGCAAATTTAGCATACATTTCAAACAAATTAAGTCGATTTTAAACATAAATCTTTGGTTAAAATCATAATACATCACGGTTACAGAAAGTTTAGGATTCTTAGCATCTGGAAAAAAAACAACCCTCTATGAAGTCTTTATATTGGATCAGTCTGACAATATTTCTATCATACATACTTTGTGTTTCTCTACAGGGTTTGTGGCCTTGCGCAGAGTCTCAGCCTGAAGGTCATCATACTGTTGCTTTCCCTGGTACATGACTATCCTCTTCTCATGGATCCACGCTCGCTCAGCAACACTACCAAAGAACTGGACGTGATACTCCCTGTGACCTGCACAAAGACAGAGAAGCATTTTTGTCCTTACAATTTCATACATTTGTGAAAAAAAAAACAGGTTGATTCAGAGTGCTATTAGTGATGTTTGGTGCACGTGTGCTCATACCTCTGGTGTTGATGCGAGTGTGGACCTTCATCTGTGGGTCAGAGGAGACCATGCAGGGCCACCAGGGGTAGGTGCCCACCTTGGACCACACCAGATCTCCTATCACAAACTCCTTACAGAAGCCCGTCTCTTGGATCACGGATGGATGGTGGACCTTCGGAACCTAAACATGAAGATGAGCATATGTGTTTATCACAATCTGCAGTGATCAGTGTGCAAAAACTTAAAACTGCTTAAAAGAGAGAGGCATTGTGCTCTTGCCTTCGGCGTCTTTGGTTCAGTTTTGATAACGGTCTTCTGAGGCTTCTCTGGCTGCACTGGGGGTGTTTCTATTGGCTGGGGCTCGATATGGATGTCCTCTGTCTGGCCCGTGGTACCTGCCTGTGTTTGGCTCTGTTCCAGGCTCTGTTCCTGAACCTGCAGCTGCAGCCTCGCACTCTTTTTCCTCTTCTCCTTCTTCCTCTCATGTCTGCGCTGTATCTGAGTGGCCTCGTTCTTCTGAGACTCCTTCTGAAGAAAATAGAAAAAAGACAGTTAACTTTTTCTTTTTTCTATTAAAGTAACTCAAGTGCTGTTGAGAAGAAGATTAAAAGCAAACCGAGATGCACAGTGGAACAAGTCCATATGAATTTTATATGGACAGATTAGATGTTTCTATAGAATATGTGTTGTATTTTTTCTGTGCTTCAATATACACTTCCTTGGTATTGTATGCAAGATATGCGGTTGTTTATATGTAAAAATGAGGTCCGTTAACAGATTTAATCAACAACAATTTTGGTAGCAGATTAATCATTAAAGTAATTTAAAAAAGGAAAAATACCAAAAAATTCTGGTTGGAATAAATTTGTTGTTTTTCTTGTCTCAAACATTTCAATGCCGCAAACATTTCAGTATTTTGTTTATGTTCATCACATCCTGAATAAACAGCATCTTTGGAGTGAATAATCTATGTGTGTGTGTGTGTGTGTGTGTGTGTGTGTGTGTGTATATACGTGCACGTGCATAATCAAGAATGCATTACCTGCAGCTCTTGCAGCAGGTCTCCACACAGCGCAGATTCGAACAGCTCTTTTCCGTTCTGATACGTCTTGATAATCTTCAGCTTGATCTCTGGAGAGCTGGTTTTCTTCAGCACCCCACTAGGGGTGTTGGACGGGGCGTGAGAGGGCTGAGAAGAGGGCGTACTGTCCACAAGGGAGGGGGGTGGACTGGAGGAGGGCAAGTGTAATGGGGGAGGAGGGGGGAGAGTGTGGGTCATGATGTGAGGCGTCTGGGGCATGTGGTGCTGGGAGGGCAGCGGCGGCGGTGGCGGAGGACTGTGTGGGTGCGGGTGGGTTTGTATATGGGGTGGGTTTGAGTGGAAATGGTGCGCATGGTGGTGGTGATGGGGGTGATGGTGGTGGTGGTGGAGGTGTGGGTGATGTGTGGGCAAAGGGGGAGACACAGGAGACAAGGGTCTCTCCTGGAGGCCCGGACCTCTCAGGACAGTCCCCTCTCCCGGCATGAGACCGTGCTCTCCGTAGCTCCGTATGGCCCCATAGCCATTAGCTGAGCCGTTGGGGAACTGCGAGTACATGGAGAACTTGGCCTGCGGTTCGTACATGCCCAGACCCGGCGGGTAGCCGTTGGAGACCTGCGACATGTCCTCCGAGGCCGACGGCGGGTAGGAAAACTCTGCATCCAGGGCAGCATCGTAGGAGGGTCCACCATCCTCTCCCGGGTCACTGCCGGTGTCACAGGTGCCTTCCTGTCTGATGTTGGCTGAGTCAATGAGCTGAGGGGGTTGCTGAATTGTATTTCCCATGATCCCTTGCATGAAAGAGAAGGAGAAATCCATTGTTGGGCTCCTGCATCCTTAACTGTCTTTTTCTTTGACTGGACCTGTTGACGGAGATATATGCAATCAAATGAAGCACAGGAAGGCTCTGATTAAATCATTATCAATTCCAAATCCTCTTATTTATCCTTTATGAAGTCCTGAGAAACGAAATGAAAAGAAATGATAGATCATGTACCACTAGATTGAAAATGCATATGTCAAATACATTCTCGATGTGGCCCTGGTCGAACCCCTGGTTCCTGCCAGTCTCTCGCCATTGTGCATCTTTCGTGTTTAAGTGTCCATCAGGTACAATGAAAAACTGCAGCTTCATAATATTTTGTGCTTCTATTCTGGGATACCACACTGACCCTGGCTTGCTGTGTGTCACATAAATGTATTTAGGTATATCTGCCATAACGGCATAATGTAATATGAAAATTCTAAACTAGATTTTGACACAGGGAATATATACAATTAAAACAATGCCTCAAGATATCCTGCAACCCAGAAGGGATTACATACAAATGCAACAGCCCCGGTTTGATTCCAGCCATAAACCTTTGCTGCATGTCATATTCGATCTTTTCTGTAAGTATCTACACTGTTTAATGGTCCTATTAACGCAAAAAAAAAAGAAAGAAATCTCAAGAAGTAACCATAAAAATGTAGCTCCTCCTCTCATTGTTATTTTATCTAATATTGTGGTTTAGTGGTACGTGTTTGCAAACAAATTTGCATGTGTGGCAAACAACAGAGTTGCCAATCAGCTTTTTAAATAAATCCTAAGATATAATGTGACATGTATTTCAAGCCAATGTACTGGGTCCTTCTTCTCAATGTTTAATCTTTGGACTGTTGCTCAGGCAAAACTGGCAATTTGTTGACTTTGATGATTAATCAATGTATTAAAAATAATCTGCAGCTTAATCAATAATGAAAAATGGTAGCTGAATTTACAGGGCTGTCTGAATGATAGATACCAGTGGACAATAAAAGTGGACTTGCATGTTCAAACTCTGAGGCAAATCCTCAACCACAATAACCATCAATTATCTTAAACTTGCTCTCAGAAAACAAAACAAACTCCAGGCAGCTTGCACTTCTGACTGAGAACTTTTCAACGTTGATAGCCATTAATCATCTGTGTCAAAAGCCTATAGATCATTTCTTATTTCATCAACACAAGCGCATGGTGGCCTGCTCTCACAAACAAAACAAAGAGCAGCTACCGGAGTGCGATTTGCCCTCTTATACTTGACACTTTTAGCACTAATCGTGTTTGATTCATCAGCTTCAAAGTGCTGAGGCTCGTCTGCTCTCAGTGAAAAGGGACTGATTGAGGTTTAATTTGAGGACAGACTCGGGCTGCCCAGCGTTGGCAAAGGTGGATAACGGTGATGTAAACATCCATACGGTGTCAACTAACGGTCACTATCTATATATATATAAACTCGTGATGCTATTTTGGGGTTCACATCTGCTGTGGTAAACATTAATACTGGGTTACAACTGTGTGGCCAATGTAGAAAAACGACTGCGCAGACCAAAATGTTTCACTGAATGATCTTATAGCTTTCTGCGATGTTAGCCTAAAGCTACCTGGCATCAAAAGCGATTGTCTTTGAGAAGATGTGTCCCCCCCCTCCCCGTTTCAAACATTTTTGGAAAAACAAACACGACACGGGCAGACGACCATTTCTCTTTTGGTGAACACGACTGAACGTATCCAGTTATTGTGTGTCCGTTTGTGAACACCACACATGGATCAAGATGAAAGGGGAAGCTAATGTTAGGCTAGGCTAACATTCCATTGCCAATATGGCTGCCCTTGCCCCTTTAAATCAAATTGTCTGGCGTGATTATACCTCCATCACTGGCGGTTTGGAGAGAAATGTGGCTGAAAATAAGCTAGCTGCCACCGAAAACGGTCTGTGCTTAGACGGAGGAAGGAGGAAGGAGGGGGGGGGGACAACAACATGCATCGACAGCGGCTATGGCAAACACGCTTATCGCTAAAGAGGAGAGAGCAGAAGGAGCAGCACAGATTTTTGATGCCGAGTCGAGAGAGAGAGATGCAAGGAAATTAAAAAAAAACAAAACAGTGTCAGTACCTGCAGCGTGTCCCATTCTAAACACATACACCAGCCAGCAACGTGTCCTCGTTTAATCTATAAGAAGAAAAAAAATGAAAAAAAAAAATCCTGTAGTAAAGATAAAGCGCAGGCCTTTTCCTTTTTCGTTTTAACGCAATTCTCAACAGAAGAGGAGGAGGAGGGGGGGGGGGGTGTTACGCTATCTGGTCGCTGCCCAATCCCAATGCTTGGCTCTTCCTCAATGTAGGGGCAGGAGCATTTAGTGAGAACCCTGCTAGAGACAGATATGTTCAATTCTCGCCTCCCCCTCCGGTGTGTGCAGGTCTTCTTCTTAATAAAAAAAAAAAATAAAAAAAAAATCTCTAGCTCCCTCTCCCTCTGGTTCAACAAAAGCACCCTGCTTCCAGTCTCCACCACGGGCCTGTGCTTCCTCCAAGCTCAGCGCCAAATCACTCAGATACCAAGACTGGAAGGGATAAGAGGAGCACTCCGGGATGTGTAGTTCACTTCTGATAGCTCTAATGGGAGAGAGTGTAGGAAGGGAGGGGGAGAGCTAAAAAAAAAAAGGAGTGGTGGATCAAATGCATCGGCTACACCTACACAGAAATGAAAAGGGGAAATTCATGTGTCATGTTTCATTTGAGGAGGATGTTGATGCACTGATGATGTGGAAAGAAAAAAAAAAACAAGAAGTTAATTTTTTTTGTTTTTGTTCGTGTCATCATAGTTTTTTTTTTTTTAACCAGTATTAAATAACTGGGTTTTTATAAAAATTTCCACCCTGACCACAACGCGATGCAGATGCTTTCGTTACGTTTGCACCAGCGTCTCTGATTGGCTTTTATACGCCTCCTCGCCTGATCCGTAGCTCAGAGGAGGTAAACGAGAGAGACGACTCACTCTGCTTCTATTTTCTGGTACCACTTTTTTTTTTTTTTTTTTTTTTTTGTAGTCTTTTAATGTACACCACAAAGCTTTGTGGATAATATGAACAAAACGCATTTGTAGTATAGCTGTTTATCTGATTGTGTACTACCTAGGATTGGAACATGACTCTGAAAGATTATTATTATTGATGATCAGCCACCCAATGCCATGCATACTCGGAGAAGTTTCTGTTATATCTTCCTTTTGTGTCCACAATGTCTGCATATTAAAGCCCCTCTCAAGCTCTGTCAGCTTACCCACATTAATTAAGTTGCAATTTATTTTGATATATGGTCACTGGCTGACTAGGATATGTTATATTTTAGGAATGCATAATACATTTTCCAAAAAAACAATTTAAAACAAGAGGGAATCTGACTAACGTGTAAATTGCAGGTGAAATAAAGCATTTCTGTCAGTAACCACTACAATTTGGTAATTTGCTGAATCAGTTAGGCTCCTGGCATGTTAGTATAGATTAGTTTAGTTTATGTAAGAAGGGACAGGGCAAATTAACAATAATAATAAAAAACGTGGTAATAGATGAGTAATTACCTAAAGCAAGAATTACCTAAAAGGCTATTTTTCATCTGTAAAGGGTTAAGTATGCTTCCTTAAATACAACAAAGCAAAGAGAGAAAATCCATGTTCTTGCAGTTAAATTTTCAGAATTAAAGACTAATAACAGTGAAGTATATGATACATTTTGCTGTCTGAGTAAAGGAGAGAGTTGTCAGTCATTGAGGGTACTTGAAATTTCATCCGTCATAAGCAAACTCAGTCCTTTTGCCAAAAATTCTGTAAAGCTTACAGTTATATTCCCTAATTTTTCTCAGACCCATCAATTTTTTTTAAGTAAAATAAAATATCTGACAGAATGCACTGAGCTAACACAATTAAAATCTTTTAAACTTGATAAGTACAGAGACAAAATAACACTAGGAAGGAAGGAAGGAAGGAAGGAAGGAAGACAGTTTTTTTAAACACCGAGTAAACCATCTTTCAACAGATACGATCTTCGGCTGCTACGCACACAACATTCACGCATGTTCACTGTGACCTTTCAGTGCAGCTGCCTGCGAAGGCTGCACACACCGACGGGACGGCCGGGAGCTGAAACACGACGCCTCTGAGAGCGATTTAAACGTATAAACCCACCGTAAATGGGTTTATCACCTCTCCAGGAGTCATTTTCGTCGCTCCCGTTTACCTCGACCGATTGTTGTGGATGGATTACATTATTTTCGTCTCACCAAGAAGCCTTTCGACGCCCAGTCAGCAGCGGCGGCCATAGCTCCGTCATTGACGCTGGAGGTTAGTGGGCTCGTCATCCGCGGACTGCCATTTCACCAGCTAGCTTAGCCAACGGCAAGCTAACCGGCTCGGCTAGCGCTGCGTGCAAGCTAGTGGTGAATTTACTAGCATGATGCTAACGTGAGTCTACCGGTAGCGTTACGTTTTAAAGATTTTCCCCCAATTGTTAAGAGATATTTGGGTGTTACATTGGTAACAGTTAACATTAGCTAACGTTTGATTTTCCCCTCAGTTGAGCATTAGTAGTGAAGTAACGTCCATTCAACAGTGGATGTATTCAGGACGATCTGTGAGTGTTTTCCTTACTTCTTATATTGGTTTAGAGAATCTGCTGGTTTAAGCTTAATGACAGCTGAGCAGATGACCGGATTGTTATGTGATATCTGTCAGAAAAGCAGCGAGTGTACGGCTGTGTCGTGGTTGTGTTGTTACATAATACTGAGCCAACATGCTGTCCCGTTGCGCTCATGCTAATGTTAGCTCGATCACATTAAGTCATTCATAAGTCGGCAACTTTCAAAACATGACGCCTGTCATCTGTCTGTTTAGAAGGAGATCGTGTGTGTGTGTGTTTGATTGGACGGATGTTGTTCATAGTCTGCTTTTTGTATTGTCCAGTCAGCCTGTTGCTGCACTGTAGGAGTGAACTGCAATCGGATACCTGCATGATCTCACTCTCTCTCTCTCTCTCTGTGTCCATGTCTGTCCCGACAGAATACTGTAATCTGTCCCTGCAATGGCCGTCTTTAGTCACCAGGTGCTCTTCGCAGTCACACGATCGAGGTAAGTAGGCAGCACATGGCTTCACAAGTATAACAAGAACTCTCGCGATGCAAAGCTGTCTGTATCCCTCAAAAGCACAACCAGTTCTCCTCACGAAGCTCCGAGGTGGTAATTACATGCCCTTGAGTGCAGTCTCGGCTGTGTTGAAGGAGAGGCGAAATTACAGTGTGTCTGCTGCAGTAAAGCCTGCTCAATGTATCCCATGACTTCAATCACCCACCAGAGGTAAACATACTATAGACTCGTGATGCAAGATCAGAAACTGGGCTACAAGAGTCAAACACAGTGTCATTACCAGGCGGCTCAGTTTGCACAAGATAGGCCTGGTTTGTCCTCACTTTTCCCACCCTAAACTTTAAAGTATAGTTGTCAGATTGTGGCACAATTTTCACTCAGTCTACATAAGGGTTGGGCAACATGGCGACGTATACCCATTTGTGAACTGTCAGATAATTTACTATACCATCAAAACAAGATAACTATGTTTTTGATATTTCTGGATTTATCCGGCCAGCATTGCCTTCGATTTATCATCAGGTATTTTTCCTTTAATTAGCCATGGACAGCTTTGGCTTATAAACACATATTTTTGCAATGATCCCTCAAAAGTACTTATCAGCACTGGTGACAAAGATATATATATATATATATATATATATATATATATATATATATATATATAGAGGATATATTATAGAGGATACAAATCAACAATAAATTTTACTGTCTATAATGACATCAATGCATTGAAACGGCAAACTGACAGTGAATTTAATAAATACAAATTACCCCAAGTATCTTTTTCTGCATTATAATCTCTAAAAAAATAAAAATAAATTAACATTAGTGCATATGATATATCTGTGATAGGCCAATATCGGCCAACCAATATATCTGTAGGGCGCTATCAAATATATATATATATATATATATATATATATATATATATATATATATATATATATATATATATATATATATATATATATATATATACTGTACTGTACTGTAAGAAGATATCTATATTACAAGAAATGCTGCAAGTTGTCAGAAAAGGCAGGGAAGAAGAAGACTGCAAGCTACTAGATACGGATGTAAACAATGCAGGATTGAAATTTTTGAATGTATGCATTAGTCTTTGAAATCTGTCGTATCCCTGTCAGCGCTGCAAGCATCTGCAGCTGGGTTCATGACACAGAGGTAGAAAACTGCTGTTTCAGACGTCAAGTGATGATCATAAAAGAAAAGACTTGTTTTCATAAACACTAGTTTTTATTTTTATTTTCTTTACCTGCCTCATAGTTTTAACTGTTGGCTGTGGAGTATAGTTCTGTTTTACTGACCTGTGAACACTTTACTGATGCTCACACTGAACACAGGTGGTACTTTGTCTACTCAGCTAGTTGATCATTACAATGACATAGGAGGAACGTTGGGTAGCTTATCTTAAAGCTGCCTATAAGGCAGACAGTGAGAAGCCTGTTTGATAGACGGCAATAGTGTTACCTCTATGTGATTTGGTTGACGAGTATACGGTGGCTAAGAAGGGCCAAATACAGACTTGTATTAACAACGCATTTAGATCTTTCATTAAGTGACCTCTGAGCATCATATTACTGTAACTATTAGTTGATTAGTTGACAGAAAATAAATCGGTAACAATTTTGACAAAACAAACAGTTTAAGTCTTCAGCCTGGGTTTGGAAACTTGCGATCAGCATTTTTCACATTTTATACACTAAATTAATCAGGAAAAAACTCCCACACACTGTTCACTTCACTAAGCAATAAAGTTTAATGACAACGTTTCGTTACTCAGGCCTTCATCTGGTTATCTTGTGATAAGATGTGATAACCTGATAAAGGTCTGAGTACCGAAACGTTGACATTAAACTTAATTGTAAGTGAAGTGAACAGTGTGTGGGAGTTTTTTTCCTGATTATGTCAGCCCCTGGTCTTCTCCTACACACCTGTAGATCCACAGGTGTGCAAAAGCTGTACTCTGTCAATACACTAAATTATTCAAATGAAAAAATAACGGTTAACCGATAAAGAAATAATTGTTACTTGCTGCCTTTTATTGTGGTTACTTTTACATAGTTACCTGATAAACACAACTATACCAGCAAGTGTGCAACCAAGGTGCAAAATGAACTTTTTTTTCCTGCACTGGCCAAATGGCTTGAGAATGCTCAGATTTTATTAGCCAGCCAATAGATTACCATTGGTGAGTGAAGCATATCTGCATATTTTTCTAGCATTTGACTAGTGGCGGATGCTAATTTTGAGCTCTGCCAGCAACCAAACAGTATTTATATTCTTTTATTGGGCAGCTTATATTTTTGATTTAATAGAATAATCATACAGTTAAAAAAAAAGAGAAATGCTATCAGGGCTTTAACTTTGAGTACTTTCATATTCTTTCCTCACTTTTCTAACATTCCCTTGCTCAGTATTATATACAAACTAACCAGTTTTTCTTGTCTCTGTCAACAGGGGATCGTATTTGTTATCCAAGAGGCACAACTGCTCCTCTCTGTCTTCCAAAGCCTATCTCCACATAGACCCTCCTCGTCGCGTCTCGTCCTCACTCACACTCAGGCACTCCCGCTATGGCTACTCTCACTGTTACCAAGGCCACGCCCTCAGCCGTGGCCACAACTCCGCCCTGCTCGCTCGCTCTCTACACAGCTCAGGTGTTTGGCTCCAAGACATAAAGCAGGAGGACACTAAGGCCTCAGCAGCTGCTACCCAGGATGCTTCTACAGGAGCAAAAACAGACTCCCAACCACCACCAGCTCCTACTCCGACGTCGACCTCCACCACCACAGCGGCTGCAGCCCCTCTGGTGCAAGAGAGGGCGGTCTTGAAAAAACCTCTGTATCAAAGGATTGTGGATGAGTTGAAGCATTACTACAATGGCTTCCGGTTACTCGGCATCGACATCAACATTGCGGGCAGGATGGTGTGGAGGCTGCTGCATGGACAACTGCTCTCACGCAGGGAGAGGAGAAGGGTAAGAGAAGCTAAATGTGCCTTATTTGGATTAGCCTGATTCAGTCTGTCTAATGTTACAGGGTTTATTTATCTTAAAACTGTAAAACCCTGCATTGTCAGGCACAGGGATCGAGATACTTTACATGGCTAGGTCATATGTACTCGGAAGACACCCGAAACAAAGTTGCAGTGTTCAAACACAGGTCAGACAAGAACATAACTTCTTCCATGTAAGGTTTTTTTTCCATAACCATCTAACCAGAGAACTCATCAGAAAGGAAGGATATCTTACGATAAAGTTGACCTTTTAAATTATCATATACTGAGCATAAATTGACTTTATCCTCAATCTAATATAATTTCTCCTCAGTGTAAACATTTAAACCTTTTTGTTATAGTAATGTACCTGAGAGTAACTTCACCCACAGAGTCATTGCCATTCCCCAGAGCCATGCTGCAAACATAAAAAAAGGTTTTGCACTGTTATTTGGAGAAAAATGTATACGTCTCATTGTGTTTGAGAGAATAGTGAACATCTGAAATGATGATGAAAATAGCAGCAAATATAGTGGTGCTTTTTACATGTTTATCTGTTAAAGACATATCTGATATAGTAAAGGCTCCCTCACTATAACTAGTAAAAGTACAAAACATTTTTAGGGATTCCCAATATATATCAGCCTATCATTGGGAAATGTCATCGGCTATGTATTGGTATTGGTGAAATTATAGCTAATAAATGGAACTGATGTATGAGTCCAAATTTCTTACATTGACTTAACAACCGCAGCATCTCCAATACAGTAGATGACAGTATGCACCTTTAAAGTTGGTTTGCAATCTGCCCATAGACACAGAAGGAGAAGAAGTGTAGCACACTGTTGTCATCAACCTGCTGCAGACTAGAGAACCAAAATTGTCGATACTTGTGGGAACGTTTTTTTCAGTTTCAGAGGAAGACAACACGACTGCAATTTGCAATACATGTTTGTTTGCAATACATGAAAAACAGGTTATTATCGGTAAAGGCTAACACTAGATATTAAGTATCGTGCATCCAGCATCCAACTAGAAGAAATCATCAAAGATTTGATCAGTCAGACCTGAATCTCTTAAGAGTCTTCCATTAAACCTACTAGTTTCTATTGTTTATGTACCTGAACGTAACTGTGCACACAGAGCTCTTTGACTTTTGGTTCAGTTCAGCTTCACATTAGGCTCCATACTGTAGTTTTTCATGAGCTGCATTTAGGTTTTTTACCAAATAACTATCTTTCCCAAACTTGTGTCTCAAATGAATTTGAAATGTTTGTTCTTTTTTGCCCCAGTCCTCTGCATTGATCTTATATTGCCCTCAGGTCACAGCAGCATGTCTGTCTGGTTCCTTTACAGTCGTCTTGTTTGTTCTCTGTCATTACAAAAGACTCGGCTTTGGAAGTAGTCGTCCTGCTTCCTCTCCTCCGTCACTCTTTCTCTGGGTTGTTATCAGTAAATCATTGAGTAATATTTTATGGCTTTACGGTTTGTTTGACAGCTTCACACCCTCACATGTCAATAAGGAATGTGTACGGCGTGTTCCAGAAGTTGTAACAAATGTGAGCGTTAGCAGTAATGCAGTTGTGTGGTACAGTGATTAGACTAACCTGTGAGTGATGAACAGTTTTAACTGTGTCCATCTGCAGACCAGTTTTATGTCAGAAGGAGCTGAGAAGGCCAGTGTCATTGTTCACTGACCTGCAGAGAACAAAGACAGAGTTGGAACTCCTTATAATCGTGAAATAGATTAATCTGTCTGTTAATCTGTGACATTAATCCTGCTGTTAAACACATTTAGTTCTGGTGTCAGTCTTTATGGTCTGCTGTGTTTTTGTTAAGAACTGTTGTAAGATCATTTTTACACTAATACACAGACTATTGATTGTTGCACAGTGCACTACTGTGTGTAGTAATTTGCCGACACATTAGGATTTGTTGATTTTCTTAATCTTATGTGATGTAAACTGACTGTATTTATGTTTTGGACTGATGGCTCTGATAACAGAACAGATGTAAAGATGCCACCTATTGCGGTTGGAAACTTTATTTTGCCATTTTAAACAAAACATTCAATCAAGAAAAGAAGTCGCCAGATCAATCAATAATGAAGGCAATTATTAGTTGAACCCCTAGTCAATATTACTTTGTTTTGCTCCTGTTGGAGCTCTTGAGTATTGATTGTTCATGAAATACATGCAACAGTGACACATAATTAGGATTAAAAAATGTGTAACTATGGTAGATTACTAATACATATGGTAAAAATGGGGATTATTATTAGGATTAGGATTTTTTTCCTTGTCTTTATTTGAATACTTGATATTGCAGTAATCCAAAAGTAAAGTATAGTAATCAAGTTACGTAACTTGAATATTTTGATACTTCAGTTTACTGAATACATGATTACTGTATTTTGATTATCAAAATTTTATATGTAGAGTGAGAGTCTTCCTCAAACATCTTTGCTACTTCTTCAATGTCTTGTTACTCTTTGGTCAACCCAGACACTCACTAATGATGTCGGTCCAGCTTTATCTTATATTTATTCATTTGCTGTCTATTGTTTTACCTGCTTTACTTTATTTTCACTGTTTACTTGCTCTCAGTGTCGAGCAGTTCCAGTCAGTAATATTTGAAATTGTCAATAATTTTACTTGTTTAGCCTGCTAAATGTGTATTCAGTCAGTTATGAAACATCAATCACATGATATGGTCAGCTGAACTAGTCTTGTTAATACTAATGAAATTGGCTGTACTGAGAGGTTATCGTTTATGTTATGAGGTCTTCCTTAAGAATATCTATGCAACTTCAGATAAGCTTTCTGTCGCCTAGAGAAGACACATTGAAAAAGAACATACTGTTACTGCATGTCTCCCTGACTGATGGTGTACACGCCACCCCCAGTGACCCAAGCTGTGCACATGCCATGGTAAAACTATATTTGGGCTATTTTAGAAGATGACTGGCAGAGCTTCAGTGCACGTGGATTGGATCTTGCATGCACACACGCCTCCACTGACATTGATACTGGCCAATGTTACCGTCCACATTTTGTTACATTGGTGTTGTTTTTCTTTGTGGTTACAGCTGATGAGAACCTGCGCTGACCTCTTCCGTCTGGTGCCCTTCATGGTCTTCATCATCGTTCCTTTCATGGAGTTCCTTCTTCCCGTCTTCCTCAAACTTTTCCCT
The DNA here is from genome assembly GCF_040436345.1 of Pagrus major. Lineage (NCBI taxonomy): Eukaryota > Metazoa > Chordata > Actinopteri > Spariformes > Sparidae > Pagrus > Pagrus major. The sequence continues at coordinate 24,093,505 of NC_133219.1, forward strand.
GAGATGTTGCCCTCCACCTTTGAGACAGAGTCCAAAAAGGCATGTGTTCATGTACACACAGACACACACGCCCTGCCGCCTGCATGACCTCATGACGGGGTTCATATGATTATGTAACTATTCAGATATGGCAGTGACTGCTGTACTAAGTACCTCTGGCTTTGTAGGCAGCTGACTTTATCTAATCTAGGCAATTTACTTTGGAAGCTATATCAACATGGTCTCCAAACATGCAAAAAGCTTCATGAAATATTAAACCAGTGATATGGCATTCCTTTTTATTAACTTCCAACTTTTATTCCCTTGAAAATGAAAAGCAGCAGGTTTCTGTGCTTGGTCCAGTTGGCCTGTCAACTTTGATGTGTCCTGGTTGTATTAGAGCACAGCTGAGTGATTCACAGATATGTTCTCATGCTGCTGGACAGCACAGAGATGACCAGTCTCTAAAAATGTGACTGGACATAAGAAGGGGGGGGGGGGGGGGACAGCATGTTGGTAAGTAGATTACAGTACAGTGTGTAAAACAGGGTGGGAGATACCAGAGAGAAATGTAAAATATGAAATTATAGGTAAATATAAGTGGCATTTAAGGTGTAAGAGTCGTAATAATCCAGACAGTTTCTTTTGCTTCATGTTTATTCTTAGCTGTCTCCCCTTTAAATTCTGAAAATCTCTGAAAAACCCTCATATTATCTCATGAAAAATATGACTGTTTTTAGTTCGAGACATGTAAAAGTAAGCAGCAAAACGTAGTGCTCTTGACGGAACTATAATATTATGTTGCTGGAAAACATAATAATTAACTGCAAATGTCTCAAAGTGTATGTAAAGTCCACAGGTCTTTATTAACGAACCTTTTTGTTTAACTAACTAACCCTATCTCTCCTTCATGCAGGAGGAGAAGCAGAAGAAAGGTCTGGCGGCTAAGCTGGAACTGGCCAAGTTTCTCCAAGAGACCATCGCTGAAATGGCTCGAAGGAACAAAGCAAAAGCTCAGACAGAAGATGAGACACAGCGCTTCTCCACATATGTTCAGAAGGTAAAGTATAGCCTAACATCAAACAATAGCAGCCCAGACACAAGTTTTTTTTTACAGCAAAGTCCATGATTTTTAATGTTGCGCTGTTTCTTCTGTACTTTGCTTTTACTAAGGGTTGACTGTTGCCAGCTGAGTGTTTAAAGTTAAGAAATTTAAGTGGGAATCTGAGATGTGTAGGGTCTTCCATAATTTAGAAATAAAACAGCAAAGCATCTCTTAATTTGTCAAACCTGAAATGCTGTAGTTTTGAATGTAGTATTAATAGAAATGTAGGTAAAATAGATGATTTTGAACTTCAGATTTGATTATTCCAAATGAGGTGTACAAGATGTATACTTGGTCTGGTTTGGAATAGGATATTTGCTCAGCCTGGTTTCTCTGTGTCCTTATCAGGTTCGGGGCACAGGTGAGCAGCCCACAACGAAGGACATCGTCCGGTTCTCGAAGCTGTTTGAGGATGAGCTGACGCTGGAGCACCTGGAGCGCCCCCAGCTCGTGGCTCTGTGTAAACTGTTGGAGCTGCAGCCCATCGGCACAAACAACTTGCTGCGTTTTCAGCTGATGATGCAACTCAGAACCATCAAGTCAGATGATGAGGTGAGATAGAGGACTGGGACCTGGTAGTTTGTGGTTGAGAGACTGTCTGCAGGAAGTTATAGTCACAAGAGGTTGTGAAACTACAAAGAGTCATTCCAGGATTTTGGCTTGTTTTACCCCATTTTTTTTTACGGCCGATAGCAATTTGTGCTATGTTGCTAGATCAACAACTTGCAGATAGTTGAAACTGGCTTCAGTTATCCATTATAGGGAAACAAAGGTTATTCTGTTTTCTTTCTTGCTGCCTTATTGCAGCAAGGAAACATTGTCATTAGTCCATGCTGTCAGCTGCCTGAACACATTAAAATGATTGACAGGAAATGAAGGTGACTAAAAGTTTCAATCTGCAAATTGAATTTTATATTGTAGTGAAATGAACAGAAATCAGTGTTTCTCTGGATGATGCACAATCAAAAAATTTAGAGAAATGCTTAGTAAATGTACATTATTACCTACAAAGAAAATTAGCAGGTAAAACTACTGGAATGGGCTTTTATAGATATTTTAACTTCACTGTCGATCGAGCTAATTCAATTGTTGAGTCCGTGTATCTTTCTCATGCATGTGCAGCAGTTTCTTGACTTCCCCCTCTCTATTTCTTCACAGATGATTGCAGCAGAGGGTGTGGCAGCAATGAGTGTGTCAGAACTACAGGCAGCGTGTCGTAGTCGAGGTATGAGGTCTCTTGGTCTCACCACTGACCAGCTACGGCAGCAGCTGCAGCAGGTGAGCAACTCAATGTTAATTTGTGGCTTTTATTTTGTTGAAAGAAACAAAATCCTGGTTTCACAAAATGTTGATTCCCCACATTAACATAACCAGAGGCTGAAATGAATTGCAATGAAAGATGAACCTTTACACTTGTTGTAATCATTCTAAGTTTGTTGTTTAAACAAAAAAAAAACCCATATAATAAATGTTCCTCTCCATCTAGTGGCTGGACCTGCACCTGAAGGAGAACGTTCCTCCATCGCTGCTGCTGCTCTCCAGAGCCATGTACCTGACTGACCTCAAACCAAAACCCCCCGTCATCCCCCCTGTTCCCAAACTCGAGGTTAGACCTTTACAGACTACTTAAAGTCTTACACACTGCACCAATTCTTATTCACTTGAATGTACAGATTAGAGAAAGTTGAACCCAGCTAAACATTCCAGTTGGTATACAGGTCACTGAAGTTTGGTCCGTTCAGTGTTTGCTCTCCTTATGGGAAACAAGCTGTTTCATAATATTTAAGAGGTAGCTAGCTCTGCCCATTAACAAGTGACCAAAACCTGAATATATTTTGTTTACATCATATATGACTGAGAAAAGTGGCAAATTTGAACATGTGAAAAGCTGGAACAAGTTGATGCTTGGCATTTTGCTTGGGAAAGTACTGAAACGATTAATTAATTATCAATAAAAATGCTGACAAATGGAGCCACTGAACAAGAAATACAGCAGGTAGTCTTTTGTAGGATGTGGTCTTCTTATCAGGTGTTTTGTTGTTATTTTTGCAGAAAGCTACTCCTCCTCCTCCAGCGGATAATACAGGAGCAAACACGACCTCAGTCAACACTGACATGTTGACGGACCCTGCCCTCATCATCAAAGACAGACCGGTCAGTGCACTGAGAAAACACAGCCACAAAGCACACTCAGCAGCATGCGATAAGATGAACTGTATCGATGAATTAGATTGAGGGAATCGGGTAGTATAGATTTCTCCCAAAACATTAGCTGTACTTGTTGTACTGGAGGAGCTGCACAACAGTTACTTTGATCATGGTCAGTTCCTGGGATATTTTCAAGTACTTTAACAGTCACACTAGCAACATGTAGAATTATGATGCATGAAAGTACACTATTTATAAGGTGCCTCAGGTTTGTTTGCAGATTTATTTTTTCCTAGTCCAGTATTGGAGCAGTTGCATGGAATGAAACATTGTTTATCTTTAGACATATACCAGAGTAACAAAGCAAAAAGCCAATGTTTCCAAATTTAGTGATTTTACGACAGTACTGAAAGATTAAGTACCGATCTTTATTTATGGATAAAGACAATCCTATGACTTCTCATAATATACAGCAATACAACATCAAGAGAAATACACTTGGGAAGATTGATAATGCTAGATATGTTCAAGAGTGCTCCAGCCATCAGCTGATAAACTTAGCTTAGCAAAAAGATTAGAAATGTGGTAATCGATAGCCCGGCTGTCTCCAACAGTACCAAAATCCACCTGCTAGTATCTCTAAAAGCTCACAATTAACACCTTTCTATCTCATTTGTTTAATCCATATCATTTTTTTATGCTTTGGAATTTGTACTCATTAAGCACCATTTAGCTGTTTCTTCCTGTTTCCAGTCTTTCTGTTAAGCTCAGCTAACCAGCTGCTGGCTGTAGCTTCATATTGGTATCAGTCTGTTCATCTAACTCTCAGCAAGAAAGCAAGTGTGATTCCTAAAATGTCACAGTTATTTCTTTAAGCTATATTAATCTTAAACTGCACATACCCATCAGATTGTCTAAAAAGGCCTTGTCACAAAGCTGAGAAAAGACCTTTGGAGATGGTTTTTCCAGGACAGCAGCTGGCAGGCAGTTTAATAAATGTATAAATGATAGCAAAGAATACACCCATTTGACATGTAACATTTCTAGAGGGCCAGTTGTACAGAAAACCATAAAATCCTGCAGGACCTCTCATCTTATATGTCTTTATATCTGTGTGTTGTAGGTGGAGGAGATGCGAGACAAGGCTCCTGTGGTGTCCGACAAACCTCTGACTCCTGCAGAAGTCCTTCAGGTGAGCACTCGGTATTCCTTGTTCCTGTGCAATCCACAGAACCCAGTATGGGATTTAATGGTACATGGGGTTTTGTAATCCAGTTAGTACTTCCTGACTTTGATCTTTACCACATGACATGCTAATCTCTCACGGCGGGACTCGGCTGCTATTCTGGAAAACCAGTTATTCTGCTCATAGAGAAAACTTGAGTACTGTAGACAAAGTATAGAAACTGGTTGTCAATGTTTAGTTCAAATGTATAGAAATAATGATTAGAAGTTTGACAATAATCCTCACAAATACAGAAAGCCACTGGCAAAGTTGTTGCTGAACATCTCAAGTTAATCTGTGTGAGGTTTAAAAATAGCTGATAAATATAGACCTATCAGTGTCATGCATGCTTCCAAATGTTTTTTTTTAAACCAACAAGTCATTTAAAGAAGTACTACATGACATCTAAACACTTTTAAAGCCCCTGTGTGTCATTTTCTTCATGTGATTGTAGCATCTTTCAAATAATGCTGATAGCACATGTTTTAGGTTTTAGAAAAGTGCCACTTCGGCTGGGAGCTCTAAAATAAAGATAACATGGTAACAAAAAATGAAATTAGTTTCATGTCACCTGCAATGAATCCTTCACAAGGAACATTTTCAATGTTAAAACATAGATATTGAAGTTAAACTAAGCTCTGTGACACCTTTCACAGGCTAAAGCAGCAACAGAGGTCTCCCAGAAGAGCAAGATGAGTGCCAACGGTGTGTAAAGAGGAGCAGGAGCCCATGGACTGAAGAAGGGGATGGACTCACACAGCCCTGTGTCCTCGGGGGAGGAAAGGTCTGCTGTGTCTTCTGCTTCATGTCAGCAGCTGCTTCTTCGTACCCTCGACCCTCTGCTTTCACATTGTTACACTCCGTTCTCTGTAACTCTCTGTCAGAGCTGGACAAACCCGCCTGAAATTTCACTGGACTGGTAGACAGCTGGTGGTGTGATTTCTTTGACCTCATGTCCTGGAAATGAAGCCCAAACCGCCCATCCTGGTCAACCGTCTGTTTGACGGTGTCTCCTTACAGTCTAGCCGGTCTCCTCCTTCTCCTCCTGTAAATTTGTAAATATCCTGTATATTTCTGTCTCTGTTAGCAGTTTTATTTTGTTTTATTTGGATACCCTTTTGCTCATGTTCAGGATATGAGAAAAGTCATCAATTCTTCAGAGATAGTTTGCTGAACTTTTTGGTTCAGTAGTTGTCCCACCTTTATCTTTGTTTAATAAGCAGGACCATGCTGATGTGCTGAATCAGACACCAAAAGACGCCACATTCTGAACCTGCGTTTCAATAAAGTGCAAAGGTTCAGTCAAAATGTCATAGTCTGTTTTCATCAGCTGGCGTTACAGCAGATCTGGACTGGCCCTGCTTCTGAACAGGGTGGACATAGCGTAGCTGCTTGCTGCTGTAATTAGCAAACAAAGACTGGTATATTATTGAGAGAGAGGTCACTCCTTAAACCCAGAGGTGACTGTGGTAAAGTGCAGCCTGTCTCCACTGGTAAGCCACTGAATGGACAATCTGTATAAAAAATTGCAGATTTTATTTGCATATACAGTGTATGTATTGTGTTTAACACTATGATGCTACAATGTCTTTAAACTGAAAAGAGAAAATACTTGATTTTTTTCCATAAAGATATATTATTAACATGTGGGAGAAGCTTAAATTCTGACGCCACAAATGAGATTAATGTTATTTTTTGGCATTGTGGCACTAAAAAATGTAAATGTATAGCATTATGACAGATTCCCCTAACTTCAATAAGCGCTCATGAATATAGACCCTAAAAGCTGTTAATGGAAGGTTTACCACATAAATGTGTACTGTATAAATTCAGTTTTGTGCATATTTAACAATGTTTAAGATTTTGTAACCCTCCCAAGGCCCTCTTATACATTTGGCTTTCTTGGAGTAACATTCATTCATTTCAGATGAGTGAATGTTTGTCTCCTCAGCATTTTTCGTCATTGACATCTATCATAGAAGTGGACTCCATAAATAAAATGATACTTTTTAAGCAAACAGATTGCTAATGAAGGTTTATATTATTGGTTTTTACATATGTGCCTAAGGTTAAATGGCGATTGTGTTTGCATTTTTCATCAGAGAACAGATTTTCTATATTGTACCATTATCCGTTTGTATTTTGGTTTGATCATTCACCTCAGTGTGTTTAAAGCGCCCAGTTGCACCTTTTCTCTTAGTGGAATGTCTCCTTTTCCCTTCCCCATTTGATCTGTGTATCAATCCAAATCCAAATAAATCCTTGTCCTTTAATCACCAGTGTTGATGCTGATGAAGAAGCACCTTTTCAATCAGCTCTGCACTCGTGGTGCAAAAGGGAATTAAGGAAAATTTTAAAAGAATCACAAAGGTTGGTTTGTGCCCTGCTGCCATATTTAAAAAAAAAACAAAACAAAAATACATCCAAGATTCTGAGATGGCATTCTGAGTAGATGTTAACTGATTGAGGCAACATTTATAGCAATTGGTGCTTGTTAACAAGACCTGTCACTGAGCTGTTGAGAAAAATGTGTCATGTTGATGTTGAGCTGATCTGATGGAAGGCTTTCTGACACATTTGATGCCTGGTGATGTCTATTACATGATTAAAGGATTGACCAGCAATTAAATAATGGGAATCACTCGCCTAGTTTGATGTTTCTGCTGTGCCTCTGAGACTCAAAGATGTTGTACATTTTTCCCCCAGTTATCGGACAGGATGCATTCTTCTGCATCCACAGATATGACATCTTGTCCTGAGTAAAATTCCTTGTCACCTCTTGGAAAAGTGTTTTCATGTCATTCATCAGCATCATTGTGTGTGTGTATGTCTGGAAGTTATTACTACCTACTGCTATCACTGATGGTTTGGTACATCACTGCCATCATGATGTGTCCTCTCTTCAGATTCTTTCAGTTCAAAATTGCACTGCTGTCCAGTTACTCCCTCACCCTGCCCAAATGTATGCATCTCTTTTATCATGGCAAATGAGTGTTGGGATGATGAAAAAAAGCATTCACATGATTAAAAATCATGAAACCCTTTACAGTCATGTCTGATCTCTTTGTTGACAATACCTGTGAAATCCTTTTTATTTAGTTCTGTGAAGGCCACCAATGTCTTGTATATTTAACCACTATTTTAAGTGCATGTATTTTCATGACCAGCAGGTGGCACCATCTGCATCCAAAAATCCACAACTTTGTCACTTTTAGTCAGATTTAGATTTTAACAATTGGACTTAATATCCATGTACCTTAAGTAGTATTTGCTAGTTCTATATGAATCCGTGCTCATCTGTAGCCTTGACAAACAATTTAAATTGGCAAATATAGTATAGTGTGTAATAGTACGTGCTTTGTAAGGGCACTGTAGTAAGAAAAATATGATTCAGAGCAAAGCTGAGATGAAGAATCTGAGTTCTTGTTATATTTTCCAACATCTTGACTGTAGGGGGCCTGGAGAGGAAATTCAACTGCTCTGTGGGAGGGGAGAAGGAGGTTTTGTGGTGTTACAACAAAATATTCTTTAAAAAAGTTTAAATTGATACGTTTGGACTTAAAGAGAACAGATAATAAAAGAACACTTTTGGCTCACACAGCCAACTGAAGACTTTGTTGCTTGGCAGCTAACACTACTGCCGCTTGTTTGGTTGACTTCTGCTTTATGCTCTTATCCAGTCGACAATCAGTCATCCACATTACACCATCAGCTTGGCAGCCACCACGTTGCACTCGCTATGAAACAAAGAATTCCAAGATATAGAAGACTGTGACTGTTCTGAGAAATGCTGTTACTCAAACACAGTGTAATGTATGAAAATAACAAGACACAGTTATTGCAAAACTGTTACGTTTTTGTGAAGTCTTTTTACTGAACTGAAACCTCTTTCATAGTTTTTGCAAGTATATGGCTTCCTGCCTATGTGTCTGACTACTGCTCTGTTGTCTCACATGAGTGAGTTCAGGGCATGTACACTTACATGCAGATGCAGGCTTGAGTACACACAGAGAGGATATTGCTGGCTCAACATGCATTCCGGATGGCTGCTTCTCAAACAAAACAATACACTTTTACAGGTACAGGTAAGCAAAATAACTTTGTGATGTGGTGGTAAATTTTGTCAGTTGCAAGACAGCATAGAGACATTTTTTTTTCACAATACTGCGAGCTGGAGCTGCCACTTTGTGGGGACACCACCTGGGGGAATAGTTTCTAGGGTCAGCTGCTTTGCAGGCCGAGAGCTGAGCAAAGAGGGGGACTAAGGCGCGCTGACTTCTGGCATCACATACTGGACCTAGGGACTTGGAATGTCACCCTTCTGTTGGGGAAGGAACCAGAGCTGTCCTGGAAAGACACCACCCAGCGTTAACATTGACAAAATATTTTAATTTACAACACCGTGTTTTACATCACTTACTGTACAAGCTGTGTTTGAGTGCCACCTCCAAAACACAAAACATAATGAATTATATCACACTAGGGCTGCATGACATAGTAAAAAAAAAAGACAGGCTGACAATATAAGTGATACAACACCTCAAGTGAGAGGGTTTCTCATCTTCTTGATGCAAAAAGCAAACTTTTCCAACAAGTGCTGAAAGTATGTGGCTCCTCACTTCTGTGACTTTGTGTGTGTTCTGACCACAAACCAGTAGAAGTGAATACTACTTGCCTGTATGAGATCTTATATGCTTTGCCAAATGAGAAGCATCAAAGTATCTTTTCCCGCAGATCTTGCAAAGGTACGGCTTCTCACCAGTGTGGGCTCTTCTTATGTGGATTGTCAAGTGACCGCTCACTCTGAAACCTTTCCCACATGTTTCACAAGAATACGGCTTCTCACCTGTGTGGAGTCTCATATGGACGTTCAATGATGATAACTGACTGAATCTTTTCCCACAGGTGTTGCAACAATATGGCTTCTCACCTGTGTGGATTCTTGCATGATTTTTCAATTCTGATTTTTGATTAAATCTTTTCCCACAGATCTGGCAAAGGTACGGTTTATCACCTGTGTGGGTTCTCATGTGAACTTTCAACTCTCTGCCAAATGGGAAATCTTTCCCACATGTTTTGCAAGAATATGGCTTCTCACCTGTGTGTGTTCTCGTGTGGACCAACAAGCCACTATTAAGTCTGAAACCTTTCCCACATATTTTGCAAGAGTATGGCTTCTCACCTGTGTGGAGTCTTACATGGGCGTTCAATGATGATGAATGACTGAATCTTTTTCCACAGTATTCACAAAAATATGGCTTCTCACCTGTGTGGCTTCTCAAGTGTACACTCCATTTGGACTTATACTGAAAAGTCTTTCCACAAGCATCACATCTGAAAGACTTTTTACCTGTGTTAGTTTTACAGCGAATCTCTGACCTGTTAGATCTGTCTCTACCATTACTGTCGCAATCACTTATGTGATGTCTTTCCTTTGGTTCTGGCTCTGTCTCTCTAGTTGATCCTGAGTCTCCATGCTCGCCTCCTTTCTGATCTTCGCTCTCAGCTATGTGAGAGTTCAGAGAGAGCTGGTGGTCACTTTCTGGCTCAGGTTCACCGTGGTCATTTCCCTCATAAGGAGGAATCAATATAAAGGTATCGGTCTCCAGCTTCACTACAAGCTGCTCTCCCTCCTGACTGGTGCAGAGTTCCTCTTTAATCTGTGGAGGCTCTGGGTCCTCTTGGTCCAGACTGGAGTTCCTCTCCTGGTCACAGAGCTGCTGGTCAGCCTCCTCCACCTGACACACATGTTTCTGTGGGACATCTGGAGGGACATAAATAACATAAATGTAATTCTTTTGTGATATTAAGAATAAATCTAGACATAGGAGCAAAACAGCTGTCAGTACCAGTGCACATTTAAACAATTTAAACAGATCATGTACAAATCAATTTTGTTTGTTATTAAAGAAACGAACTTTAACACACCTGTCATGTGTGACCGCATATGAGGTTTCCAGATGATGTCCAGCAGTCTGCGCTGACGGTCGATCTCTTCCTCGTACTCGACGATAGTTTTTTTTAAAACTCTGAATATTTCTTCAGCAGCAGCAGTTAGTCGCTCGTTGACAAACTCTCTCAAACACTCAGCTGAAGACATTGTGTCTTCATTAAAAATGCAACAACTACGGTGAAAATATCGTCTTCCGGTCAGTTTCATACATGCAGCTAACGCTTTATTGTTTACTTCCGCTGGATGTCCCACTGTTAAGTTCCGACAGCGGAAGTGCGGGAGATAATCGTTCCGCTTTCAACTGATAACATTTCTGATTTGGTTAATATGATTGTTCTCATGGGTAAATATCATATCCACTGTAGGAAGTGGAGATATTTTAAGCCTTCTTTGGTATGGTTTACAAACGAAAAAAACTAAAGTCTAGCAAAATTGCAAGTAAGATGTATAGCGATATATCTCGCCAATTATTTTTGATAAATGTCTCCTTCAATGCTGCTCCTAAATGTTGTTTCTTGTCGAGCCTATTTGCCTTAGCCTTGTGATTTTTAATTAATACCCCCTTTTTCTGTTCTTTTTCTATTCTATTTTGTTTACACCGACATTTGTATTGTACTGTATTGATGTTTCTTCTCCATGTGAGCGTTCTGTATGTTTTTCTTGTCAATAAATAATAATAATAATAATAAATATAACTGATAACAATTTACTCAAAACTTGTCTTACAACATGTTGATAGTTGTCACCCTATTTTGACCTGACCTTGAAAACTTTCCCTATAACTCTAATTATGTGGGAATTGAAGTGGAAATGATGTGTAATTAAAATAATAAAAGTTGTTTCTGTCTTGGTATGTTTTTTGTGGTGTTTTGTCTTGCCTGCCGTGTGTAATATGCACTGAAAGGTTAAAAACAACATTATGATGTTGGGAAGGTAGCATGCAGTGACACAAAATAAAAAATAATAATTCCCTCAAATACATTAAAACTAAAGTAACGCGCCTGTTTTATAAATGTAAGTAGTACAAAGTACAGAAATTTGTGTTAAAATGTAGGGATTCAAGTAAAAAGTTTGCTTGTAATTAATGTAATGCTCCAATCCATCAATTTGAGAACTTCAGTTTTATTAATTGGCATTTTAGAAATATAATTTAATTCCCAACAAAATTCTTTGATAACACCACGTAGTACATCATTTACAAGTTGTTTGTGTGTAACCTCTAAAACCCCAAAACATCATAAATTATTTCATGTTGATGCAATTAGTACATAAAATATAATAATGTTTTTAACAAATGCTGCAGACATAAAAAAAAAAAAAAAAAGACTGGTTGGCAGGTTGACAACTTAATTGATGCAAAATCACAAGTGTTTCTTGGAACTGTGAACACACTGTGCAACAGATATTTTTCTACTTGGAGGCATTGTTGAGAATGCACTTCTTCAGTACACAAACATGTTATGACCTCGTCTCAATAGGAAATGTGTACATTCAGGAGTTTTAGCTTGATGGTTTCTCCAGTGTATATTGTTCCTCAGGTGGTCCTCACAGTATCTCTTTCTTCAGATATTGCTATGATTCTGCTTCTCACCAGTGTGGGCTCTTCTTGTGTGGACTGTCAAGGCATTACTACGTGTGAATTCTTTTCCACACGTTTTGCAAAGGTACGGTCTCTCACCCGTGTGGGATCTGATATGAATGATCAAATCTGCTTTTTGATAAAATCTTTTCCCACAGGTGTCGCAGGAATATGGCTTCTCGCCTGTGTGGAACATCATATGCCTTTTTAATGCTGAAATGTCACTGAATCTTTTCCCACAGGTCTTGCAGAGGTACGGCTTCTCACCAGTGTGGACTCTTCTCATGTGGAGTTTCAAGTGTCCACGCACTCTGAAATCTTTCCCACATATTTTGCAGGGATACGGCTTCTCGCCTGTGTGCATTCTCATGTGAATTTTCAAGGCATGACTACGTCTGAACTCATCTCCACATGTTTTACAAGAATAAGGCTTCTCACCTGTGTGGGTTCTTGTATGATTTTTCATTATGGATATCTGACTGAATCGTTTGCCACATATTCGGCAAAGGTACGGTTTCTCACCTGTGTGGGTTCTCATGTGAATTTCCAAATTACTGCCAAATGGAAAATCTTTCCCACAAATTTTGCAAGAATGCGGCTTCTCACCTGTGTGGCTTCTCCTGTGGACTACCAACCCATGACTACGTCTGAAACTTTTACCGCATGTTTCGCAAGAATATGGCTTCTCCTCTGTGTGGAGTCTTATATGGGTATTCAGTGATGACGACTGACTGAATCTTTTTCCACAGGTGTCACAACAATATGGCTTCTCACCTGTGTGGGTTCTCAAGTGTACATTCAATCTGGATTTAAACTTGAAAACCTTCCCACACATGCCACATTTGAAAGCTCTTATACCAGTGTGAGTATTACAGTGAATGTCTGACCTGTTAGGTTTGGATAAACTATTACTGTGACTTTTGGCTACGGGATATCTTTCTTTTGATTCTGGCTCTGTACCTCTGGTTGATCCTGAGTCTCCATGCTTGCCTCCTGTCTGATTTTGACTCTCAGCTACATGAAAGGTGTCAGAGAGGAGCTGGTGGTCACTTTCAGGTTCAGGCTCACTGTGGTCATTTTCCTCATATGTAGGAGTCAACATAAAAGTATCAGTCTCCAGCTTCAGTACAAGCTGCTCTCCCTCCTGACTGATACAAAGTTCCTCCTGTTCCTCTTTAATCTGTGGAGGCTCTGGGTCCTCTTGGTCCTCACTGGAGTTCCTCTCCTGGTTACAAAGCTGCTGCCCAGATTGAACCTCCTCCTCCAGACAGACATGTTGCTGTGGGAGCACTTAAGGGCCAGAAAACAACAGGAATAAGATACCAAATAAATAGCAGAATAAAAATAATAAATCAATATTCCTCTACTTCCTGTGGTATGAGGTTTTACACACCTATCCTTTGTAACTTTATTTCAGGTTTCCAGATGATATCCAGCAGTCTGCGCTGACGGTCGATCTCTTCCTCGTACTCGACGATAGTTTTAATAAAAACTCCGAATATTTCTTCAGCAGCAGCAGTTAGTCGCTCGTTGACAAACTCTCTAAAACACACAATTGAAGACATTGTGTCTTAATTTAAAAAAATCCAATAACAATCTACTCCACGACTACAATATCTTCTTGTAGTTAATTTAATACACAGACAGCTAACGGTACGATCGCTTGTGCTGTTTACTTCCGCTTGATGTCCGGCTTGTTAAGGTCCGACAGGGGAAAGGTGGGAGCTTTCAGTTCCGCTTTCAGCTGATAAGATCTCACTCAAAATGTGTCTGTTTAATGTCAGCCATGTTAATGAGGAAATATTAGCTGTTTGGCCCCAGTTAATGCCAGAGTACTATATATTAGATTTTAACTTCTGATCCCATTATGTGTAAGTTTTGTTGTGTAGTATTTTCTTTCCAGAGGGCCACACTGACTTACAAAATGTAAGCAAAGGGCCACAAATTGGGAAATTGAATTGAAACATTAAACACATAGTGCTGAATTATGTTCAACTAATTCTCGGTACCAAATGCAGCACTGAACAAAGAAAAGATCAGGCTAATATTAACTATTTATAAACAAACGTGGTTTTAAACGTCACGTATAAAATGTAGACAGCGCCCTCTGTTGGTATCAAGCTAAACAGCAATGCAGACTCACTGTAGTCTTTGGCCTCAACATCCATCATCCTCTCCATTAGCCTCTTATTGATTTTTTGGAGATTGTTTTCTTTCATTGAGGCCGGTGTAGTGCCGACGAAGAGAAATGTTTTTTTTACTGTGCAGTCCTGTAGCCCAAGTGAAGAGGCTACGGAAAAAGAACGGCGCAGATAAAAAAAAGTAACCTGATGTTTCCATAATGTAGGCTAGTTGTCAACAATTGATGAGGGTAGATGCTTTACCTTGCCACTTTTATTGTTGTTGTTGTTGTTGTTATCGTTGTTGCAATGTGATTTTACACCGCTTTGATCTATAAATAAAGTCATAATTCAATATCCCTGTTTCAGTGATTTTATAACGAGGATTAGGAAATCAATGCAGAAAAGAATGCAGGAGTGTTTCCACGTCACATTAGATAGCAATCATATAACACATACTGAGAAATTAGTAAGTGCTATCAGAGGTGGGTAATAACGATTTACATTTACTTAAGTAATTTTTTGGATAACTTGTACTTTTAAGAGCATAATTATGAACACAATAATGCAGTATATATAGAACTGTAGGCTAACTGTAACGGATTGCCTTTACATTCTGCATAACATTCTCTTTGTTTGCCAGGTGCATGTACAGTGAATTTAGTCAATATCACTGTGTCACTGTGTCACCCTATAACTCTGGATTGGGAGGGGTTACATTCTCTGTTTTTTCAGCATTAATAGTAGAGGAAACCAGGTGCATGTACAGTGAATTTGGTCAATATCACTCCTTGCAATAACGACTTACAGGGTGCAGTCACTTTTCGGCAGGCCCTGCCGAAAAGTGACTGCACCCTATAACTCTGGATTGGGAGGGGTTACATTCTCTGTCTTTTCAGCATTAATAGTAGAGGAAACCAGGTGCATGTACAGTGAATTTGGTCAATATCACTCCTTGCAATCCAGAGTTACAGGGTGCAGTCACTTTTCGGCAGGGCCTGCCGAAAAGTGACTGCACCCTATAACTCTGGATTGGGAGGGGTTACATTCTCTGTTTTTTCAGCATTAATAGTAGAGGAAACCAGGTGCATGTACAGTGAATTTGGTCAATATCACTCCTTGCAATAACGACTTACAGGGTGCAGTCACTTTTCGGCAGGGCTTGCCGAAAAGTGACTGCACCCTGTAACTCTGGATTGGGAGGGGTTACATTCTCTGTCTTTTCAGCATTAATAGTAGAGGAAACCAGGTGCATGTACAGTGAATTTGGTCAATATCACTCCTTGCAATAAGGACTTACAGGGTGCAGTCACTTTTCGGCAGGGCCTGCCGAAAAGTGACTGCACCCTATAACTCTGGATTGGGAGGGGTTACATTCTCTGTCTTTTCAGCATTAATAGTAGAGGAAACCAGGTGCATGTACAATGAATTTGGTCAATATCACTCCTTGCAATCCAGAGTTACAGGGTGCAGTCACTTTTCGGCAGGGCTTGCCGAAAAGTGACTGCATCCTATAACTCTGGATTGGGAGGGGTTACATTCTCTGTCTTTTCAGCATTAATAGTAGAGGAAACCAGGTGCATGTACAGTGAATTTGGTCAATATCACTCCTTGCAATCCAGAGTTACAGGGTGCAGTCACTTTTCGGCAGGGCTTGCCGAAAAGTGACTGCACCCTGTAACTCTGGATTGGGAGGGGTTACATTCTCTGTCTTTTCAGCATTAATAGTAGAGGAAACCAGGTGCATGTACAGTGAATTTGGTCAATATCACTCCTTGCAATAAGGACTTACAGGGTGCAGTCACTTTTCGGCAGGGCTTGCCGAAAAGTGACTGCACCCTGTAACTCTGGATTGGGAGGGGTTACATTCTCTGTCTTTTCAGCATTAATAGTAGAGGAAACCAGGTGCATGTACAGTGAATTTGGTCAATATCACTCCTTGCAATCCAGAGTTACAGGGTGCAGTCACTTTTCGGCAGGGCTTGCCGAAAAGTGACTGCACCCTATAACTCTGGATTGGGAGGGGTTACATTCTCTGTTTTTTCAGCATTAATAGTAGAGGAAACCAGGTGCATGTACAGTGAATTTGGTCAATATCACTCCTTGCAATAACGACTTACAGGGTGCAGTCACTTTTCGGCAGGCCCTGCCGAAAAGTGACTGCACCCTATAACTCTGGATTGGGAGGGGTTACATTCTCTGTCTTTTCAGCATTAATAGTAGAGGAAACCAGGTGCATGTACAGTGAATTTGGTCAATATCACTCCTTGCAATCCAGAGTTACAGGGTGCAGTCACTTTTCGGCAGGGCTTGCCGAAAAGTGACTGCACCCTGTAACTCTGGATTGGGAGGGGTTACATTCTCTGTCTTTTCAGCATTAATAGTAGAGGAAACCAGGTGCATGTACAGTGAATTTGGTCAATATCACTCCTTGCAATAAGGACTTACAGGGTGCAGTCACTTTTCGGCAGGGCCTGCCGAAAAGTGACTGCACCCTGTAACTCTGGATTGGGAGGGGTTACATTCTCTGTCTTTTCAGCATTAATAGTAGAGGAAACCAGGTGCATGTACAGTGAATTTGGTCAATATCACTCCTTGCAATCCAGAGTTACAGGGTGCAGTCACTTTTCGGCAGGGCTTGCCGAAAAGTGACTGCACCCTGTAACTCTGGATTGGGAGGGGTTACATTCTCTGTCTTTTCAGCATTAATAGTAGAGGAAACCAGGTGCATGTACAGTGAATTTGGTCAATATCACTCCTTGCAATAAGGACTTACAGGGTGCAGTCACTTTTCGGCAGGGCTTGCCGAAAAGTGACTGCACCCTGTAACTCTGGATTGGGAGGGGTTACATTCTCTGTCTTTTCAGAATTAATAGTAGAGGAAACCAGGTGCATGTACAGTGAATTTGGTCAATATCACTCCTTGCAATCCAGAGTTACAGGGTGCAGTCACTTTTCGGCAGGGCCTGCCGAAAAGTGACTGCACCCTATAACTCTGGATTGGGAGGGGTTACATTCTC
This sequence comes from Pagrus major, assembly GCF_040436345.1. NCBI lineage: Eukaryota > Metazoa > Chordata > Actinopteri > Spariformes > Sparidae > Pagrus > Pagrus major. Next base: position 24,110,634 of record NC_133219.1, read on the forward strand.
TGTCTTTTCAGCATTAATAGTAGAGGAAACCAGGTGCATGTACAGTGAATTTGGTCAATATCACTCCTTGCAATAAGGACTTACAGGGTGCAGTCACTTTTCGGCAGGGCCTGCCGAAAAGTGACTGCACCCTATAACTCTGGATTGGGAGGGGTTACATTCTCTGTCTTTTCAGCATTAATAGTAGAGGAAACCAGGTGCATGTACAGTGAATTTGGTCAATATCACTCCTTGCAATCCAGAGTTACAGGGTGCAGTCACTTTTCGGCAGGGCTTGCCGAAAAGTGACTGCACCCTGTAACTCTGGATTGGGAGGGGTTACATTCTCTGTCTTTTCAGCATTAATAGTAGAGGAAACCAGGTGCATGTACAGTGAATTTGGTCAATATCACTCCTTGCAAAAAGGACTTACAGGGTGCAGTCACTTTTCGGCAGGGCTTGCCGAAAAGTGACTGCACCCTGTAACTCTGGATTGGGAGGGGTTACATTCTCTGTCTTTTCAGCATTAATAGTAGAGGAAACCAGGTGCATGTACAGTGAATTTGGTCAATATCACTCCTTGCAATCCAGAGTTACAGGGTGCAGTCACTTTTCGGCAGGGCTTGCCGAAAAGTGACTGCACCCTATAACTCTGGATTGGGAGGGGTTACATTCTCTGTTTTTTCAGCATTAATAGTAGAGGAAACCAGGTGCATGTACAGTGAATTTGGTCAATATCACTCCTTGCAATAAGGACTTACAGGGTGCAGTCACTTTTCGGCAGGGCCTGCCGAAAAGTGACTGCACCCTGTAACTCTGGATTGGGAGGGGTTACATTCTCTGTCTTTTCAGCATTAATAGTAGAGGAAACCAGGTGCATGTACAGTGAATTTGGTCAATATCACTCCTCCCAATCCAGAGTTACAGGGTGCAGTAACTCTGTAAGGACTTACAGGGTGCAGTCACTTTTTGGCAGGGCCTGCCGAAAAGTGACTGCACCCTGTAAGTCACAGTGACACAGTGATATTGACCAAATTCACTGTACATGCACCTGGCAAACACAGAGAATGTTATGCAGAATGTAAAGGCAATCCGTTACAGTTAGCCTACAGTTCTATATATACTGCATTATTGTATTCACAATTATGCTCTTAAAAGTAGAAGTTATCCAAAAAGTTACTGAAGTAAATGTAATGAAGTAAATGTAAATCGTTATTACCCACCTCTGATAGCACTTACTAATTTCTCAGTATGTGTTATATGATTGCTATCTAATGTGACGTGGAAACACTCCTGCATTCTTTTCTGCATTGATTTCCTAATCCTCGTTATAAAATCACTGAAACAGGGATATTGAATTATGACTTTATTTATAGATCAAAGCGGTGTAAAATCACATTGCAACAACGATAACAACAACAACAACAACAATAAAAGTGGCAAGGTAAAGCATCTACCCTCATCAATTGTTGACAACTAGCCTACATTATGGAAACATCAGGTTACTTTTTTTATCCGTAGCCTCTTCACTTGGGCTACAGGACTGCACAGTAAAAAAAACATTTCTCTCGGTGCTGCGTCTGCCAGCTGACCCGTAGTAGACCTACGCCCACTTCCTCTGAACTGATGCGCGTTCCCGTCGGGGGCAGTCGTTTTTCGGCAAGCAGTCTCTTCTCGGTACTACACCGGAACCGGCCCCCAGACTGGATTTTGCCCATATGTAGTCTCAGGACAGAGGGTGTTGTACGCTGTACAGATTGCAAATCCCCCTGAGGTAAAATGTGATTTGTGATTTTTGGGCTATATAAATAAAATTTGACTGAAAAATTACAATATTGCTCACGTTTAATTACACAAGTGATGCTATTTTTAGTGTTGTGTTGTAGTTTGTCAAACTATATCTATATCAGCCTGTCAGTCTATTGAACTGATTGACAGTGGCATCCCTGAGGAGTGAAACCAAATGAATAGTGAGGTGAATTTAATCAATAGTTTATATAAAAGGACCACATGGAAAGGGGGATTATTACAGTTTGAATAATATAAACTGCTAAACACTGTACTTATTCATATTTTAATTCTTTTCTCCTTTTATTAAGAACCTCTGTGAGAACTTTACATTATGCATGTAAGAAAATATCAAACATGAATATAAAAAATATATAAAAGTAAATAGAAAACACTTAATAATACAGTTACAAACATAAAACATTTTTCCTTGGCTGGTTGGATCTTCCTGTTTCTGTCATTATACAATTCTGTGGCATGTTCAGTCTCCTCCATCTTTGTTTGTGTTTCTTTCATGCAAATTTCCTACCATGTGGAAGAATGCAAAGCACCATCCAAATAATGAAAAATATTGCTGTAGAGTGTGATTTGTCACAAAACAAAGTAAACAATAGCAGAATATAAAACGATAGACATTTTTCTATTGCCACAAGATTACATATCGTCATATCACATAGGCCTTAAATAGTAGTATATAGTATATAAAACAGCAAAAAGACGGCACATCACATTTAATCCTATGGCGTCACATGGATTTTGAGTAACATAGATTTTCAAGTCCTTGCAAAACTTTAAACTAAAAGTGATCTTAGATACTTCATAAATAGACATTTGGCCAAACCAACATCCATCAACATCACACCATTTAAAAGTCACTACTGTGAAACCAACATTTTTTCTTCCATTTTGGAGATCACGATTGTTTAAAGAAATACGCAGCCATTATTATACATTAGTAATGACATCTCATCTTTATGTAAAATTTACATTTAGTTACAGAGATGTAGCTACTGCAAAGTTTCATTCCACAGGCAAACGTCTCCACAAGAGTTTCATCTCGATGGTTTCTTCTGTGTATTTTGATCCTCAGAGGTGTTTTTTCCAAGTATGTGATTTGAGTAAAAGTTATCCCAAAAGTTCTGTGAGTTCTTGTGTGTTTTGATCACGAACCACTAGAACTGAATCACATATTTTTGAAAATTCAACGCCTCTTGCCTGTATGAGCTCGTATATGCTTTGCCAAATGAGACGCATCAAAGAACCTTTTCCCGCAAATCTTGCAAAGGTATGGTTTCTCACCCGTGTGAGCTCTTCTCATGTGGATTTTCAAGGCTTCGTTGCGTGAGAAATCTTTCCCACATGTTCTGCAAAGGTACGGCTTCTCACCTGTGTGGGTTCTTATGTGGTTTTTTAACTCTGATGTCCGGCGAAACCGTTTCCCGCAGGTATCGCAAGAATAAGGCTTCTCACCTGTGTGGGTTCTTATATGAGTGTTCAAGTCTGAAGTCCGACAGAATGTTTTCCCACAGGTGTCGCAAGAATATGGTTTTTCACCTGTGTGGATTCTCATGTGTTCATTTAAATTGGATTTAAAATTAAAGGCCTTTCCACATGTGTCACATATGAAAGACTTTTTACCTGTCTGAGTATTACAGTGAATCTCTGACCAGTTAGGGTTGTACACATGTTGACTTCTGCTTTTGCAATGTCTTTCCATTGGTTCTGGCTCTGTATTTAAAGTTGATCCTGAGTCTTGATGATTACCTCCTGTCTGATCTTGACTCTCAGCTACATGAGAGTTGTAAAAGAGGAGCTGGTGGTCACTTTCTGATTCAGGTCCACTGTGGTCACTTTCTTCATAAGGAGGAATCAACATGAAGGTATCAGTCTCCAGCTTCACTACAAGCTGCTCTCCCTCCTGACTGGTGCAGAGTTCCTCCTGCTCCTCTTTAATCTGTGGAGGCTCTGGGTCCTCTTGGTCCAGACTGAAGTTCCTCTCCTGGTCACAGAGCTGCTGGTCAGCCAGAACCTTCTCCTCCTTATAAACATGTTGCTGTGGGAGCTCTGCAGGGACAGAGAACAAAACGAGTCAAAGCTTCTGTGATCACAGACATCTTTATCATCTCACTGGAGACGTGCCATGAAGTATAAAAAAAAAAAACGACATGCGAGCAAATAATAAATCGAGTTCCTCTGTTTAGTGTTAATAAAACAATAAAGTGTCGCACACCTATTCTGTCTAATGTTGTTTCAGGTTTCCAGATGAAAAGTCTGCGCTGACGGTCGATCTCTTCCTCGTACTCGACGATAGTTTTTTTAAAAACTCTGAATATTTCTTCAGCAGCAGCAGTTAGTCGCTGGTTGACAAACTCTCTTAAATACTCAACTGAAGACATTGTTACTGAAATATGATTGAGACAGCTCGGAGTGTTAATGATAGCCTCTTTGAGTTAGCTCACTTCATCTATGCAGGTAAAGCACAGGCGCCTCCTATTTACTTCCGCTGGATGTTACACCCTTATGTTCCGACAGTGGAATTAATGTTTTGTTTTCTTTGGTTCCGCTTACATTTCATGACATCTCTGCAGATGTTGTTTTAATTAAATAATTAATTGTATTAATGTTTATTAGACAGCCGTGTTATTTATTCTTCATCATTATTTACTATATTAAATACATTGTGGAAGCTGCACTTCACCCAGTAATGATGAGTATAGGCTTTGAAAATGTGTTTTCTGTTCCCTTTATATCATCAGCTCAAACTAATGGCTCTGTCCTATGTATGACAACGTGTCTGACCTGTTAATATCTCAGACAAGATATTGTATAATGACTATGAGACAAAAATGTTGAGTGAAAGTTTGTCACCTTAAGTTTTGGGTATGAGACAGTAAACATTTGCTCTCTGTACTAAAGGTCAGCTTTGTGTTGAAATAAACAATATATCCAAATCAGAACGACAAGGCTGAAATGTTTTTGTTCTTTCATTCAAGCGAGGATGGGACAGCAGCAATTAATGCGCAAATTATGACATTTATGAGTTACACTTGGATTAATATCACTTGTAGTTAACTTAATCATTCATTATATCAATTTGGGAACAGCAATGTGAATAACCTGTAGTAACGAAAATGTATTTATATTAACAAAATTCTTTGAGAGAAAAAAATAATTGTAGGAACTGTGCACTCACTGCGCAACAAAGATTTTTAAAAGATGTTGGAGATTATTTCAAAGAAATAATATTGGAGACAAAAAACACCAGTAATCAGTTCTGTACAGCAATATGAACGGGGAAAAAAAGGAGGTTAAACAAAGCTTGATGCCTTTATTGACAACGAATGCACTACTTCATACTTCATTACACTAAAATATTGTGATCTCTTCTCAATGGGAAATTGTATACATTCACTTACAGACATGTAGCTATCATAAAAGGGTATTTCATGCAGTAGGTGAACAAGTCTTCACAGGAGTTTCAGCTCGATGTTTCTCCTCTGGATATTGATCGTCAGGTGTTTTTACAAGTATGTCATTTAAATAAACTATGACCACGAACTGCAAGAACTGCATCATCTTATACATAATTTGCTAATACAAGGCCTCTGTGACAAACAAAGCTATCTTCTCCCACAGTTGTTGCATTTATATGACTTCTCACTAGTGTGGGCTCTTCTCGTGTTGACCATCAAGGCACCATTAAGTCAGAAAAACTCTCAAGTTTTGCAGGTAAACGACTTTTCACCTGTGTGGCTTCTATGGACTTTCAAATCACTGCCATGTCAGAAATATTTTCCACGTTTTTCAAGAATGTGGCTTCTCACCAGTGTGGGTTCTCATGTGCCTTTTCAAGCATGAAATGTCACTGAATCTCTTCTTGCAGGTCGGGCAGACGTACAGCTTCTTTGTGGATTCTCATGTGGATTTTCAAGGCACCACCACGTGGGAAATCTTTTCCACATACCACACAAGAATGTGGCTTCCCAGTTGTGTGTGTTTCCATGTGCCTTTGCAATGCCGAAAAGTTAACAAATCTATTCCCGCAGGACTTGCAAAGGTACGGCCTCTCACCTGTGTGGATTCTTGTGTGAACTTTCAAGCCACTGCTAAGTCGGAAGTGTTTACCACAGGTGTGGCAAAAATACGGCTTCTCACCAGTGTGGATTCTCATGTGCTCTAACAAGGCACAATTACGTGTGAAACGTTTCCCACATGTTTTGCAAAGGTACGGCTTTTCACCTGTGTGCATTCTCATGTGTTCATAAAATTGTGACTTAAACTTATATTCTTTCCCACAGTAGTCACATTTGAAAGACTTTTTACCTGTCTGAGGCTTACAGTAAATCTCTGACCTGTTAGGTTTGTAAACATTATTACTGTAACTTTCGCTTTTGTAATGTCCTTCCTTTGGTTCTAGCTCTGCATTTCTAGTTGATCCTGAGTCTCCATGCTTGCCTGCTTGACTCTCAGCTACATGAGAGTTGTCAGAAAGGAGCAGATGGTCACTTTCAGGAGTCAACATTGAGGTATCAGTCTCCAGCTTCACTACAAGCTGCTGTCCCTCCTGGCTGGCGCAGAGTTCCTCCTGTTCCTCTTTAATCTGTGGAGGCTCTGGGTCCTCTTGGTCCAGACTGGAGTTCCTCTCCTGGTCACAGAGCTGCTGGTCAGCCAGAACTTCCTCCTCCCTATGAACATGTTGCTGTTGAAGCTCTGCAGGGACCAAAAACAACAGCAATCAAGGCTTCTGTCTTCAAAGACATTTTTAACATCTCACTGGAGACGTGCCATGAAGTATAAAAAGCCGACATGCGAGCTAATAATAAATCGAGTTCCTCTGTTGAGTGTTAATAAAACAATGAAGTTTTGCACACCTATTCTGTCTAATGTTGTTTCAGGTTTCCAAATAAAAAGTCTGTGCTGATGGTCGATCTCTTCCTTGTACTCGACTAGACTGGAGTTCCTCTCCTGGTCACAGAGCTGCTGGTCAGCCAGAACTTCCTCCTCCCTGGAACCATGTTGCTGTTGGAGCTCTGCAGGGACAGAGAACAACAGGAATAAAATACTGTTATGATGATAAAGAAAAAAAGTAGAGGATTGGGATTTTATATACATGTGTACGTTTTCTGTGTTATTAATATAATACCTAAATAATGCTCACCTATCCTTTGTAACTTTATTTCAGGTTTACAAACGATATCCAGCAGTCTGCGCTGACGATCGATCTCTTCCTCGTACTCGACAATAGTTTTTTTAAAAACTCTGAATATTTCTTCAGCAGCAGCAGTTAGTCGCTCGTTGACAAACTCTCTCAAATACTCAACTGAAGACATTGTTGTTACATTAGAATTAACAAGTTTAAAAGATAGACTACTCTTTGAGTTAACTGAATTAACCAGTGAAGGTAAAGTTAATGAAGGTTCTCAGTCATCATTGTAAATCTAGGTGCTGTTTCGTAGGCAACTGGACTTGTTTCAGTTTCTTGAAGACGTTTCACCTCTCATCCAGGAGGCTTCTTCAGTTTTGACTAACTGGAGGGGAGTTGGCTGGCTTTTAAACTCTGTGTGGGTGTGTTCTTACAGAGTCGTTAGGGCCACTTGTGGGTCGTTGGTCAAACCAGTCTTCATGTGGGTTTCTAAGGCTAGGTGCGCCCAGGTGTGAATGGTTGTTAAGCTGTCTGGGGAGAGAACTCAGTACAGCATTGTAGGTAGGTGATAAGTAGTGTCGTAGGCTGCATTGAACAGCATATACTACATTCATCATGTAGTGTGGCCGAGGTATATTATGGGCAACTGCTGGAGAAAACTCTGACTGGGAGAAACACACATCCAGTGACTGAAGTGCGGGCACTTCTATATTTTAATCTTTGGCATACTGTGACTTTTCCTCACACCTCTCACAAGGTGTCAGTACTCTTTTATGCCCATCTCCCTATCAGGTCCTCATTGAGATCATGTCTCTTTTCTGTTCTCGGCTGCCCGCTCCTCTTGTCTCTCCTTCTGCATGCCACTCATTAGGAAAAAATGCTGTTTATCCAAAAATCCTTAGATCAGTATAGAGTATAGAATTCCCTATCACAGAGCTCTTTTGACGATTAGTAAAGGACAATGAGAACCCTGGAGTTTTCCTTTTGTATCAAGCAGCAAAAAAACCCCCAAAAAACCCCAAAAACATGTCTGGTGATGTGACTACTGCGCATGTTCACATTGTGATGTCGATGCTGAACCGTCTGTATGAGATCTTCTATGCTTTGCCAAATGAGAGGCATCAAAGTATCTTTTCCCGCAGATCTTACAAAGGTATGGTTTCTCACCAGTGTGAGCTCTTCTCATGTGGATTGTCAAGGCATCTTTACGTGAGAAACCTTTCCCACATATTTTGCAAAGGAACGGCTTCTCACCTGTGTGGATTCTCTGGTGAATAATCAAATTCGAATTAAACTTAAAGGCTTTTCCACATGTGTCACATTTAAAAGACGATTTACCCGTGAAAGCATTACAGTAAATCTCTGACCAGTTAGTGTCGTATACATTATTAATGTGACTTTCATTGCTGTGATGGCTTTCCTTTAGGTTTGTCTCTGTATTCCCAGTTGATCCAAAGTCTCTGTGCTTGCCTTCATTCTGATCTTGACTCTCAGCGACATGAGGGTTGTTACAGATGAGCTGGTGGTCACTTTCCTCATAAGTAGGAGTCAACATAAAGGTATCAGTCTCGAGCTTCAGTACAAGCTGCTCTCCCTCCTGACTGATGCAGAGTTTCTCCTGTTCCTCCTTAATCTGTGGAGGCGCTGGGTCCTCTTGGTCCAGACTGGAGTTCCTCTCCTGGTTACAGAGCTGCTGGTCAGCGAATTCCTCCTCCTCTGTACAGACATGTTGCTGTGGGAGCTCTGGACCAACAGAGAACAAAAAGAATAAAGGTCTCCGTGTTCACATATAACTTTAACACCTCACTGGAGACATGCTATGTGCCAGCATGCTTCAAAACCTCCATCATCATCCCCAATCCCGCAAAAACCAAGAACCACTGGACTAAATGACTACAGATGTGTCGCGCTGATCTCTGCGATTATGAAGTCATTTGAGCACCCTGTGTTGTCCCATCTGTTGCCACTGACCCATTTCTGGACCCCCTGCAGAGCAAACAGTCCTGTAAACGATGCACTTAACTTCTGTGTTCTCACAATACAGGTAACATGCATATTCAGTCTTTCTACGTCTGTTCCCACGTGTCTTTTCCTCATACATCTCAATCATCCTGAAATTATACACACGTACACGAGCCATCTCACCATCCCCACAATTTACTATAAAGGCTCTAAACACGCCTTTATAGTTTGCATATAAAGGGCCAGAATTTAGTTTAGTGTTGAGGAGAAATGTCAGAAGGAAAGAAGAAGTTGAAGAAGATGAAGCGTAATTGTATGGACTGTGAACTTGAAGTAATGATTAATCAAACTGACAGACAAAAACAAGTATTATTTTGAGCTAGTGGAGGAGGAGAGGGGATGAGCGGTCATCATTGAGTGCTAAAACATCAGTATGGTCCCTGAGAGATCACTCTAGCCTAAATTGCGCATTGGTAATGTCCCCAAGCAATGACAAAGCAGCCATTGTATCATGTGGCACAGCCATTATGCACGGCTACAGCCGGTTACACCTGAATGTATTCTTACTCCCCAATAATACAGGAAAACAATCTTTATTTACGTACATAAAGATCATGTATTTATGTTTTATTTACATAAAGATCATTATCATTATAATTATTATAATGCACACTGACAAACATATTTACAGAAGACAGTAAAAACAAGGGTAACAACTCGCACATCACTGTGTAATCATAGTGAAGTTTTAAAAAAAAAAAAAACTATATGTAATCCTAACTCAATTCAGTGAAAAATCCCTAATGAAATGTCACGCTAATTTACACTTTTCTTATCCTTTTTTACCAACTCGCAACATCACACTAATCAGACGCGCATGGTGTTAAAGATGTGTACCAGTACGCACATTTCTCACCCCTGTGGATGTTTATGCATTCAGAAATCTGCATGGAAAGTGGCCTAAATACAGTTATCATGTGTACGCATGGTTTATACATTTGGCCCCTGGACTCCTGAGGGACCTCTGCCAGGATCCTGTAGGTGCACTAAAGCTCTGCATCCTCCTGGCTCAGCTACAGGACAAGCTCTTCCAGCAGAATGTGCACAGTGCAAATACTATTAAACTTAACTTTTGTACACTCCTGTGTCTGTATTTTGGCTCATTCTCACAAAACAAAAACAAAAAAACCTGTACAACTCTCACTCAAATAATGGGGACATTGTATATCTTTTTTCTAAAAGTATTATTAATGCCTCTTGACTTGCAGTAACGCTTGTATCTTCAGTCTATTGTCTTCACACCAAAGCAAATTTCCTTGAATGTGAAAAACTACTTGTAAAATGCGAGCAATTGATAATTCGAGTTCCTCTCTTAAGTGTCAATAAATAATGAAGTTTTACACACCTATCCTTCGTAACTTCACTTCAGGTTTCAAGATGATGTCCAGCAGTCTGCGCTGACGGTCGATCTCTTCCTCGTACTCGACGATAGTTTTAGTAAAAACTCCGAATATTTCTTCAGCAGCAGCAGTTAGTCGCTCGTTGACAAACTCTCTCAAATGCTCGACTGAAGACATTGTTGTTTAATAACCTACAGTATAATAACAGAAAACCTCTTTGTGTTAACTCATTTGAGCCATGCAGGTGAAGCCACTGGCGCCCTCTGTTTACTTCCGCTGGATGTTACACCATTATGTTCCGACAGTGGAATTTATGGAGGGGCTCTTGTGGTTCCGCTTCACAGACCTTGTTTTTTTTTTACCCTTTGCGTCAGATCTGCAACTAGTTATCCCTGTATCATTTTAGCCGTATAAATATACTTGTGCTGTGTTGGATGACATTTCCCCACTTGCTGCTATTTTAACCTGGAAGTGGAAAATATATACTGTATTTAACTCGACAAATATTATTGATACTTATTTAACAAAGACATTTCATTTAGTTTGTTGTACGTTTATTTCACAGCCATATTACTTTGAAAATGAATAAAGCAAATAAATGTACCAGCATTGCAAACCGGTTCTTTCACTTAAGCGGCAGCAGAAAATTTGTTAAATTTAAAGTGTTAATTACATTTTGTGCGTCAACCTTAAAGCCCAAGATAACAACTTTTACAAGTTGAACCAAATAAAACAATAAAAATATTTTTTTAAGATTAAGATTAAGATCGTCTTTATTTACTTGAGGTGCAACAGTACAAGTATGAATCAGAAAAATATGCAAAGAAATATCAAATAGAAAATAAATAGAAAAACACAAGATATTTACAAAAAGTTAAGTCTGTAAGACCCTCTCACATTTAGCAACTGCTATTAACATGGGTGGGTTCTCCTGTGGATTGACAAGGCACTACTACATTTAAAATCTTTCCCACATTTTGCATGAATGCAGTTTCTAACCTGTGTGGGCTCTCATGTGGACTTTCAAGTTACTGCAATCTCGGAAACCTTTTCCACGTGTATTGCAAGCATATGGTTTCTCACCTGTGTGGACTCTCAGGTGGGCTAACAAGGTATCACTACGCGAAAAATCCTTCCCACATGTTTTGCAAGTATACAGCTTTATTCCTGTGTGGATTCTCAGATGCCTTTTCAATGCTGAATTGACATTGAATCTTTTCCTGCAGGTCTTGCAAATGTACGGCTTCTCACCTGTGTGGGTTCTCATGTGAACATTTAACTGTGCCCTGGACTTATAATCTTTCCCACAACTGCCAAATCTGTACAACTTGACAGAGCAAACTTGACCCATTAATTTTGTCTGCAACTGTCTGAAATACTATCCTTACAAACACATCTTTAAAGAACACCTAAGAGTTTTCCTCAGTAATATTAAGAGTGTAGGATTATCGACCCTGCATTTTATTTGCATGTGACTGGAAAACCTCCAAGCCAGCCCGGTGTCTTCACGTCACCCCCCTGAGAGTCATTAAATGACTCTAAACAAACCGGGACATCATCTCCAGGACATCAAAAGAACTCAAACTCCAAACGGCAAGATGGTTTATTGCAGGATAGGGCACCCAACTATCTGATAAACTGTCACCAACTCCACCTCTTCGGACATGGCCCAGAGTTCACAAAAAAGTGTGAACTGCTCTCTCAGGACCTCGGACCCCAGGGTGCTGTGGCCTATGTAGATACTAATCTACATGCCTGTCTGCTAACTCACTCTACAGTACTGTTCATCCAAGAGCAGAAGGAACCATCCTTGGACAATATGTGTTAATTTTAATTCCGTTTCATTCCATTGGTACGGACACTTTTGGTTTTCACAATCGCACCTGGGAGGCGCATGGACGTCTCGGGTTGGGAGGCTGAAAGAAGCTAACAATATTTGCCTTGTATGTAGTAAATTATATGTAGATGACCTAAAATTAACCTCAACGCAAAAAAATACATCAAGCTCAGATTTATTTTTTTAATTGAAGCTTTAGAGCGGATAGCTTTAGACTTCACTGTCAATCTGGTATTGTTACATTATCACCTTACATGGCTTTTTTGTTAGAATAAATACATGAGATAAAAAATAAACATCAAAACACCATGCTGCACACCATCTACAGTTTGTGTTTGTCCTCCAACTCTTAAGTATGTCAAGTTGAACCAATAACAAAATGCATAAAAGTACTAAATAAAATAACATGCTGCAGAAAAGAAAAGACTCGTTGGCACGGTGACAAAATAAGTGAGCCAGCATCTCAGCTTCAGAGAGTTCACAGTCCACTTATATAACTTTAGTATATAAAAATAGCTCAAAGGTTTAACAAAACTTTCATTGTTGAAAATATACTACTTCATTGGTGAACACGTCTCCACAGGACTTTCAGCTCGATGGTTTCTCCTGTTTTTGCTGATCCTCAAGTGTTTTTTTAATTATGTGATTTCAGTAAAAGTTTTCCCACAAGATGTACAATTATGTGGCTCCTCCTTTTTTTCAAGTTCCGGTGCATTTTGACCATGAACCACTACAAACTGAACTGAAAATTCATGGCCACTTGCCTGTGTGCAACTTAATATGGCTTGACAAATCAGACCTAATGACAAATCCTTTCCCACAGAAGTTGCAGATGTAGGGTTTCTCACCAGTGTGGGCTCTTCTCATGTGGATTGTCAAGCAATCGTTGCGTGAGAAATCTTTCCCACATATTTTACAAAGGTACGGTTTCTCACCTGTGTGCGTTCTAACGTGGACCCACAAGGCACTGCTTTGTTTGAAACCTTTGCCGCATATTTTGCAAGTATACGGCTTCTCACCTGTGTGGGTCCTTATATGGATGTTTAAGTCTGATGTCCGACTGAATCTTCTCCCACAGGTGTCGCAAGAATATGGCTTCTCACCTGTGTGGGTTCTCATGTGTACATTCAATTTGGACTTACAGTTGAAGGACTTTCCACACGTGTCACATATGAAAGACTTTTTAACTGTGTGAGAATTACGAATGTCCGACCAGTTAGGGTTGTACACATCATTACTGTAACTTCCACTATTGTGAAATCTTTCCATTTGTTCTGACTCTGTATCTCTAGTTGATCCTGAGTCTTCATGCTCGCCTTCTTTCTGATCTTGACTCTCGGCTACATGGGAGTTGTCAGAGAGGAGCTGGTGGTCAATTATAGGTTCAGGTTCACTGTGGTCACTTTCCTCATAAGTAGGAATCAACATAAAGGTATCAGTCTCCAGCTTCACTACAAGCTGCTCTCCCTCCTGACTGGTGCAGAGTTCCTCCTGTTCCTCTTTAATGTGTGGAGGCTCTGGGTCCTCTTGGTCCAGACTGGAGTTCCTCTCCTGGTTACCAAACTGCTGGTCAGCGAGAATCTCCTCCTCTGTACAGACATGTTGCTGCGGGAGCTCTGCAGGGACAGAGAGCAAAATAAATTACAGACCCTCTTCGGTCCTGGTATCAACATCTGTCCTGAATAAACCAATCACAAGCGGACAGCTCCAAGTACAGGTGTGAATCTGCCCAAGACTCTTTTGGCATGAAACTGAGATCTAAACACCACATTCAGAGGTGGTCCGGGTCGCATATGACCACATTCTTTTCGCAGTGAGCTTTAGTATCAAGCAGTAAAAAAGTTGTAGCGTGACATGTTTTGAGTTCATTTGACTTACTCTACACTGCACATCTTACCCACCCCAAACTCCCTTGGCAAACTGTTGGATTTTGGGAGTTTTGTTGATTAAGGAGAGGCTTAAATAACTTTTTTCAAAACTGAAATGGCAAATTCTAACTCACTCGTCCCTTGTTTCAAATTCGGCATTAAATGCAACACATTAAGTTGAGTCTTTCCTTGTAAAAGTGTAATCTTGTTGTAGCATCCCTGTACCGGCCAGTCTGTCTAAAGTGCATCTTACCTGCAAAGATTTAGCAGCTGTTTGAACACACTGTCTCACCTGATTTCACCATTTACACTGAATTTGTGAAAGAAGACAACATGTGTCTGACTTCCAGACCATCAGTCCTTTCCCCTCTACTTTTCTCTTCCCCCAAATACACCAGCAGCTGCATCATTTACCCAGGACCTCAAGTGGGAGCTGCACACGAAGATGAAAATGCAGCTATGCGAGCAAAAAAAAAAAACACACATCGACTCCCCCCAGTTTTGGTTTTTTAAAGTAATAACATTTTACACACCTATTCTGTGTAACTTTATTTCACGTTTCAAAACGGCATCCAGCAGTCTGCGCTGACGGTCGATCTCTTCCTCGTACTCGACGATAGTTTTTTTAAAAGCTCCGAATATTTCTTCAGCAGCAGCAGTTAGTCGCTCGTTGACAAACTCTCTCAAACTCTCGGCTGAAGACATTGTTGTTTAGCTACAATTAATGTGGGTCGAAGTTTAGCTGATTAGACTAATTTGTTAATGTTAACTGAATGTGTTCATGCAGCTACACCGACTGGGGCCTGTCTTCTGTTTACTTCCGCTGGTTGTTACACTATCATGTTCCGGCAGATTTATTTTTTTGTTCCGCCTTCAATTGGTATTTTTTTTTTTTTTTTGCATAAACACGTTTCTGGACTATATTCCTATATTCGCACTGTAATACACCGGAGATTGTCAGTCATGTAATGATGAAGTGACAAGGGAATTAATTTCAGCACTAGAACATGGGGAACACAGTTTTGCATTAAGTAATTTGCTGGGAGAGTGAGCATGGAAAGTAGTCTTCTAATTAACTACTTAAAGATTTAATATGTAGGAATTCTGCATTAAAATGTCTAAAGACGATGAGGTCTTTGTTATGTATTTAGTTGAGTTGTGTACTTCCCACAATGTTCAAACCCAGAGAAAGCACGAGGGAGTGTCCGGCAGTGTCTGACACCAGGACATTAGTCAGCCAATCCATTGAGTCCTGGGGGTTGCAAAATGGGGCCTCTGTGGATTGGATTTGTTCTGGCACATCCTGCAGGTGCTTGATGGGATTGGGGTTGGGGGAAAATCAGGTCAACACCTTGAGCTCTTTGTCTTGTTGTCTTGCCATTCCTGAGCAGTTTTTGCAGTGTGGCAAGGTGTACTTCTCTGCTGGGGGGACCACTGCTACTGGGGAGTGCTGTTGCCGTGAGAAGCTGAAGGCCTACTTGGTCTGCAACAGTGTTTGGATGAGTGATTTATATCAAATTGCCTCCACATGAATGCCAGAACCCCAGGTCTCCAAGCAGAGCATTTCATTGTGACGTAAGGATCAGTGTTGCTCACTTCACCTGTCAGAGGCTTTAATGTTGAGGCTGATCAGGGTTTAGTGACCACATGGAGAGACCTGAATACATTTGAACGGGCCCTGAGTGGCTAACCTGGAGCATCAGGAGGTATTATTTAGCTCCAGTATGAAAAGTTGTGAGTTAAAGTGGGCTGGTCAGAACCATTAAACTCCTGGGCTGAAAATGAGTCCCACTCAAGCCCTGCATTTGAATGATCAACACAAGGGTAACACCTCCCATTCATTTTTTCAGCCTTTAAAAAAATGAATTTTGGTCAAATATTTGGAGTGCTGTGCTTATAAACAAACCAATAAAGAAATCAGCCTCAGAAATATTAAGAGATGAAGAAAGAAAAGCTTGCAAATCTAAGGAATCTTGAGGAAATAGTATCACCAAGCGTTTACACACTATAGAGTTAACATCTTGATCATCATTGAATTTTGAAGCAGATTTAATTGTTTTTTTAACAGTAGGCTACTTGAAATCATTACAATGTCTTTTTCACATTCACTATACGTAATATATTTGTCTGAAATGTATAAAATCCTATGTACGTAATATAAAATGAAACTCCGCAGGGCACAGATACATCAAAATCAGAACATTTTCTTTTTAGCTTTAGCGCTTTAGACTTAAGTGTGTATCTCAGATTATTACATTAGGACCATACATTAAAAAAGAAAGTACAGCAGAACACCATGCAGCACACTACATCTAAAATTAGTGTTTGTCCATTAATTCAATACCACCCAATAAAGTACATCAAGTTGAACCAGTAGCAATATACATAAAATTATAAATAACATTTTGCTGAAAAAAGAGAAGACTCTAGTCTCCAGACTCTCAGCTTCAACTTCAGTTTATAGTCCGCTCACATAACTGAGGTAGTGTGTGAAAAATGTACAACTTTAACACACTCACAAATTATGTCCTCTTCTAAATGGGAAATTGCAGACAATCAATTACAAGAGACGTAGCTACTGTAAGTGCATTTTATTCAGTAAGTGAACATGTCTTCACAGGAGTTTCAGCCCGATGGTTTCTCCTGTGTATATTGATCCTCAGCTGTTTTTTTCAATTATGTATTCTTTTAATTATGTGATTTGAGTAAAGGTTTTCACACTTGTGCTGCAATTTTGTGGCTCCTCACTTCTGTGACTTCTTGTGTGTTTTGTTTTGGAGTAACGCCTATCCACACATTTGATGACAAAATTTACATCCAAAAATCCCTAGTGCACTCACTGATGCACAAAGTATAATTTCAGTTTAAGGTACCTTTTGTTGCAGTTTAACAGCTTTTCAAAAGTGTGTGCTCTTCTCAAATTGTCTTTCAAGGTACCATTAAGCCTAGCAGCCCCTCCAACGTTTAGCAAGTAAACTGCTCTTCATCTGTGTGGATTCTCATGTGATCTTTCAAGTTACTGCCAAATCTGAAATCTTTTCCACACATGGGGCAAGAATACGGCTTCTCACCTGTGTGGATTCTCCTATGCCTTATCAGTGCTGAAATATGACTGAATCTTTTCCTGCAGATCTTGCAATGGTACGGCTTCTCACCTGTGTGGATTCTCATGTGAACTTTCAAGTCACCGCCACTTCGGAAATCTTTTCCACATGTGTTGCAAGAAAACGGCTTCTCACCTGTGTGGGTTCTCATGTGGACTGTCAAGGCACTACTACGTGAGAAACCCTTCCCACATGTTTTGCAAGAATACGGCCTCTCACCTGTGTGGACTCTCATGTGAACTTTCAAGTCACTGACAATTCGGAACTCTTTTCCACATGAGATGCAAGAATATGGCCTCTCACATGTGTGTGTTCTCATATGCCTTATCAATGCCGAAATGACAGTGAAACTTTTCTCGCAACTGTCACATTTGAAAGGCTTCATACCTATCTGAGTATTATAGTAAATCTCTGACCCGTTAGGTTTGTAAACATAATTACTGGGACTTCCGGCTTTGTAATGTCCTTCCTTGGGTTCTGGTTCTGTCTCTCTAGTTGATCCAAAGTCTCCATGCTTGACTTCATTCTGATCTTGACTCTCAGCTACATGAGAGTTGTCAGAGAAAAGCTGGTGGTCACTTTCCTCATAAGTAGGAGTCAACATAAAGGTATCAGTCTCCTGCTTCACTACAAGCTGCTCTCCCTCCTGACTGGTGCAGAGTTCCTCCTGTTCCACTTTAATCTGTGGAGGCTCTGGGTCCTCTCGGTCCAGACTGGAGTTCCTCTCCTGATTACAGAGTTGATGGTCAGCCAGAACTTCCTCCTCCCTATGAACATGTTGCTGTTGGAGCTCTGGAGGGACAGACAACAAAGGAAATAAGATACTGCTATGATGAAGACTTATTGATACCTCACTGTGCAAAAAGACTTTTGAAAGATTTGGGAGAAGTAAATACTACTGTTTAATGATCAAATGATCAAAGCTTGGTTGCTTTATTGACAAGGTACTACTTCATTACAAAAACATGTTCTTCTCATGTTTACTATCAAGGCTCCATTAAGTCTGTAAGACCCTCTCATGTTTAGCAACTGCTATTAACCTGTGTGGGTTTCTCCTGTGGACTGACAAGGCACTACTACATTTAAAATCTTTCCCACGTGTTTTGAATGAATACGGTTTCTCACCTGTGTGGACTCTCATGTGGACTTTCAAGTCACGGCCATCTCGGAAATCTTTTCCACATGTGTTGCAAGAATATGGTTTCTCTCCTGTGTGGATTCTCAAATGCCTTTTCAATCCTGAAATGTCACTGTATTTTTTCCCGCAGGTCTTGCAAATGTAAGGCTTCTCACCTGTGTGGACTCTCAGGTGGGCTGACAAGGCATTACTACGTGAAAAACCTTTCCCACATGTTTTGCAAGAATATGGCTTTACACCTGTGTGGATTCTCATATGGACTTTCAAGTCACTGACAATTCGGAAATCCCTTCCACACGTGTTGCAAGAATATGGCTTCTCACCTGTGTGGATTCTCATATGCCTTTTCAATACAGAAATGACAGTGAATCTTTTTCCACAGGTCTTGCAAATGTACGGCTTCTCACCTGTGTGGGTTCTCATGTGAACATTTAATTTTGACTTACACTTAAGGTCTTTTCCACAACTGTCACATTTGAAGGACTTTTTACCTCCATTACTATTACAGTCAATCTCTGACTGGTTAGGTTTGTAAACACTTGTACTGGGACTCCTGGTCTTGAAGTGTCTTTCATTTGGTTCTGGGTCTGTATTTCTAGTTGATCCAGAGTCTCCATGCTTGCCTTCATTTTGATTTTGACTCTCAGCTACATGAGAATTGTCAGAGAGGAGCTGGTGATCACTTTCTGGTTCAGGTTCACTGTGGTCACTTTTCTCGTAAGCAGTCTCCTGCTTCACTACAAGCTGCTCTCCCTCCTGACTGGTGCAGAGTTCCTCCTGTTCCTCTTTAATCTGTGGAGGCTCTGGGTCCTCTTGGTCCACACCGGAGCTCTTCTCCTGGTTACAGACCTGCTGGTCAGCCAGAACTTCCTCCTCCCTATAAACATGATGCCGTGGTAGCTCTGGAAGGAGAGAAAACAACAGAAATAAGCTACTGCTACGATGTTAAGGGAAAAAAAGTGTGTCTGCAAGTAAATTAGAGGAGCGGGATGTCTGCACAAGGCCATTTGGCAAAAGATACAGCAGTATTCACTGCCGTACCACTGGACTACACAGCAGCTCTTTCCTCAGGCTGTGAGACTCCTCAATTCAGCCGCCACACTCCACTATGTAAACCTTTTATTTTTTGATGTATCATAAAGGGACCTAAACTAAATTTCGTCCTACAACCATAGTGTTATAAAATGACCACTGAATGAACCACTGAGCCTTTATGTACCTTTGTACATAGGCCCTCCTTAAGGAAATTTATATTTTTTATATGTGGAATTACTGTGTTATTACAATAATACAGACCTATCGCGTGTAACTTTATTTCAGGTTTCCAGATGATATCCAGCAGTCTGCGCTGACGGTCGATCTCTTCCTCGTACTCGACGATTGTTTTGTTAAAAACTCTGAATATTTCTTCAGCAGCAGCAGTTAGTCGCTCGTTGACAAACTCTCTCAAACACTCAGCTGAAGACATCGTTATGGGATTAAGAAAATCAATAATAATCTGCGTCACTACAACAAAATCGTCCTCCAGTTACTTCAATATATGTCTGCAGCTAAGTCTGCTAGCGGTTTTGTTGTTTACTTCCGCTGGGTGTCACGTTGTTAAGTTCCGACAGTGGACGTGCGGGAGCTTTTCGTTCCGCTTACAACTGAAGACATTTTATTTAAAGCTTCTCTGATTAATGTCATCAGATGAACATCTACCTCGCTTCATTCCACAACTACACTTCGTACTCTTATAATATCTACGACATACAGCCATAATATAGCCACAAATAATCATTTTGCGGGGTGACCTGTCAAAGCCAGATATTTATATATATTTGATTTTATTTACTGAAGTCGTAACGTGTACAAATTTGTTTTGTAGCAGCTAGTTGAGGTGGAACTCAGTTGTACACGTTTTACAAATCATGAGACAGATTAAAATAAATCTTATTTAGTAAGGTTTATACATTACTTTCTTAAATATTTACCTTCAAAGTAAGCAAACTATTGTAACTTCAGCTGTCATACAAATGTTTCTGGGTAGATGTGGTGAATAATTATAACACTGCCTTCATGTTAACAATCATGCAAGGGCGAGGACAGTATGTGTGACCACATGGAGAAGCCTATTCCTTAATACATTTTGAATGATCAACACAACAACAAAAAAGGTACTTTCACAGAATTGATCATTTTTCTCCTTTTATTTGGGACGTTTGTGCAAATTTTCCATTAAGCATATAAGAAAATATAAGATATGAATGTATAAAACATAAAAAAGTAAACAAAACAGCAGCACTCCACATAGCACACCATCTACAATATGTGTTTGTCTGTCAACTCTTCCCACTAAACAAAAAGTACATCAAGTTGAACCAGTAAAAAAAACACATTAAAATCTAAAATGAAATCACATGTTGCAGAAAAAAAGAGAAGACTCTAGTCTCAAGACTCTCAGCTTCAACAGTTAACAGTCCACTCACATAACTGAGGTAGTGTATGAAAGAAATTCAATAGTTAAACAAAACCTCATTGTATTGTTGAAAATGTACAACTTTAACACACTTACATATTATGTCCTCTTTTCAACTGGAAATTGTATACATTACAGAAATGTAGCTATTGCAAAAGTGTATTTTATTCAGTCAGTGAACACGTCTCCACTCGATGGTTTTCCTGTGTATATTGATCCTCAGGTGTTTTTTTAACTATGCAATTTGAGGAAAAGTTTGTCCACTGATGCTACAATTATGAAGCTCCTCACTTCTATCCGCACAGAGCTGATCCATACACCATATGATGACAAGATTTACATCACAAGGACCCCAGTGCACTCACGGATGCAGAAGTATCATTTTGGTTCTAGGTATCTTTACCCACAGCTGTTGCAGTTTAACAACTTCTCACAAGTGTGTGCTCTTCTCAAGTTGATCTTTAAAGCACCATTAAGCCTGGCAGCCCTCCCATGATTAGCAAGTAAACTGCATTCCATCTGTGTGGATTCTCATGTGATCATTCAAGTTACTGCCATATCGAAACTCTTTTCCACAGGTTTTACAAGAATACGGCTTCTCATCTGTGTGGATTCTCATGTGCCTTTTCAATGCTGACAGGATACTGAATCTTTTTCTGCAGGTCTTGCAAAGATACGGCTTCTCACCTGTGTGGATTCTCATGTGAACTTTCAAGTCACCGCCAATTCGGAAATCTTTTCCACATGTGTTGCAAGAATATGGCTTCTCACCAGTGTGGGTTCTCATGTGGACAGACAAATTATTACTATTTCGGAAATCTTTTCCACATGTGTTGCAAGAATACGGTTTCTCA
Source organism: Pagrus major (assembly GCF_040436345.1). NCBI lineage: Eukaryota > Metazoa > Chordata > Actinopteri > Spariformes > Sparidae > Pagrus > Pagrus major. The sequence goes on from NC_133219.1 coordinate 24,132,165, forward strand.
TCCGTGTGGATTCTCATATGCCTTTTCAATGCTGAAATGACAGTGAATCTTTTCCCGCAGGTATTGCAAATGTACGGCTTCTCACCTGTGTGGGTTCTCATGTGAACATTTAACTGTGACTTAGACTTCCACTCTTTCCCACAACTGTCACATTTGAAAGGCTTCTTACCTGTCTGAATATTACACTGAATCCCTGTCCTGGTAGGTTTGTAAACACTATTACTTGGACTTCTGATTTGGTAATGTCTTTCCTTTGGTTCTGATTCTGTCTCTCTAGTTGATCCCGAGTCTCCATGCTTGTCTTCATTCTGATCTTGACTCTCAGCTACATGAGAGTTGTCAGAGAGGAGCTGGTGGTCATTTTCCTCATAAGACGGAGTCAACATAAAGGTATCAGTCTCCAGCTTCACTACAAGCTGCTCTCCCTCCTGGCTGGTGCAGAGTTCCTCCTGTTCCTCTTTAATCTGTGGAGGCTCTGGGTCCTCTCGGTCCAGACTGGAGTTCCTCTCCTGATTACAGAGTTGATGGTCAGCCAGAACTTCCTCCTCCCTATGAACATGATGCTGTTGGAGCTCTGGAGGGACAGAAAACAACGGGAATAAGATGCTGCTATGATGTTAAGGAAAAAAAGTGCAGACTCTCAAGTAAATTGGAGGAGTTGGATGTCTGCACAGAGCCTAAAGCATACTGAACGACGACACCCACCCACCACGGGCAGTTCACCTGCTGCCATCTGGCAAAAGATACAACAGTATTCACTGCCATACCACCAGAATACAGAGCAGCTTCTTGAAAAACGAGGTTTTTTAAATGTGGAATTACTGTGTTCCCTGCGTTATTACAATAATACAGACCTATCGTGTTGTATTTTATTCCAGGTTTCCAAACGATGTCCAGCAGTCTGCGCTGACGGTCGATCTCTTCCTCGTACTCGACGATTGTTTTGTTAAAAACTCTGAATATTTCTTCAGCAGCAGCAGTTAGTCGCTCGTTGACAAACTCTCTCAAACACTCAGCTGAAGACATCGTTATGGGATTACGAAAAACAATAATAATCTGCCTCACTACAACAAAATCGTCCTCCAGTTACTTCAATATATGTCTGCAGCTAAGTCTGCTAGCGGTTTTGTTGTTTACTTCCGCTGGGTGTCACGCTGTTAAGTTCCGACAGTGGATGTGCGGGAGCTTTTCGTTCCGCTTTCAACTGATGACATTTTATTTAAAGCTTCTCTGATTAATGTCATTAAATGAACATCTACCTCGCTTCATTCCACAACTACACTTCGTACTCTTTTATAAACTACGACTTGCAGCCATATTTTCTATTTCTTTACAGAGCTACATGAGCTGGTGGTCATTTTCCTCATAAGCAGGAGTCAACATAAAGGTATCAGTCATTACTACAAGCTGCTCTCCCTCCTGACTGGTGCAGAGTTCCTCCTTTGGGAATCTTTTCCGACGGTTGTTGCACTTAATAGCTTCTCACAAGTATGGGCTCCTCTCAAATTCACTTTCAAGGCACCATCAAGCCTGAAAACACTCCCATGTTTAGCAAGTAAACTGCTATTCCCCTGTATGGATTCTCATGTGAACTTTCAAGCAACAGCCAAATTGGAAATCTTTCTCAGGTTTTACAAGAATACGGCCTCTCACCTGTGTGGATTCTCATGTGCAGTTTCAAGTGTTATGTCGATCACAGGTCATCTTTCAACACTGCTGAACTGAATATAAGGTTAATATCTGTCATAAATACTATATCTTATCATAAATCAATGAAATGATTGATAGAATTCCACTTTTATGCTCCAGTACCTGAAAGAGAAGGGAGTTTACATGTCTCTCTGCTTTCAATTAGCGTTGTACTGTACATCGGCCTCGCTCTATTTCACAGGAATATTTGATTGTGTTGTATGTTAAATTTTCAGCAAAGTAAATGCTGTCAAGTTAATGAATTGTCCTAGAAAGTACAATATTTGCCTTTAAAGTGTAGTAAATTATATCTTTAGATCATAAAATGACACTCCTCAAAGCAAAAACAGCTCAAAATCCAGCTTTATTGTTAGAAGTCATAAAATTAAAAAAACAGCAGAACACCATGTGCACCATGTAGGACTTGTGTTTCTCTGTCAATTCTAAATACTCCTTAAAAACAAATAGTATATCAAGTTGAGCCAATAACAAAACACATAAAATAAGAAGACAGGATGCAGAAAAAAAGACAGTTCAACGAAACTTTGTCTTTGTAGAAAATGTTCCACTTCATTATGCTTACATGTTGTGACCTCTTCTCAATGGGATATTGTATACATCACATCACACAGATGTAGCTGTACTGATGTATCTTTTCCCAAGTTGCTGCATTTACACGGCTACTCACAAGTGTGGGCTCTTCTCAAGTTGACTATCAAGACATCTTCAGGCCTGAAAACCATCTCAAGTTTAGCAAGTAAACTGTTCTTTAGAGTGGATTCTCATATGCCTTTTCAATCTCGACATGTCAATGGATCCCTTCCCACAGGTTTTGCAGCGGTACGGCTTCTCACCTGTGTGGATTCTCATATGGACCGACAAGGCACTATTGCTTCTGAAATTTTTCCCACATGATTCACAAGAGCATGCCTTCTCACCTGTGTGGGTTCTCATGTGGCTTTTTAACTCTGATGTCCGACGGAACCGTTTCCCGCAGCTATCGCACGAATACGGCCTCTCATCTGTGTGGGTTCTTATATGATTGTTCAAGTCTGATGTCCGACAGAATTTTTTCCCACAGGTGTCACAAGAATATGGTTTTTCACCTGTGTGGATTCTCAGGTGTACATTCAAATTGGACTTAAAATTAAAGGCCTTTCCACATGTGTCACATAGAAAAGACTTGATCCTGATTCTCGATCATTGCCTACCGTCTGATCTTGACTCTCAGCTACATGCGAGCTGACAGAGAGGAACTGGTGGTCACCATTTGATTCAGGTTCACCGTGGTCACTTTCTTCATAGGGACCAATCAACATGAAGGTATCAGTCTCCGGCTTCACTACAACCTGCTCCCCCTCCTGACTGGTGTCCCCTTGGTCCAAACTGTAGTTTCTCTCCTGGTTACAGAGCTGCTGGTCAGCAAGAACCTCCTCCTCCTTATAATCATGCTGTTGGAGCTCTGCAGGGACAGAGAACGGTAATAAGGTTGCTGCTATGATGCTGCAGACACGCTGAAAGAGAAGGGAGTTTACGTGTCTCTGCTTTCAATTAGGGTTGTACTGTACAATGTACTTGTACCTCGCTCTATTTCACAGGAAAATGTTGCTGTTTTGTGTGTAAAATAGTGATCAAACGCTGTCTAGTTAATGAAGTGGCCTAGAAAGTACAACACACGTAGCTGTATCTTTTCCCAAGTTGGTGCATTTATATGGCTACTCACAAGTGTGGGCTCTCATATGCCTTTTCAATCTTGAATTGTCCATGAATCCTTTCCTGCAGGCTTTGCAAGAATATGGCTTCTCACCTGTGTGGGTTCTCATGTGGACTAACATGCTACTATTATGTCTGAACTCTTTCCCACATGTTTGACAAGAATATGGCTTCTCACCTGTGTGGGTTCTCATGTGGACCCACAAGGGACGGCTTAGAGTGAAACTTTTCCCACATGTTTTGCAAGTATATGGCCTCTCACCTGTGTGGTTTCTTTTATGAATGTGCAGGTCAAATGTCCGCATGAATCTTTTCCCACAGGTGTCACAAGAAAACGGCTTCTCACCGGTGTGGCCTCTCAGGTGTCGATCCAATCTGGACTTATGCATAAAAGCTTTTCCACATATGTCACATCTGAGAGATTTTTTTCCTGTCTGAGTATTACAGTGAATATCTGACCTGTTAGGTTTGTTAACATTACTACTGTGACTTTCGCATTTGTGATGTATTGTCTTTGATTTTGTCTCTGTATCTCTAGTCGATCCCGAGCCTCCATTCTTGCCTTCTTTCTGATCTTGGCTCTCAGCTACATGAGAGTTGTCAGAAAGGAGCTGGTGGTCACTTTCCTCATTAGCCGGAGTCAACATAAAGGTATCAGTCTCCGGCTTCACTACAAGCTGCTCCCCCTCCTGGCTGGTGCAGAGTTCTTCCTGTTCCTCTTTAATTTGTGGAGGGTCTGGGTCCTCTCGGTCCAGACTGGAGTTCCTCTCCTGGTCACAGAGCTGCTGGTCAGATTGAACCTCCTCCTCCTCATAAACATGCTGCTGTTGGAGCTCTGCAGGAACAGAAAACAACAGGAATAAAATACTGTTGTGATGATAAAGAAGAAAAGTGCATTAGCACAAGTGTATTAGTACTAGTATAGAGGCCCTATTTAAAATAACCTTAATCGGATTACACATAAATAATACATACATATTTCATACCTATCCTATGTAACTTTATTTCAGGTTTCAAGATGATATCCAGCAGTCTGCGCTGACGGTCGATCTCTTCCTCGTACTCGACGATAGTTTTGTTAAAAACTCTGAATATTTCTTCAGCAGCAGCAGTTAGTCGCTGGTTGACAAACTCTCTCAAACTCTCAGCTGAAGACATCGTGTCTTAATTACAAATTCATTACTTTACTTAGCTACTTAAACAAATGCTGCTAGCGCTTGATCTGTTTACTTTCGCTTGGTGTCACGTTGTTCAGTTCCGACAGTGGACATGCGTGAGTTTTTAGTTCCAGCTTCAACTGATGGCATTTTATTCAAAACTGGTGTCACTTTGGTGCTTTTTTTCTGCTTCTTTGAACTGACAAACGTGTTTTTGTTAGTTCACAGAAATTACTTTGCAGAAAAATGAAATAAGAAATTGTGATAGGAGTACTGAGTTTATTTAAGTAGATAGCCTACACCACAATACGATGTATGGCGCATGCAAAATGTGAGCAAAGTAAAAGTAGAGTTTTATTAGTATTGTTGACAAATTATGAAGTTACAAAAAATACATTGAATTGTTGATTTTGCAGATTGACTCGTGTCAATGTCAAATATTTATATAATACTTGATTTTGGTCACAGTGGTACAATGGTTAGCACTGTGTCCTGGGTTCAAACCTTGCTCAGGTAATGTCTATTGTGAGGAGTTATTATAGTATGTAGTGTTTGCTATATGACCATTAGTACCAGATATATTGATTGAAATTACTTGAAATCATTACAATGTCTGGTAATCTTCACATCCACTGTGTGTAATACATTTGCCTGAAATGTAGTAAATCATAGATATGTAATATAAATGACTCCTAAAGGCACAAATACCTCAAAATCTTTTTTTTTAAATGGAGCTTTAGCTTTTAGTGTGAATCTGGTATAACTACATTATTAGAATCAGAATCAGAAATACTTTATTGATCTCCAAGGGGAAATTGGTTTGTTACAGTAGCTCTGTCTAGAATAGAAATATCACACTACAGAGAGATTGAATACAATATAAATAGAGAAGACAATGACAGACAAGAGTGATTAAAATAAAAATGAAATAAAATTTGCATTGAACTATGGGACAACTATGTGTATGTGCATTTATTAACATAATTGCTATCTATGACGGTAGTTAACAGTGTAAGTAATAAATAAATGCTTCATAAATGCTAGCAAATAACATTCGAATATTGCACATGATATTGCATGGAAAATTGATGGGAAAACCTTATGACCTTACAACGCTTTATTATTAGAATACAGGAGGTAAAGAAAAACAAAAAAACAGCAGAATACCATCTACAATTTGTTTGTCCGTCAATTCTAAATCCCTCCAAGACAAAAAGTACATCAAGTCGAAACAGCAACAGAACACACAAATATATTCAATGAAATTACATGTTGCTGAAAGAGAGAAGGCTCTAGTCTCTAGACTCTCAACTTCAGAGTTTACAGTCCACTCACATAATTAACTAGTAGTGTATGAAAATAATTCGATAGTTAAACAAAACTTGACTGTATTGTTGAAAATGTACTATTTCATTACACTAACTCATTGTTATCTCTTCTCAATGGGAAATTCTATACATTCAATTACAGACATGAAACTACAGCAAAGGTGTAATTTATTCAGTAGGTGAACTCGTCCCTTCAGGCGTTTCAGCTCGATAGTTTCTCCCGTGCTTACTGATCCTCAGTTCTTTCAATTCAGTGATTTCAGTAAAAGTTTTCCCACTGGTGCTGCACCTCGAACAACTTGAACTCAATCATCTCCCACATCTTTTGCGAATACAAAGCTACATGCCTGAATGTGTCCTCATATGCCTTGCCGACTGAGACAAAAAAAAGGCCTGAATACAATCACATATGGATGCATATACAGACAGCAGTAGATACCATAGATAAGTATTAATTCCGTTTACAGTACCTCCTGAAGTCCGCTTGGAGGACAAGTTCACACGAGCATACATATTCTGTAGCATGTTGGCCGCGTGTGGCAAAACAAATTACGTGGAGTTACATGGATGTCATACAGCTTCTCATAAGTGTGAGCTCTTCTCAAGCCGACTATCAATGCACCATTAAGCCTGAAACCCCTTCATGTTTAGCAAGTAAACTGCTTTCCACCTGTGTGGGTTCTCATGTGAGCTTTAAGGCCACTGCCAAAATGGAAATCTCTTCCGCATGTGTTGCAAGAATACGGCTTCTCATCGGTGTGAATTCTCATGTGGATTGGCAAGGTTCTACTACTTTTGAAATCTTTTCCACATATTTTGCAAGAATACGGCTTCTCGTCTGTGTGGATTCTCATGTGAACTTTCAAGTCACTGCATTGTCGGAAATCTTTTCCACATGTGTTGCAAGAATATGGCTTCTCACCCGTGTGGATTCTCATATGATTTTTCAATGCCCCATTGTCACGAAATCTGTTCCCGCAGGTTTTGCAAAGGTATGGCTTCTCACCTGTGTGGATTCGTTTGTGGACGGACAAGGCGTTCTTCTGTGAGAAAAATTTCCCACATGTTTTGCAGCAGTAGGGTTTCTCACCTGTGTGGGTTCTTATATGCATTTTCAATCCTGACATGACAACAAATCTCTTCCCACAGGTCTTGCAAAGGTACGGCTTCTCACCTGTGTGGATTCTCAGGTGGATTGACATGCCAGCCCTGGATTTAAAACATTTCCCGCATATTTTGCAACAATATGGTTTCTCGCCTGTGTGGACTCTCAGGTGTACATTCAATTCGGACTTGTCCTTAAAAACTTTTCCACATGTGTCACATTTGAAACACTGTTTACCTGTCTGAGTATTATAGTCAATCTCTGACCTGTTAGGTTTGTAAACATTACTGTGACTCTCGCTTTTGTGATGTCCTTCCTTTGGTTCTGGCTCTGTATTTCTAGTTGATCCTGAGTCTCCATGCTCGCCTTCATCTTGACTCTCAGCTACATGAGAGGAGAGGAGCTGGTGGTCACTTTCTGGTTCAGGTTCACTGTGGTCACTTTCCTCATATGCAGGAGTCAACATAAATGTATCAGGCTCCAGCTTCACTACAAGCTGCACTCCCTCCTGACTGGTGCAGAGTTCCTCCTGTTCCTCTTTAATCTGTGGAGGCTCTGGGTCCTCTTGGTCCAGACTGGAGTGCCTCTCCTGGTCACAGAGCTGCTGGTCAGCCAGAACTTCCTCCTCCTTATAAACATGCTGCTGGAGCTCTGCAGGGACAGAGAACAGGAATAAGGTTGCTGCTATGATGCTGCAGACTGTACCACCAGACTACAGAGCAGCTTCTTTCTTCAGGCTGTGGGACTCCTCAATTTAGCCTCCGCTATCTCAAATAATTACAATAAGTACACAGGTACTATTAAAAAAAATTGGGATCATGTATGGAGTTACTGTTTCCTGTATTACTACAATAATACATAAATATGACATACCCATCCTGTGTAATTATTTCAGGTTTTCAAATGATATCCAGCAGTCGATCTCTTCCTCGTACTCGACGACGGGGTTTTTAAAAAACTCTGAATATTTCTTCAGCTGTTAGTCGTTCGTTAACAAACTCTCTCATATACTCAACTGAAGACATTGTGTCTATATTAAAAAGTTCAATAACAATGTCATCTTCTAGTTAATTTAGTATATGTATGCAGCTAACGCTACTTGCGCTTGTGTTGTTTACTTCCGCTGGGTGTCACGTTGTTAAGTTCCGACAGTAGAAGTGCGAGAGTTTTTCGTTCCGCTTTCATCTGATGACATTTTATTCTACACTTGTCTGATTGTTGCCAGTAACCAGGATAGACTACATCTACCTCACTTAATCACACAAGGAAATTTGCCTAAACAAACAAACAAACAAACAAGAACAAGAAAAAAAAAACCTACTTCTTACAGCCACCTATTTGTTTCTTTACGGTAAATAACTTTGCCATAAAAAACTAATAAGTCGAATAAGTATATCATTGGCAGTATTTATTTAAATTAAGACAAATAATCATTTTGCAGGATGGCCTCTGTCAAAGCCAGATATTTAGGCTAGATTTTAATTGCTGATGTCATAACGTGTAAAGAAAATTATTTTGCAGCAGCTATCCGTGGTAGCACAGTTTTCTTTTCAAGCCACAGGACAGATTAATACTTTCTAATACGTTTTCTTTTAAAACAAAACAAAACAAAAACAAACAAAAACCTTAACCCTGCGAGGTAGTCTTAGCTATAGTCTAGCTATTGACATATATCCTATTGGTAGTATATATATATAGATTGTTTCAAACTAAATGAAAACCTGAATGTGCCAACGTGTTACAATTAAAGCAGTTAACATCCAATCCTGCATAAAATGCTGCGCAGGCTCAGCTGATCCTTATTTTGTATCAAGCTGGTGTTTGCTTGCTTTCATCTTTATTATTAATAATTATATTAATATTATGGAAAGAAGTTTGACTGTGACTTGTCTTTTTTGATGCTGACAACACTTTAGATAAATGTTCAGATTCCCCTGCCACTCAATCATTATTTTGTGACCCTAACCAGCCACTTTCATAGACTGTTTACCAGCATTTGGTTTGTGGTTGGTGCTAATTTCCAGTGCCTGTCATGTGTATATGTTATAATATGTTGAGCTATATATAAAACTTGGTTATGAAACAGTCTCAGTTTAACACCAATGCCTCTATCTATCACCTACATAGGCAAACACAACCATCAGCAAGAAGATTGACTGTTTCTATAAAGACAGTTATTCAAAATCCTGTCACTGGATTGGCTTCCAACTTCTCTCGATTGGCTAAGTCATATAATTAAAACTATTTTAAGGCACAGTACTGAGGATGAATTGATGAGTCTCACAGCCTGAAGCAACAAGCCGCTCTGTATAGTCTGGAGATACATCACTTTAAAAAAGTTTGGACCTACTTTGTTTCACCATTATCATATTTCGTCCATAACAGCCACCACAATTAATAAAAAATGAAAGTTTCTTGTAGTAGATTTAACTTTACAGATGTTTTGGGGTGCATCTTTTAACATGGGGACGACAGACACAAATTACCCATTTATACTATCACTGGCTTATTCATATTTAGCATGTTTTTTCCTTATTTATTTTTTGATCAAATTGCTAAACTAATTGGCTAAAATAAGCTGCAGTTGAAGTCTGAAGCAGAAACCCCCTTCTGTGTCAATTTGGTGACACAGAAAATATGTTTGAGTGAAATGACCCTTTAATTTCCAGCCTCACTCATGCTGCGTTCATGTCGCATGGAATTGGAGACTTTCGAGGCTGATACGACTGCGAATCTCGCAGTAAGTTTCTTTCTCAAAACTCCAAAATAACCAACTCGAAACTAAATTACAACAAAACTGCCAGTTTGTCACTCAAAGTTGAGTGCTGAAGCCAAATATTTAAGTTCAGTTCATGCAAGTTTGGTAAAATGGGCTCCAACATATTCCCTATTAACTAAACACCATCATTGATCAAAATGGTTTGCTATAATGATCCCAAAGGTTAAGACAACTACCAGTGTGGAGGCATGGGCGGAGAGGCTTAAAAATAGCCTATTTTACCAGCAAAAGGGGAGGGGAAGGGAGGAGGACCACAAAACTTTGTGAACCACATGATCAGACGAAAGAAACGGCAGTGTTGTGGACACTGAAGTTACAAGGTCAGTGTTTATGAATTTTCTGTTTAAGTCTCCTAAATTTCTAAGTATATTTACTAAAAGTATAGTATATAGTACAAGCAAGAGTGTGGGGAGTGACATTTAGCTGCTAGATAAAGTCTGAAATGGCTGTGCTATTTAAAGCCTGGCTGACAGCTATGTTGGACCCATAGCTTCATGTCGAGTATGTGTGGTGCAAAAACATGGCAGTGCTGTTGATAGTAGTGACATACAAACAGACACAATAATGATAACAATGATCAACTTTATTTGTACTGCACCTTTCAAAACTTCACAGTGGTGATAACAGAATCCAATAAAATAACATATAATAAAAGCATTTATATGCAGGTAACAGTAAACAAAAGTAAAGCATTTGATAAGCAGTGGTGGAAAGAGTACTGAAAATCTGTACTCAAGTTGTAAAGGTTACTGAGAGAGACAAGGAAAGTCTAATTTTTCCCATTATGTTACAATACAATACATGTACATTATTACAATTTTTTATTATAGAGCAAGTATTTTAGGTAATCCAGTAGAATTTTGTGACAACTCTTTAGTATGAGACAAGATTTTTAAAATTTGAAACCAATAGTATTTTTTTCTTATTTTTCCTTTATCTCTTTTTCTCTGTTTCTTCCTCTGGCTCCTCTCTGCAGTGCAAATATGAAGCTGACTGCAACAGCTCTGTTGTGTCTGTCCCTTCTTTTGGCTCATATTCATTTTTCGCTGGCCACGAAACCGAAAATAAAACTCTTTAAAAAGATCCCCAAAATAATCCCCAAAAAGCCTAAACAAACCCAAGATTTTAACCAAGGAAGCTACCCCAAGCAACCAGCCAGACCAGGGAGCTACCCTAACCAAGGAAGTTACCCCCAGCAGCCTGGATATCCAGCTGGAGGCAGCTACCCTAACCAAGGAAGCAACCCCCAGCAACCAGCCAGACCAGGGAGCTACCCTAACCAAGGAAGTTACCCCCAGCAGCCTGGATACCCTGCTGGAGGCAGCTACCCTAACCAAGGAAGCTACCCCCAGCAACCAGCCAGACCAGGGAGCTACCCTAACCAAGGAAGTTACCCCCAGCAGCCTGGATACCCTGCTGGAGGCAGCTACCCTAACCAAGGAAGCTACCCCCAGCAACCAGCCAGACCAGGGAGCTACCCTAACCAAGGAAGTTACCCCCAACAGCCTGGATACCCAGCTGGAGGCTACCCCAATCAAGGCGGTTACCCCCAGCAGCCTGGATACCCCGCTGGAGGCTACCCCAATCAAGGCGGTTACCCCCAGCAACCAGCCAGACCAGGGGGCTACCCTTACCAAGGAAATTACCCCCAACAGCCAGGATACCCAGCCGGGGGCTATCCAGCTGGAGGTTACCCAGCACAGGGCTACCCTTATGGAGGAGGACATGGCGGTCATGGTGGTTATGGAAGTTATGGTGGTTACGGAGGTTATCCTGGTGGATACATGAACTATAACCCGAACAACAAAATCCCAAGCCCTCACTATGGTGGCAGCTTTGGTTACGGGGGCCATGGTGTTGGAGGCGGCTCTCCCTTTTCCCACTCAGTTCAGGCAATGGGCGTCTATCCATCTGATAAATCCAGAGGGTTTGGGCGCACTGCAGTGATGGCAGCAGCTGGAGGGGCTGTGGCAGGAATGGCCTTGGGTTACGGGTTAGGAAGGTTTCCCCGTCCTCACTTCGACTTCAACAGCCCCCAGGAGGAGTATTACTACAACAACTACATGTACAGGAAATATGGCTCCAAGTCTACTGATACCAATGACTACAGCAGAGATTACACATACAGTAAACCCCCTGAATCCTATGATAACTTCATGGATTCATGTGTGAGGAGAAAAGACCTTCTGCCTGCGGAGAATCGACAACCAAATAACAAACAAGACGCCACTACTACAACTACAACTACAACTACAACCACCATAAATGCTACTGTAACTACCACAACTACTGCTGCCCCAGAAACTGGCACAAGCAGCAACTTAAAGAGCAACAGCACTGCAGCAAATACCACCTCGACCTCTGCACCCTCAGCTCTCAGCCCTCTAAATCAAACTGGAGCCAATCCTGTGCCTTCAGCTTCACAAGTTCTCAAAAAAACTTCCACAGATGATGATGATGATGATGATGACACAGTCAGCATTGTGGAGATTGGCTACCCAGCACTGATCAAACAGCTGAAGGTTAGGAGATGTGTGGAGTTGTACATGGTGTACTCCGAAAAGTACTTGAAGAAAAAGGCCGAACCCAGCCCCAACGATGGGGTGCAGGGACTGGAGATGGGCTCGCGAGGGCTTTTAGTGGTGGTCACCAGTACTATACTGATGCTAATGAATAGCAACATGCTAATGCTGCTGCACTGAGGTCTTCCTTAGCAGTTGTGAAGAAGGATTGTTGGAGAAATACAGAAATGAGGTGTACAACAAAGAATGTAATTAAGCAGCGTTGCTCTAGATATAAAACCAGACGATATAGACAACCTGGCCTAGACAGAAATGATCTCAACAGCTATTGAATGGATTGTCATGGCATTTTGTACAAACATTAGGGGTCTCTATGAAACCTAATGACACAAGGTCAAATTTTTTGAGTAACATATCTTGATGCACTTTGGGTAGATTGTCAATCAATTTTAAAAAACATTTTCTGATCCTTTGACTTTTTATCAAGTGCCATCACCAGGTCATTTCTGTCCAAAAATTTGGTTTTATGACCAATTACCTGAAAAACTAATGACATTCTTCCTAGCCTCAGCTGAACTGTGTGCTTTGTGACAGTTAACACCACTGTGCCAAAGTACAGCCTCATAGAGCCGCAAGCACAGCTGTAGATTTTTTCATACATCAAACTGGCCTGTGTCAGTAGTTTAGAGGATTAGTTTTTACTCTGGGGCTGATACATGATCTGTTATGGTGATGATCTCTGTAAATAAAGAACTTGGCAGTACATGTGACATAGTAATTATATCAACTCAAGTGTTGCTGATGTCTGAAGCCTGTCTGATTCAAGGACAGTCCAAAGAGGAAGAGAGTGAATATTATTGTACTGAATAATAATAATATAGACTTTAGAAGGAGAGGTTTAACAATTCATTATGTCCTAAACCTAACTGAACCTGAATTTAATGACCATACACTTCAGAGGGAGATACTGCACTTTGTACTCAACTACATTTATTTGACATACAGTTACTAGTTATTTTTTATTCATTTTATACATGATATGTATCGTCTAATCATGTATTGACATGTAAGTCACAGTTTAATGTTTTAGCTGAATTGTGATATACTGTTGGCTATTTTAATCTATAACTTTGCATCACATTTTAAAAGGCAGTGATGAAATGTAACTAAGTACATATACCCAAGTACTGTAGGTAGAGTTTTCAGTTACTTGTACTTAATTTGAGTATTTCCATTTTCTGTTAGTTTATACTTCCACTCTGTGGGAGAAAAATATGACTCTCCCAGGACATCCTGTCTTCATACGATAGGAGGTCATAGCGATTCGACTTGTCAGGATTAACATGATATTGCTCTGTACAGACAGATGTACTGTTATGTTGTTCCTCAATGATCAAGTTTTTATAAACTACTTCAGCTTAAGTCATCGGTGTCTCTGAGTCTTCGTCATCTCTCCTGAATGGTCAAGCGAGCCGAAATTCCACAACACACTCCGCTACATTTTGGAGGATACATTTTGTACTTTTAACTCCACTACATACATTTGATAACTTTAGTTACTAGATATCTTGCAGCCAAAGTAGTACATAGTAGTTTTTAAATTAATTTATTTTATTGACAATCGGATAAAAAACACATTGATTCTGATAATCAGAAAAACGCCAGGCCAATAATCAGTCAAGCCATAGTATACAATATACCCATACATGTAAATATATGTGTGATTTACTTGTACTTCTGTTACTTAAGTTCATTTACTATCAGATACTTTATGTTGACTTTCACTTTTAGCAGTCATATATATATATTTTAATATGATAGCTTTACTTTTACTCAAGTATGACTTTTGAGTTATTCAACACCAGTGTTGGGGGTAACGCGTTACTAAAGCAACGCGTTACAGTAATATATCCGCGTTACAATCTGCGTTACCGACGGAAGTGAAGAGTTTATTGTTGTTTTTTTAAGAACCCATCCACACCAACATGACCATATCGATATAGGCTATGCTTGTGTTTAATATAGCTGAGCCAAGTTCTTTGTTGGGTCTCTGTGTGACTAAAATGAGCCGTATTTCGTCGGCCTAATGATGAAGCCTCTGAGTACACTTTAATTTACATTCTTGAATCACATATGCCCATGCATTCTTTGTTCTGTGGACTTAACTCAAAAGGCATAGAAAAAGAGATTTTAGTCTTGTCGTGTAATTATAGGCTACATTATAGAAGGTATAGGTCTGTTGTGTTTCATATGACTAAGCCTACAATTAAAGATATTTATTCCTATCTCATAATATATCAGACTTTGATCCTTTGTCTGCCTGCTCATCGCTGTGTACAAGGCCATTCTTTTATTTAAAAGGATCTAGGCTAGTTGATTGTTCTGTAAAGGGTTATTTGGGCTTTTTTAAAAGTAACTACAAAGTAGTGTAATAAGTAATGTATTACTCTACGCAGACAGTAATATTGTAACGTTATATATTACTTTAAAATGAATGTAACTCGTAATATGTAATATATTGCATTTTGAAAGTAACTTGCCCAACACTGGTTAACACTGTTCATATGAACATAAGATCATTTGCTTTGTATGCAATCTCATTATCTGCAGAGCAACTAGTTTTGTTTTTAATTGAAGGTAATGCAGATGAAAGTACCTTATAGTATAACATGATTAAATGGAAGTTATTAAGTAAGGTAGGCTAAATCATTATTGTAATTAAGTCCAGTACAGATTCTCCCCATCATTTACTGCTGCCCATAAGTGACGCATGGTGATTTTCCACATGAAGAAAACATGGTCACATGGTGATTGAAGATGCTGGGAAATGTGGTCAGTAAAACTCCGCCCCATCTTCTGTTTCTATGCGACCCACATCCCTCGCCCTGCGTCATTACGTCACATTGATTCATCAGTTTCTAAAGTAAATACGTTTGAAGTAAATCAGCACACAAGTGTGCAAAAACGACCCGGGACACTGAAACTCAATAAAACGGGGCAAAACATCCAAACAGCCATCAGTCAAGGTAAGACTCAGTCCTGTATTTAAAGTGACCACACCCTCCTCTGTTAGTTCAGGAGATGAGATGCACGTTTTTACCATCTGTGTCTGTAATTAAACAGAAGCTCAACGCTGCTTACAATGTGTCAATTACACTTTATTTGATCTTTTTTAATCGAGGAAAGGGCAGTGAAAACGGGCAGGCCACATAAAAGTGGCAGCTGTGTCAATACAAGATCAGTGAAAGAGAATTAAGTCATTATTTCAGTCATGGAAAATCAGTTTGCTGGTAAAATTTGAGGATTAAGAGCCAAATTCATTAACGTCATAGAGAAAGAAATCTTCCTCTCGTGATGTTGACTTCTGTACTCTATTGTTATTGCGAAGCACCTCATACTTATCATATCCTGGTTTCATAAGACGAGACATGTATATCGTAATAATGATAATTTGTTTCAATGAGTTAAGATAACAATCATCAATTTACCGTGTTACTGTTGGTAGTTAGTTGGTTCTGTGAATTTCTGAGACTGTATGGAATCACACTTCCGCCAGTTAAAGAAAAATAAATAAATAAATCACATGATAAATCATAATTTTGTGAAAACAATCTGGTAAAAAGATAGAAATTATGGGATAAATGTTGACATTTTATCTCAGTATATGACTTTTGTATCTCATAATTTCTACTTTTATGTCATAATTTCGACCTCTAATCTCATAATTATGATTTATAAAATGTTTCTGTCATCAAGCTCAGTTTTTATCTTATTTTTTGCTTTAACTAGTTGAAATGGACTTTCTTAGGGTCTGTGTTTGTGCCAGTGTTGTAAAAAGTACCCAAAGGTCATACTCAAGATTAAGTAAAAATATATATTAATATATATTAATATACTGTATTACGTTGGTAAAAGTCAGCTATATGAATAGTACTTCAGTCAAGTTAAAGTATCTGAAATTGGATGTACATAAGTATTCAAAGTAATGTTCTGGCAGAACTAGGCCTAATTCCTAAATTCTACAAATTATGGCCAGAATTCAAAGGTAAAATTGTAAAATGATGCAATCCAAGTATTATTATCTCATATTTTCCTTTTCATCCTTTTCACTTCCCTACAGGGCAAAGATGAAGCTGAATTTATTATCAGTGCTGTGCCTGTTACTTCTTTTGTGTCATACCCATGGAAAAGGGAGAAGCTCTGGGAAAAGCTCTGGTTCAAAGAAAACCTCCACACCCAGCCGAGGCAGCAGTAACACTAATACAGGCAACAAGAATACTCCAGGCTCCAGCTCTTCCGGTGGACACCCCAGTCAGACTGGCGGAGGAGGCAGTCATAATCAGCATCCACATGGCTCCCCATACGGAGGAGGTTACGGCAGCCATGGTGGTTATGGAAGCCGTGGTAGATTTGGCAGCCATGGTGGTTATGGCGGTCATGGTAGTTATGGCAGCCATGGTGGTTATCCAGGTGGATACATAAACTATAACCCAAAAAACAAAATCCTGAGCCCTCGCTATAGGGGCAGTTATGGACAACAGGGCTATGGTCATGGACGCGGCTCTCCCTTTTCCCAGTCAGTTCAGCAAATGGGCTTCTCTCCATCTTCTAGATCCAAGAGCTTTGGGCGCACTGCAGTGATGGCAGCAGCTGGGGGGGCTGTGGCAGGAATGGCCCTGGGCTACGGGTTAGGAAGGTTCCCCCGTCCTCACTTCCACTTCCGCAGCCGCCAGGAGGAGTATTACTACAACCACTACATGTACAAGAAATATGGCTCCAAGTCTAATGATACCAATGATTACAGAGACTACATGTACAGCAACCCCCCTAAATCCTATCATAACTTCATGGATTCATGCATGAAGACAGTAGACCTTCAGCCTGTGGAGAATCGGCAGTCAAACAACAAACCAGCTGCCACTACTAAAACTACAACCACTGTTGTCACCCCAGCTGCAGACAACGACACAGGCAGCAACCCAACAGAGAGCAACGGCACTGCAGCAGGTAACTCCTCGTCCCCTGCACCTTCAACTCATCGCCCTTTGAATCAGCCTGAAGCCAGTCGGGTGCCTTTAACTTCACAAGTTCCCAGTAAAACTGCTACTGATGATGATGATGATGATGATGATGATGATGATGATGATGACACAGTCAGCATTTTGGAGATTGGCTACCCAGAACTGATCAAACAGATGAAGATCAAGAAATGTGTAGAGCGTTACATGCAGTACTCCCACCAGTTCTTGAAGAGAGCGACAGGAGGGGTGCAGGGACTGGAGATGGGCTCACAAGGGCTGTTAGTCGTGGTCACCAGTAGTATACTGATGCTAATGAATAGCAACATGCTAAGGCTGCTGCACTGAAGCCTTCATTCAGAATGTGTCAAAAGAATTAAACTAGAGTAGCACTCAGTAGAGCGCATACCTCCACTAAGCCCTATACATATTTAAATCAGTTAGATCCAGATTTTTATTAGGAACCACATCAAATTATAGTCACTAGTAGATATCAGACACTTAAATATGCTGATTTTTTAAAATCAAGATCCATGCATTATTCCCTGAGAGATTAACAAAACCTTATCTCGCATTCTTAACGAAAGAAAGAAAAAAATCCTGAATCGGTCCCTTTATACAGACCTGCACCAAAAGTTTATGGGGTCTATTCTGGGGCCCATCCTCCATCCAAGTTTAGTGGAAATCCGTCAAGTAGTTTTTGTGTAATCCTGCTGACAAACCAACTAACCAACAACTGTACACAGGTGAAAACTTAAAGCTGGCACACACACTGTATTGCTTGTTTGAACCATGTATTCAAGGAAAGGAATAGGAAAGGTTGGACTAGAGAGAAATAAATGTAGAGTTGCAACAAATTGCACTGCCCTTTTCCTCTTGTGAAAGAGAAAGGGCCCATTATAACAATTAATTACTTCTGAAGCACTTTTTGAAATGCAAAGTTACAAAGCGCTTCACATAAAGGATAAAGTGCACACATCAAAACTCAAGTGTACCTCGATACACAAACACAAGCATGAAGAATTTAGTATACAATATGTATAAAAATGTAGAAATGAATCAGCTGCCATTTAAAAAACCCCCAGAGATTCTGCTTCCGATTTGAGGAAGTGTGAGGAAGGCTGAGCCAAAGATACGACGCCACCACAGCATTAACTGCAGTCTAATACTCCGAGGCGAGGAATCTGACCCATTAATATCCATTTAGACTCCATTTAGACAAGCTCTCTAGCCATAGAAGTAAGGAGTGGCCCTGGCACTGACTCATCTTCCTGTGTTTGTATTGTGTGTTCAGAAAACAAATGATGTACTTTATTTATTTATAGTATATGTTTATTACATATGTATGTATTTATTTATTCAAGGAAACCGCCACTGGACATTTGTCTTTTTAGTTTCAGAGGAAAAAGTATCTAAGAGGGTTAGCTTGCACTTGGAGTATCAAGTATGAGTACAGTTACATAATACTTGTGTAAAAATACAAAATATACTTCTCAAATACTACTCAGAGTATTAGTTACTTTTCAACCCGGGCCTGCCGCAGTGTTTTGTATTTTGTCAGTATGTCAGGGTTTTCATTGGCCCGTTTGTGATCGGATAGCCTTATTGGCTACAAAAATGCAGATGAAAGGTCTAGATATCAATTCAAATTATACTCAGTATTCAATTATGATTTTAGGTCCAAAATGACTGTATTGTTTATGTCTGTGTAAGAATTCTGACGGTTGGTTCTAGCTTCTAACAAGGTTTGTCAGCCAGTGGTATAAGGCTGTTGTTATCACGTGGTATCTGTATTTCGTGAGCAAGCTAGCTAGTGTAAGCAACATTAATGAAGGCTGGAGTTGGTAACATTAACATTAGCTAGTGCTAGCAACGTTAACTTTAGCTTGCTATTGTTAGCCACGTCAGGATTACTAGCTAGCAGAGAGGATTAGTATGTAATGGATCATATCTACTCATTTATTCATACCTTAAAACATAAATGGACGTTTATAATACAGGGTCCATTAAAATACGTAAACTCAAACCAAAATGACTGAGTATTATATCTGCGGGTACTATATCTTATTTGGATAAACAGTCTGTAAACAGATAAACAACAGTATGCATGTTCTTATCTTAACACTCAAGTTACTCACTGTGAAATTAATGCAAAGCAAAGTGTGCTTTTTCTGAAATGTATGTATGTTGTCCTAACATTATTCCATGAGCACTGCCATTTCTTTGTACAATGTGTTGTATATTTTCTGATATGTTTTTATATACTTCCTTCCTTCTATCTAACATTGTACCTCTCTTTCACCCCTGTGGGGTAGCTTGGGACTGTGGAAGTGTTCTTAAAGTATAAGATCCCCTGTCTATTTAATAATGTAAAGGTACTTTCTGGAGTTTTTATTGCTAACACACACACACACACACACACACACACACACACACACACACACACACACACACACACACACACACACACATTGAACACATTTCCTACCTCACAACTCATTATTTGAGTCCTTTTTTATGTGAACATGTAGGATCATTTGTAATCACTTCCAACACGTCCAAATAAACTGTAATGTTCTTGTCTGTGTTTATATAAAATCCCCTCCTTGATAGTCTTGTCAGTAAACAATACGCCTCACCATTAAAACCTTCCTCTTGATTTTTCCAGAGTGACCACACTGGATCAAAAACCAGTCCATTCACATTTCACTGGCAACCACTAAACAACTATAGAACAATATCTGTGACCAAAAACCCCACAATGTACCTTTAATGTGCTGTTATATGTAAGTGGCTGATGTTTTCTTGTGTCTGGCTTTTAATATACTTGAAAATGTACTGCTGTTACGAATGCCTTTTACTGTGAGAGATCACATTCACATTTAAATACTACAATTTAAATAAACTTACTAACTTTACTATTTTGCATTTGTGGAAATTTGTTTTATTGCTTTTACAATCTGGTTTGAAAGGAGTTTTGGTGTCGTTTTTGACGAAAACAAGCATTATATGGACTCTTTAGTGGAGTTTTCTGATATATTTAGCTCATTATTATATCAGAGGGAAACAAAATGTGGCTCTTTAATCTGAATTTTGATTTTCAGAAACCAAGCTGAGAAAAGAAATCAGCTGAATCTTAACATGTTCCACTTTTTGTGTGTATGTTGTTATTGTATGTATACCCATCTGTGGGCTCCCTGTATGTTGCAGATCTCATACTATGTGTGCTTTTGTTTGGATGGCACAATGAACATTCCTAAGAAGTTTATTAAAGCAAAAACTGAAAATTCAGATGAAAACTTTCTTTGAAATTTGGTCGAAGAGCATAACTTATCTTGGAAAACGACCATTTTTGAGAAGATGAATATCCTGTTAACACAAGAAAACATTGTTATCTCTGATTAGTAACTTGTGACCTTGAGTGTTTGCAATAAAATAATTGTTGCGCTCCTTATATGACAACATGCTAATGGTTGAAGTATAAAGGTCTCATAAAATTATTAATATCAAGTGTGTTAAAGTGAAAGTCAGAAGTCACACACTCAAAATCCTATTTAAGTAAAAGTAAAATCAGCAAAATGTACTTAAAGTATCAAAGGTAAAATATACATGATTTTGTTTCCATAGTGAACAATCTGAAGCTCTGGGTTGACTGGGGACAAACACTCAGAGTAAAAATATCAAGTCTGTTGTGGCAACACTCCACTTGATCCACCTGTTATTTCCTAACAGAGTTCTCATCAGAAGACGGACTTTGTTCTGTTCTCATGAAGTTGTAGCATGAAGCTGTTTACATTACTCTGAAGACTAAAATATCAAACTAAAATGTCTCAGCAACTACTGGATGGATTACATTCATGGTCCCCAGAGAGCTTTAACTTGAGGAATCAACCTTAACTTTGGAAACAGCAGTCGACAGGGGAGCTTGTGTTGAGATTGTTTGTGTTTCTGCTGTTTAGCTTGTCGAGTCTGAACGCCAAGCTTCGAAACTATCACAAGTTTCCCAAAAGTCTAATCTCTAGATACATGTGATAGCATGTATCTAACCATGCTATCACATACATCATTCATTATTTTAGCACATTTTATCTAAATGGTCTTTTCTCACAAAAATGTAGACAATAAAATTCGACACTATTATTTGTTCTAAATTCTTTTGATTTATTTATACAACAATTTAAAACATGGAGAAACATTTAGCTTTTTTACATAAAACTCTACAAAATGGCATAAACAATGTACTTTAATTTGGTCAAATATACAAGCAATGTTCTGACAATTAACAATATGCAGCACGGACAGAATTTGAAACAGCATTAAAAAGCTCTCTACTTATATTGAAATATACTGAGAAATGGCATTATCGTATGGAGTACTTAGCTGCTCTTAAACTCTGGCGCTGACCTGACTTCTTGAGGTAGAGTTAACCTGATTACACATCTATTTTATTCCTGATCTATCTTCACAGATTGCCTGGCAGAAAGCATATTAAATCATCACCACAGTCATCAAAAGTATAAAAATAAATTTAAGGGAGATATGGGAGTGTGGAAAACAGTGCAGTTTAAGTTGATCATAGACTCAAGTTATCTCACAACTCTGAAAAATATCAACAGGAAGTGCTTTTTGCTTATTGGTACACATGTAGACTGAAGCAAGGTGTGACACTGACAAAGTTGCGGAGGTTAGATTAGTAAAATTCCTTTTCCTGTTCTCATGGAGGGTCACTGAAGTGTTGGGGAAACAAATTGGCAACAGCTTTACAATATTCAAGGATCATTTTTTAGGTCACTTTTGACTTTGAATCAAAAGTGGTTCTGTTTTCTGTCAGGTTGTGGGTTATTTTAAGTCCCAGCTTGGGCCTGTCTCCAGCTCTACATGAGTGCCACCCAGTGGCCCATCAGCAGGGACATCAGGGAGCCGATGACAACGATGATACTGCTGTAGATGGGGCCACTTGATGCTCCAGTGTAGTACTCCATGTCTCCAGAGCCCTCTGGCTCGTAGCCTTGCCTGGGGCCGTAGCCACCGCCTACATGTCGTGGGTAACCATATCCTCCTCCATATCCACCATATCCCCCTCCATATCCTCCATATCCTCCGTATCCTCCATATCCCCCACCATACCCAGGGCGGCTCAGGGCAGAGCCAATCAATGATCCTCCTATGGCGCCTGCTGCAGCTGCCCCGGCTACCTTCCCTGCACTTGGGCCACTGCTTTGGATGGGTCTGTAGGCCCCGCCTCCACCACCGCCCCAGGCCCGGCCTCCGCCCCGGCCCCAGCCTCCTCCACCTCTGCCAAAGCCACCACCTCCACGCCGGGCCTCAGAGCTGGGTAACAGCGTGGCGAGCAGCAGCAGACAGAGGGCTGCTGTGAGTGGGAGTTTCTGTAGGCCCAACATCATTCCTTATCCTGAAAAATAAGACAAAGGAAGTGTTACAAAGAGGCATGAATTTGTAACTGGGGAGCATTGAATCTAGGACATAAAAACAGATGAAAGTTAGTTAGTTATTATTTATTGCATTATTGTTTCATTATTATTGATGTATTACCAAGTATGCAGCATATGAATGTTGTAGCTGGTTGAGGTGTAGCAAATTATTTAACATTTTTAAAGTTGACAACAATGCATCATATTTTTAGAAGTTGATCACGTATTTGTAAAACTAAAATTAACTAACGAGCAATTAAAGCTGTCATATCAGTGCACAGAGTAAGTGCAATACTTAAACGTAAACATAGGCCTACTTACTGGTTCTGAAGACAAACATAGCTCATAAACAGGCTGATGAGATGTTCTCATGGCAGCTTTAGTCTTGCTGTGTTATTTTTTACGTCACTGATAAATTAAGAGCAGTACAGATCACAGCTCTTAATCCAGCTTTGAGAAACACGTCTTACACAAGCACCGTCACAACTTAACACTGCAGCTGACCTGGGATCAGATAGCTTTCATAATCTCTAACTAATGTGGCTCCAGATCTGTGGACCTGCTGCATTAATGATCACAGCACAAATAGTGTTAAATAATAATGTTTTTTCAGTACTTCTTACATACAAGATGGGACTTCATTGTTGCCTTGTCTACACACATTAGGAGATGTATTTTTGCACTTGCTGCTATTGTGATTTGATATGATGTTATTGTTGTCTTGTCATGTCCTTGATGCTGCTATTTTGACCCTGTCTGGGCAAGGGCTTACTTTTAAAAAGAGATTTTAATCTCAATGTGACTCCCTTGTTAAATAATGGTTATATGTATTGATCCCCATGAGAGGAATTCATTTTAGAGCAGCACAAGAGACAAGCTAAGAGGTGAGACAGACAGATATTATTTACATTACAATACCTGGTAGTACTATCTGATAGTGGAACTCTGGCAGCTGTAATGCATCTACTACAGTATTTATAGTATAATAATGAATACAATATACATAATAACATATTAACACATATATTAATAAGATATTACTATGAATTCCTATGATATTATATCAATTGAAAAGAATACTATGACATACAGTATAATATGAATATATTGGTGATATAACTTACACAAAGCAATGGGTGTTAGACGTAACTATAAAGAAGGAAATACTGCTTTTCATCGCATTGTTATAATAAAAATGATCAAATGTTGTGGTGAATTTTCAAATAACATTTGACTTTTTCATCGCATAATTATAAATTATTAGGACTGAATGCACTGGTGGAAAGTAACTACAGTAAGTACATATACTTGGTACTTTACAGTGGTTTCATTTTAGGCTACCTTATACTTCTATTTCACTACATTTCAGAGGGAATTACTGTACCGCACTACATTTATTTAACCGCTTTTAACAAAATAAATGACAACTTTATAAAATTAGATGCTTTAAATATCACGTGCAATATTACTTTTACAATATTTCCAGCATGTTGAGTTACCTTTTATTACTCCTCAGTATACTGTTTATAGACTGTTTTTATTTAAGTTTTCATTGTAGATTACTTATCTAAATGTATCTAATTTTATTGTTATTGTTGTTCAGTTTGGCACTAATGTCAGCATACACCCACTTTTACAATTTTTATTATTAGTCTATTGTGTTCCTGTAATTTTGATCATTCTCTGGCACAAGAATTTCCCTGTAGATTAATGAAATCCTGTCTTATCTTTATTATTATTGTGCCCAACATTAAATTAATCAGTTGTCTCCACATTGAACAACTACAACACTAAAGTATCACTTGATTATTAATACATGATACAATGATAATAGTACAATAAAAGTATATTTTGATGTGACTTTGCAGACAGGACTTTTACTAGTAATGTAGTATGATGATGCCCGGTGACAGCATGACATCATTTTCTCTGCTGTCAACAAACTGTACGCGGTCTAATCTGTGTCCTCTTAGAGATGAGTTGAGCTATAATTATACTGGGTCAGTTAGTTTGAGAATAATCCAGTGACTCTCAGATTATAGCTACAGAAGCCCAGAGTCACAAAGGAAGATAAAAAACCTTCATTTTGAATCTGATGCAATCTGGAGCACTTTGATCTGCTTCTCATTTCATTATTCATAGCGATATGATGATGATAGTTTGTACAGCAGAGGAGTCATTAAATAACATCACATTCACAAAAAGATTCACTCACAAAAGCATCGGAAGATAATGAGGAATGTTGTTTAAACTTGCTGAATTTAAAAGGAAAGTCCTATTAGAATAAAAAAATCTCACCTGTTGAGAGGTTGTTTGCAGCGGTTCAGATGATCCTCGTCTGACGATAAAAACCAGACAGCGTGTGTGTGCAGCTCAGACTCTTCTGACAGTAAGAAGTATGTTTCAAGGCCAGCCTGTTGTCCTCCAGACACCCTTAATCAGGTGAAGTGGATCACTCTCTCATACCTGCTCATTGGCTGAGAGTACAGTAAGTCGCTGTAACACCAAGATCATACCTAAATACCTGTGTGAGTGAGGGGGCGTACCTATGTGAATGAACCAGAACACGTAACAAGCTCTCCAGAAGCTTCGGCTATGACTGTTGTTATATCTGTTAAATTATACAACAAGATTTAAACATCATTGTGTAACATGTGACAGACATAAGGGGATTACAGACAAATAATCACCTTTTTCAACATTACTTTTTTTAATTATTAAATAACAATCATTGTAAGAAAAAAACTCTACATTTTCCAAGAAGTGGCATGAGTTCTTAACATCTTAAAGACTAAATGTTCTTCATTATTTTGTAAAAGACACAATACAAAAGCAGGCAAGTCTTAAGAGACACTAAAAATACAACATGCACACTCTGGATCATACACACACACTTGATGACCTTTTCAACAATATTAGAAATATTGAACACACACGGACAAAAGCAGACGTATGCAGAGCGCTGTACATGTGGAGGCAAACTGTGCTGCTTTTAAATTCTCATTCAGACATTTACAACATTCTTCCATCAACGATCATCGGCGTGATTCACAGTCGTCTGTTGTGCTTCTTGTGTCATAAACGGTTGCATGTAAAATCATTTTTTGTATTTTTGTACAGTCAGTCAAATATACAATCCAATCCGGAAGTCATTGTGTGAAGAATTAGGTTAAAATTTTACTGTGCTTTTTATATCTTAGCATGACATCTTTTTTGCCATTTTACATAAGGCAGTAATGCAAGTGAGGACAATCGACCAGGAAAATGAAAGGGGCCCAAAAATGCTACGTTTTTTCACGATGGATTTTTTTTGTTCTTTAAAAGGAACAGTTTGACTTTTTGGGGATAAAAGCGTCATTCTTTTTTTTTTGTTTCTGTTTAATTCTTGCAGAGAGTTTGATCAGAATATCAGTAGCACTTTCATATCTGTATGGCGGATATAAAGCTACAGCTAACAGCTGGTTATCTTAGTTTAGCACAAAGACTGGATATGGGGAGAAACAGCTTAACAAGAAAACAAAATCCACCTACATGCACACTAAAGCTCACTTATTAACATGTTTTCCTGTTTAATCTGTACAAAAACCAAAGCATAAAAAATGACAAATCACTGTTTTTATGTGCGACCAACTGAGAAGTAGTGAGCCATATAAACCCCCGTGAAACCACAACTTATTTAGTATTTGATTTAAACAAATGAGATACAAAATGTTAATTACTGGGCTTGAGAGGTGCTGGTAGGTGAATATTGTTACCTTTTGACAGAATCAGGATAGCCGTTTCCACCTGTCTTTGTGCTGTGCTAAGCTAACCAGCTGCTGGCAATAGTATCATATTTAAAACAAATATACAACATCTAAGTGAGTGGGGTTTTTCCCAAAATGTCAAACTATTCCTGGAACCTCAATCATAAAATATCTGTAACATTCAATCTGAACGACTCTAAGGAGAAGCTTGTCTCCATCAGACCACCAACAGACTTACGGTCATGACATAAACAGATTATCTGTTCACAGGCCCTTAATAATCCCTGCAGTGAACTCCTCAGCTGTGATGACATGGAGAGGGTCAATCAAATTCCCTCAATTACAATATTTAGTTTTCTTGTAAGCGAACCGCGTTTCTGTTTATATTCAGTGTTAGTCACCAAATCACTGTGTACGAATTTGGTTCCTCACAAAGCATATTTTTTATCATTTTGAAAACTGCATTGTTCACTTTCATTTTTACTCGTTGCAATGTTCTTCCCTGCCTTGCCGCATATCTTGGTAAGTAACTGCCACCTGTGCGGTTCTGTGCATGTTTCAGAACAAACAAATATGGCGACCCACTAGTAAAAACATTGTTTGATAGCGGTACTAGTGATCAAAAACTCCATAGGGTACCAGTGAGGAACATAAAGGCACACAGTGCGATGTGGGACTGTTCCTTTGTGGTCCGGTCAGTTTCACATTGACTGAAACATTGTGGTCTGTTGTGGTTCAGTTAGTCCGTTGTGTCTTTGTGCTTGGAGAAATCTTTTTACAGGCACTTGACTAAGACCATATTATATGATGTTTGTGCTTTAAAATGATTTTGGGTATCAGCTTGCAATCTGGAGAGTAGACAGAACACAGGACGTCTCATTTTAGGCTCATTCTGCAAAGTACTGCACTGTTAAAAGGTTGAAATTACTCAGTAGAGGAATGTCTTTCTGTGTGTTTTGCATGTGATGATGCAGAGAAGAACCCAATCGCCAGAATAAATGTTGGCATTACTGGAATTTTTTTTTGTTTCTGTTATGTACATTTAATACCTATCATATCTACCTAACTTTTCAATTTTCAACTTTATGTTGTGACAATGCTGTGGATAAGGTCTGACTAGGTTCAGGAACAAAAACCACTTGGTTAGAGTTAGGAAAAGATCATGTTTTACCTTAAAATACTTGGTTTTGTTGACACAAAGATGGCTGCTAACATCTTATTAAAAATATTGAGTTGTTTGGCGCTTACAAATGTTGAGACGCTGGCGCGTACAATGGTCTCTTGGCACGTTTTATAGAAATATGGATAGGATATGTATGAAACAGACAAATTCAGCGTAGCTGTGGTTTGCAGACGCATACAATGCCGACATTTCATTCTGGTGACTTGGCAGAAGAGAAACAGGGAAATATAAAGTAATGTGTTTGCGACTCATAACCAGGCTTTGGTAGCCGTCATGAATCTAAAGCCTACAGCTGAGATGATCACAGTTTACATGCACACAGTCGAGCATGTTTAACTTCTGTCTGTATTGAATGGATGATTTGAAAAAGACTCCAGGAATTCAGATTTGCAGGATTATCGCTGAAACATACACAAGGTTTTTGTCAGCTGATTCTTGGTCTCTCTGTTGGTCACAGCTGGATGGAGGATGTGGTACACTGGGTGATGTTTTGACCGTTCAATGAGCACATCACATACACGTCGCCCCCTCTGGAAGACAACCGAGCTGCTTCTCAATTATACACCGCAGGTACGTATACCTTCAAGAACACGCAGACAGAGAAAGAATAAATGTGCATGTCAGGAAACATACATTTGATAATAACTACAACACTATGCAGACTCTGAAATGGAAGTTGTTGTCTTGTACCTTCTCCTGAGTTTCTGCACCTCTCTGTCCTCCTCCTCCTTCAGTTTGGTAATAAAACTCTTCAGGACAGGCATTTCAAACTTGATATACTGCGCCACCTGGTGGACGGAAAGAGAAATAAGGTGATGAGGCACAAAACAGACTAATGTGAGTTAAAAGGCACGGACTTGATGGCTTCACCCTCTCACACAGTATAGTTAGAAATAATCATTTATTGGTGGGAGTCTCATCTGTGTATCTCGAACTTCTTTAAAGAAAAAAATATGATTATGATTTACATCATATGTGACTTCTTCTCCGAGGTCTTCTTCCATGAGGAAAACCTTGCAGACCTGCTCGCATGGGCCCTGCATCACTCTCAGCACCAGCGGATAGTCACTACGCTTCAGTTTCACACGCTCTGAAACATCAACACATCCACAAAGGTATTAATTAACGCAACAAAAATAACATGTACTATACATACAGTATATAATACCATCGTAGTGTTTTCCTCATTAAGCACAAATTCTTTCTCTTGACAAACAACAAATAAATGGAATAATTCACACTCACCTCCACTTGCATGGACGAGGTAGATTGCAAAATCATCTGGGCTGTTTTCAATTTTAAACTTGTTGAGGAGAACTCGCAGGACCTGAGGTGTCGTCATGCAGCTGTTAATCCGAACATTAGTCACTGAGCCGTAAGCCGGAGTAAACACTGCTGTCTGAGAGAGACAAAACACAGTAAAACATGAAGTCAGATTCTTATTTACTGTAACTTTGTGTGCATATATTTGTGCAGATATGTGAATCAGTTTTTCTTATTTGTAAATGTATTTAAACATCAACATCAAATTTGCTAAAATTAAAAAGTAAACTTCCTGAAATTAACTATAATTGACGGATTAGAACTTTATTTGCACTATGTGTCCACTGACAAAAACATGGGGCTGGTTTCACCTTATGGTTGTAGAAGTGTCCGTTGATGGAGAAGCGATGGCGTCGAATTTTCCTCTGGTCGCTCGGTGACCGTCGCTGGCCCCGTCTTAAGACACCGGCATCACTCTTTGTCCTGAGGAGCTGAGTGGAGCTCTCATCGTCCTCTTCTGTCCAATCAACAATCATAACTCCAGATTATCAATTATTATTCTTTGCCATGAACAGAAAAGTTGAACTTACAATACTGATTATTGCTGAGAGCATACTTTTGTGCTTGTGTGAGCAATCTTTTAAAAAAAATAGTGATCTTAGTACTGAACTTAAACACACTGACATCATGAAAGCAAACAGCACCTGTTCAGAACTGGAAACAAAAAAAAACAAAAGTGTATTTGTCTAATTTCTAGTCAAAAATATATCCTCCACTTAAGATAAGACACAGTCACCTAGAAATTTAACATTTCAGTGAGATAAATGAGACTTATTAGACAATTTTTATTTGTTTTGCAGTGTAGTATTTCGATTGAAATTATCATGAAACAAAGATGAGAGAGAGAAGTGTAGCTCACTTCTTTTTCACCATTGTCATGATGACCCTTGTCATCCCAAAGTTTCATGTTTTCATTTCAACTCAAACTGGAATTACACAGTATACTCCTCCAAGGGCTGAAAAATATCTTAAACAAACTGGACAAACTAAGAATAAAGCTTTAATCCCTTCCTCACGACAAGTTGCCATTTTGGAGACAAGAGGTTTCCACCCAACAGTGACAGTATACTTATATAAAGCAGCTGAGAGATAATTAGAGATTTGGTCCACAGTGGTTTTACAGCTAAGTTCATTTTAACTTAATGACTTGATGTAATGTTTCTTTTTTTGTTGCAACTGATGACACAACACAAATCAAGGGACACACTATTATTTAGAAATGCCACTCACCTTCTGTCTGTTCTTCCATCACACCGTTGTCCTCTGGTTCGATGTCAGGTGGCGTCACTTCCACTGTAGGCGGGCTCTGCTGTGTCGCCTGTTGACCATCTGTGCTGTTGGGGGAACTTCAAGAAGGAAACAAGAGAGAGTGAGTGAAGGAGTAAGAGATGAAGAGACTGTAAAAATACAACCAGAAATGTTGTGCAGATAAAAACTGGTATTACATCGAATGGCTATAGAAGAAAACACTTCACAAAAGTGAGGGGACTTACAGTATAGAACAGTGAAGAACAATGACTTTAGAGTAACAACACCATCACTGCAAACACTGACAAAGAGGTGAGTCTAATTATTAGTTTTCCTGCCAAGTAGCAGTATTTTGTTATCCACTTTTACACCGCATACGTATGGTATGTACGTCACATCCCTGTTGGTTAGTTTCAACTTGTGACAGCTGTTCCTCTTTGTTGATGTAGTCTTTATGTACAGTATTTCAGATAGGCTGTCGTCATTTGTGAGAGTATTTCCTTAGATTATTTATGTAATTTTTGACTGATGTACCAGCAATATCAGTGTGGATTACTCGGCCTCTTTGGAGCACTCTGTTTAAGAAAGTTTTCTGGATGTTGTTTGGAAAACTTGTCACTGACATCTGACCTAATAAAAGAAACTTTACAGCTGTCGTTGTAAAGGCAATTTACTTCAAAATAATTATGTCCATGAAACATCCAGCTGCGTGCCTGTGAGCTCTATAATCACAGGAACAACAATAACTTCTCCTTATGAATGGGATTACAGTGCTGAAAATAGGGCTTCAAGCTTATTGACACAAATTGATCTTTGGTTGCTCTGGGCAAAATCCACAACTGAGCCAGAGGTGTGGGTTCAAAGCTTCCCTTTTGTCTTTGTGCCACTGCACATTGGTGGTTCGTCTAAGGATTTAGCAAACTGTGGTAATCAGTTATGTATTTGCTGCATGGAAGTGCCACCATACATCAACAAGAAGTGATGACACAAATTTAATTTCACTTTCCATCAGACAAATTAGACATAATCTATATCTGCCCCCTGGTGACCTGCTGTGTATCACCATTTCTGGTCAGCGAAGTGTAACTTTATCTGTCTGGACCTCTTACCCTTGACTGTCCAGATTGCAACCCGAGTGCCAGGACGTGGAGGAGGGGGGTGGTCGGATTCGCTCGTGGTCATCCTGCATCTGAAGCCTGATTGGTCGCCGCAGGCCCCAGAAGATATTGAGCAAGCCCTCGAAGATCAACTCCCCTTCTTCCTGTTCGACAAGATGCACACATACACACATGAATACACACACTAGATAGTTATTACCCCTTTGGGATACACAGTATAATGGGTAGGGTATATTAGATTGCAAATGACTGAGAGAAAAAGCAAAGAGGGCGACAGGAAGACAGACAGACAGTGTTAGGGGGGAGACGTTCAGACGCTTCTGTTGGAAAGGAGGATAAAACATTAAAATAAGTTTAAACGCACACACACACATATACGTAAATACCCACTTCTCTGTGTCTGAGCTGTAGATTCTGTCCTTCATAGTAGAGGTTGTACGTCTTGAGATGTGAGAGGACTGTTACCCTGGACAGAGATGAGGAAATTCTGTTTAAAGGAGCATGCCGCTGATGTTTTTACACAGGTCTCTCTTGTGAAAAATGATTAAATAAAGGCTATAATAATAACAGAATTAATCAATCATCACAGTAAACATAAAAACATGTTTCTTTTTTTTCCCATTGCCCCCATGTAACAACATTGACTGTAAAATAGGTCAAATAAAAATAATTATTGTATAAATAAAATATTTTAAGAGATCTAATAAAATATCATTAATTGTAAGAAGTAAATCTGAATTTGATTATGTTAGATTTTCTTATAAATTCAGTCATGTGACATGCAATGTTAGTGGACTAAATAGTTCATAACTGTACATAGAAGGGTGATAGCGTTGGCATCATTTGCACAGTATTATCATGGATGCTTTCTGATAGCGATGTAGAGTATATCACAATTTTGCATTACAGCATAAACTCTGTTTCACTGTTCTGCATACAGCCAAATGACACAAAACTCTGACGCCCCATTGCATTTATTTTTTAGATGCCTTTTTGTCCAAACTGACAAAAATAAGTGCATTTCAACTCCATAGTAACATGAGGTAGATGTTATCAAAAATTGGAAGTTTATCCATCCAAAACAAACAACTAGTGTTCAGTAAAAGTTTTAGGTGCTTATAAAAGTTGATAAACTGCAAGGTAAGTCAAACACATGTCTGTGTTTGCCTCTTGCTGGTGTTCTGGGTCTGATTTTTCCACAGTCAAGCTTGAGAATGCGCCACTTCTTTGGCAGCCAACTCATACATTTTGGATGCTGGAGCAAACACCAAGCAACTGAACACACCATTACATGTGTTTTCATAACAGTCCCTTCTCTCAACCAAATTAATAATAGAAACCATGATCGTTATGTATTTTACGCTACATATGTTACATAACATAAAACTAGTAGTTCTTATGCCTCTAAAATTGATTTTTTTATACTGTATTAACAGCAATTGTGGTAGGAAATCAGTCTTTAACACCTGTATGAGAAGGTAGAGGTCCTTATAGGCTCAATCACAAACTGGTACCTTCGCCCTGTAAACTGATGTAGGCTGGTAAAATGGCATTCCTGAAGAGTAACATTTGTGTTTTTTGTAATCTTGGTGATTTTAAGGATGAATTTCACTTCATGTTTAATTGCTCAATGTACATTGACCTTCAACTGAACAAAATGATTAAAGAATCCTGACGTTTCTGGCTGTATGAAGGTGATAAATTGAATATATTTTATCAATGAAGAGTGTGTGCATGCTGTCCTTGTCTCTCTCTCTCTCCCTCTGTTTGTTTGTTTCTTTTCTCCTCTCTGTTTAAATGCTGTGTTTGAGCTTTGGCTCTCGTTAGTTTGTGTAGCCTGTCCTCTCTCCAGATCTCCATGGTTGAGAGGAGGTTGTGAGCTGAGGTTTTTTAATGAGATCCCAAAATCCATTCTTCATACTGTACAAGTTTATCTATAATTTTGTCATCCTGATTATCCACACTGTAATTTTAAAATGTCAGTCTACTCTGTGCACACAGCACCTACTGCCTGTTTGTTTGTCCTGAGAGAGGGATCCTTCCTCTGCTTCTTCCATTTTAATCGTTAAAGGGGCTTCGGAAGGGGAATTTTCCTTATAAATCAAATTTATAATAAATCAGTAAATATTTAAGGGCTGTCACAATATCAGATGTTTTACTACACATTTTGTGTGTATATCGTGACACCACTAAAATGCAGTGAAAATGGCTAAAACCTATAGAACCCCTATTTTATGCATTGTTATTTAGACCAAAGTCATGCCAAAGGTTAAACATTTGATTTCACAAGTCAGACTGTTTGACATGAGTTTAAAATCTTACTAAAACAACTC
This sequence comes from Pagrus major, assembly GCF_040436345.1. Taxonomy (NCBI): domain Eukaryota; kingdom Metazoa; phylum Chordata; class Actinopteri; order Spariformes; family Sparidae; genus Pagrus; species Pagrus major. Next base: position 24,165,859 of record NC_133219.1, read on the forward strand.
TTTCATATGCATATATAGGAGTCTGTGTATGTGTGTCCATGTGAGAGACATGCGTGGCATTTAATCCTTACTTGCTGATGAACTTATTCTCTCCGATCTGAACCCCACACTGTGTGTTATCCATTCTCAGTCAGCATGAGAGGAGCTGAGAGACAAAGAAGCAACAGAGAGTTAATCATTTTCATCCATCTGATTCAGTCTCATGACTCCTCATGACCGGTAGCGAGCTACAGACACGAAGAGAAGCAGCCTGGAGACGTGAAAAGTGATTGCAGGAAGAGGAGGAGGAGGTTAAGCTACAGACAGTAAACAATAACAGAAGATCATATCTACTTTCCTGTCAATGTATTTCCTTAAAGAGACAGATCAAATCATAGCTAACTGTTACCACTGCTACAGTCAGTCTCATTACACAATCAAAGTTTTTGGTATGTGATTGAGTGAAACAGCTGCTCTCTGCGTTCTTTTCCTCATCTTGCCTATAACTTTTTTTTCCCTGTCACTACAATAGTTCTCTCCTTATGTCTTTGCCTCTCTCTTACACATAAAGACTCAAAAGCACACACACGAACGCACATATACAGCTGTTTCAAATGGCACTCTGCCACCACCTCGTAGATTTCTGCTTCCCTCTTTGCTGAATGAGCATGTTTGTTAGTCTTTGTGTGTCTGCAACAGAGGCACGACAGAAGCCTCCGGAAGGAGATGAACAGGTGCAGGACACATGGGCCACCCGCAGAGCCAAATCATGTCAGCTGCTTAAACATTTATCTCTGGGCAAGCTACTGGCAGCACATATTATGTGCATTTATGTATCATATTTGTGTCTGTACATACAATACAGGCAGTTTCTCTGTCCCAAAATATAATGCACTGGGCATAAAGGTGAAGACATGAAGATATTTCATGAGTCATCCAAGAGGATTCATCTCAAACTCTCTAAACGTGGACATTTTACTCCCTGGATGACTGAAATTAATCTTGTTTTCTCTCTTTCTCTACATTTCATGCCTTGACACACAAACAAAGACTGTTTTAAATGACATTACCAATGTGTGAAGTTTAGCTCGAATGTTTAAAATTTAGGCTTTGCATTTTCAGATTTTTAGCTACACTAGTGGTGTGGCTCTATGGGTGGCAAAGGCAGTCTGTCCACCTCTTTAATCCAAACTGAACCATCTAAAATGGATTGCCATAAATTTAGTAAACACATTCATGGACCCCAAAGGGTGAATACTACTGAATTTTCATGTAGCGTCACCAGGAGGTTTACACTTTTTGTTTTTGTTCAAAGGTTAGGCATAGGAATCCAGAAGTAAAAAAAAAAAAAGGTACATATTTTTTGTGCCACTTCAAGAGAACCATTGGTTTCTAGTCATTTTAAAGTGGAATTAAAATAAATTAGCAGACTTTTGAAACGTGTGTATGTGTATGACAATATAACATTAAGGACTCAATGTCAATAAGTGATCTTACTGTGGTGAAGGCTGGCTGATGTTGTTGAGTCACCAGAAAGACGAAGTTGCAGATGTGAAGAGAGAGAGCGAGAAGTTAGGCAGGTAGACTGTATTTATCCTCAGGTATCAGCAGTTTTGTAACTCAGGTGTCAGCTTCTTCAGGGTCTTTTTTCTGGTGAGTTTGACAGCGAACACACGAGGAAGAGTGGGGGCGTTTAAAGGAAGTGCTCCCCTTCCGTTAAATCACTTCCTCCTTTACTCACTCAGTCACACAGGAAACTGACACTAGCCTTTACACAGCCTAAAACTTCCTCAATTCAAAAGGCACAGATGAATTATCATGCACACCCAAACAGAGAGCACGGGTAGACTCACTGATAAGACCCACACATAAACTGCCTTCTCTTTTATCTTCTTCCCTGATCCAAACACTCAGATCAGACGCATATCTACAACATTTATGTAAACAAAGTTATTCTATACCTGACAAGTGGAGTAATGTAGCAGCTTTAAACAAACACACACTGCTGATAAACAACCTGAGGCTGTCAATCTCTGAAATAAAATGTGTTCGGTTATTGTGCACAAATTAAATATTAAACACCAATCAGCCCAGCCCCCTGCCAAGGTCTATCAATATTTCAGCACCTATATTAGCCATGTCAAGCGCTCTAAAGCTAATCATTCACCTACACAATGGAAATCATTAGGCTTTAATAGCGCAATCGTGGTCAAGGGCGGCTGTGCTCATGGACTCATTATCGGGTGATGCCAGTGGTCTGAGACAGACATGTGGCCAGCTGTCAGACCAAGACAATGTTGTAATTGTCTGGCAGGTCACATGACCAACATGAACTTTAAGTCTCTAAATTGCCGTCTGATAACAAAATTGATTACTCCATGATGTTACCTCCTGAAATAAAGATCGAATCAGACATTTAACCTTTAAAGCTGCTGCGGGAGCATCATTCACTCTTGTGATAAATGTGAGCCCTGTTAAGTGTTTGCTGTTGGTGAAAAGTTTGCAGAAAAGTAGACTTGTTGTTTAGGCTTGATGAGCATATACTTGTGACAATTTTCATTTCAGGAATTTTCATGGTTTTCTTTAGCTCAAGATCTCAGAGGAAAGAGTTGGGTGATGTATCAGTGCAACAGTAAGTATTTGATAAACACATTTGAGGCATTATTGCAAAAAATGTGTGTTTATGTGTATATTTTGTGAGTATAAGAATATCAGCCGATATACTGAGATCAGGATTTATTTACTCCCTAATATTGGCATCGTCCTTAAAAATCCAGTATTGGTCAGCCTCCATATATTACCTTCACATTTAAAGCTACTACAAGGAACTTGTTTATCAGTTGATTCTGGCAGCCTCTGAGGACAAAAGATGACAATTGTGAAACAAAGAAAACTTTATTTTTGTGCCGTACCGCCAGACTACTGAGCAGCTTCTTCTCCTCAGTGCGAGTCAATTCCTCCTCAGCACTTTGCCATAAATTAAGTTTTAATTTTATGACTTATCACACCCAGATAAGTCAGAATCCAGTGACAGATGCATGTATGTTATAACCAGAGGACCTGGTCTCTGTGACATGATCTGTATGACATTAATGCACATGTTATATTTCCTCTCTTTCCTATCTTGTACTGAAAATGCTGCACAACAATTTCCCTCAGGAGAAAGAAAGTTATAGCTTATCTTGGGCTGCAGAAAGCCATCTACATTTTTGTTTTGAAGCCAACAGTGGGATATAAATGCAGCCAGACTGACCCACATCTGACCCAGTCCAAATGCAGACTGTATTGACTCTGAATTCCCCTCTTCCTCATTACAACATCAGCCAATCCTCAGTCATCTGCTCAGTTGTTTCATACCGCTGTAGCTCAATTTATTAGCATCCGTCCAATTTTTCTGATTAGGAAATTCTTTCCTTCGCTGCTGTCTGCCTGTTTTTCCCATTCAGCTTTCTCCTCCGTCTCTCCCATGCTCCCTTGTGAAAGACTCGAGCCATCGACTATGCTATTAAAACTCATGACCACAACTTCCTGACTTTTCTACCCCCACTCTCTCTCTATCACACACACATGCACACTTGTTTTCTGCCCGCTTGCCCCGTTGCATCTGGACCTCCTCTGTCAAAGTCTTTGGCTGAAATGGACGTTGAGTAGGTTCAAACCTCCTCCTGGACGCTTTCATACTCACCACCACCCCTCCCTCCAGCCTCCACACATTACTAATGCTCTGCCTCACTATTGTCACCATTGTCATAGCAACACCAAAAACATCTGAGCTCCAGCAACTAGCCCACAACACCGAGCCAAAAATAGTGTGTGTTTGTCTCTTTTGCTCCGTGTTAGGCCTACTGGGGTTGTCAAAAAACGCTACAAGGCTCGATTTGAAACTACATATGGCTCCCAGATTCTCCTGATCAAGATGAAACTATCCTTGCTCCTTTGTCGACTGCAGAGCTGAAAAGATTAGCTGATCTGCAATTAATTTATCTGTATCTATTTTGACATTCAATTAATCATTCAAGTCATTTTCAAGCAATAGCAGCAAACATTTTTAAATATGAATGATTTCTGGTTTTCTTCTATGGTGGTAACCTGAATATTTTGAGGGTTTTGGTTGGACAGAACAAGCCATTTTAAGATGTCACCATGAGCTCTGGGACTTTAACTGACCCAGTGGTTAACTGAGAAAATAACTGGTTAGAAGAATAATTGTTAGTTGACTGGGAACTTTATTATAGATTAGGAGTACGCTCCGTTGCTAGTTTATCAGGTCCACCTCCCTTAAAATTAAAGGATAAGGTCACGCAGAAATGAAAACTCAGTCATCATCAACTCACCCCCATGTCGATGGAAAGTCAGGCAAAGTTTTATAGTCCACAAAAAAAACTGTTGCAGCATTCTCCTAAGTAAGTAAAGTAAGTGGATGGGTACTAGTTTTAAAATGTAAAAAAACAACAAAAATACAGCTCATCTGCAGTAATCCAAGGCTCTGGACGCTCAGAGATACCAAACTGGTTTTAAAAGACGTTTTTTTTACACTCTTTTAAGCAGAAATCCTTACTGTAGCCGCTAAGCTAAAAGCGAAACACCCCGTCTGAAGTGGGTGCATTAGTTTGTAAAATAATGTCTTTTATAATAAATTTTGGGATCTCGTGGCTTCCGGAGACTTTGGATTATGCGGGACAAGCTTTATGGAGCCTTTTATGTTTATTTATTTACAAGTCCCAAGTACTTCAGTGTGTGTTGTGGACCACTAACCTTCACCTGACTTTCCATCAGCATGGGGGTACATAGTAACTGAATTTTCATTTTTTCGGGTGAACTTTGTCTTTAATGCAATCTAGGACAACATCCCTGCAAAGAATCCTACCTTTAATGGCCTGTTATGATTTAGGGGTGTTGCATTCAACTTCATTTCATCTGACTTAGTCATTTTGGAGGCATGCCCTGCTGATAAATTGTATTGTTTATAGACTGAATATCAGAAACTGAACATTATACGCCTCATTAGGGCTAAAACTTACAGTGGGGATGTTGTATTAAACAGCAGTACTTTTAGCTAAGCATACTAAATAAGTGTGCATTACATGCTACAACTATACCACTTTTTTGACACAGGGTCTCTGTCCTGAAGCACTGCCTCCGTCTAGCCAGCCTTATGTGTGCTGAGAGGAATCTTAACTATCTACTGCTTGTTATGTAATCTGTTTTACTAATACACAGCTATGCACACTCCCTGGTAGAGACCAAATGTAATACAGGGAATTTCTGCTCTGGATTCAGGCTGGACCATCATGGAGCATACCTATTATCACTGCATGTGAATTAAAGACGACACACATGCCTGATATCCGAGATTATTTGACTGCACGAGTGTCGCCTGTGCCTTTTAAACGCTACAAATGTTGCCGTTTCAATTTTTAGGCTGTCAAAACATTTTTAAGTCTTCTTTTTGGTACCAACAATCACGCATCATCCAACTACACCCAGTCCATATCGCCACATCAACCCACAGACATCATCATGATCAGCCTACTTAGCTACATGGACGCCTCTGTCTGATTCCTGCCCACTTTTGGAGATCCTATTTCGGCTTACCAAACCCGGGGACGCAGGCTCTCCGGTTCTCCTCCTCCTCCTACTCCTTTTCTTCCCGTCAACAGCGACTCGACTTTCCGCTAAAAGGTTTAAACTCCTCGGTCAACTCGCTCGCTCTCCTGCCTTCGGAACAATCACTGGGGCTCGCGCATCCAGGAGGCGGTGGTGGAGGGAGGAGGAGAGCGCGAGAGATCCATCTGTTGTGGCGGAGCTCGCGGCACAGCAGCGTCAGGGGGGCCCCGGCCGGGAGCCAATCAGACGGCGACCCCGACGCCCCTTTGTTCGCGCTGCGTGCGGAGATGAATGAAAACACGAAAACAATGGCAGAGGCGAACATGCGCACACCGTAAAGCCCCAGGTCATCACTATTCACCGGGGACCCACATTTAGTTTGAGGTCTTAAATCAGAATAAAAGCGGCCTACATCTGACTTTTAAACGTCCTCTGTCAAACTCTGTCAACGCATAACAAAATGAGGTGATCTTAGGCCTAATTATTGAGTAATCCAATTATTGGGCCATAATTATGATCAATTTATTTGATCACAAAAAACATTATTTTGGCAGGTTAGTGTTAACTTGCTATTCAGTAATTTTTTTTTCTCTTTTTCTGATGATAATGGGATGCTAATAGTGAGATAAAAGTGAAAAGCAACATACGTTTTGCTGCAGTAATCAGGTAACAGGGGTTGTTTGCAAATAAAAGACTGGCAAACGAGAGTTGAAACATACAGACAAACTTAATAAAGCTGCAAGTTTAGTGGTCCAAAGAAAATTACTCTAACTATTTAGTGACCGATTCATTGTTTCTGTGATTTTTTTTAAGCATGAATTGCCAAATATGTGTCGATCCCAGCTTCTCAAATATGAGGATTAGCTGCTCATATATGATGGTAAAGTAAATATTTTATGATTTGGTTGGATAAACAAGTAATTTGAGGACATGGTTGGGGCTCCTGGGAGTTGTGATGCTCCATTTTCCCTACTTGTTGAGATTTCAATCAGGTGGATTAATTAAAGTAAATTTCAACCAAAAATGAAATATTCAGACATTATCTACTCACCCCCATGTCAATGGACTGTCTGTTGAAGTTTTGTGGCCAACAAATCATTTCTGGAGCCACATTATCCTAAAAAAACTTCAGTAGGTTTGTTTTAAAACATAAACAACCCAAAAGGAAATGGCTCCACACAGCTTGTCTGGTGTAATCCAAGTCTCTGAGTTCCAAGATCCCAAACCGATTTGAAAAGATATTATTTACACCCTTTTTAAGCCAAAATTTTCACTGTAGCTGCTAAGCTAAAAGTGTGAGCACACACCACATCTGGCGTGATACATCGCACATCAGGGGTGTAAATGACGTCTTTTCAAATCAATTTGGGACCTTAGGGCTTTCAGAGACTTGGATCAGACTGGACAAGCTGTATTGGGCTATTCTATGCCTTGTCATTTGATTTTTTTCATTTTAAAACAAATCCTCATCTACTTCAGTTGTTTAGGAGAATGCTGCAACACTGTTTTGAGGTGAAGCTCCAGAAATGATTTGTGGACTACAAAACTTCAATCATCATTTGTGTAGCACCAATATGTTACAATTTTAACAGCAAAATATCATTATTTAGCAGAAACCTTGCAGCATTTGCCCAAAGGCAGTTCAAGTATTCACTAAAAACAGTTGATGAAAACAGTGATTTACTGTGTAGTTCGTCGAAGTAGTGCAGGCTGGCAAAAATGAGCCACAGGGCCCCTAATTTCCCCAATTACTCTCTGTGCATTGTGTCAAAGATCAGCTGAAGTAAAACATTTCACACTAACCCTATTTGGTAGTGCATATTCCCGAACAAAAATATTAATTATATATTACCACAAACCAGAAAAGGGAACCTGGGGCGTTGGGGAAATTGCCACATCACCTGGTTTGTTCTCTTATTGTAACTTTAGGTTACAATAGTTCTGCTATATTAGTGTACCTCCTTGGCTTTGATGTCAATGTTGAAAAACCTATACATACCCAGAATTTATCTAAAAATACTGGTTTGGTTACATCTGCCCACCTGCAGCCTCAACAGATAGTGGAGAGGGTTTTCCAGACAACATGCCTGCCTCAAGTCCTTTAAAAGTGTTACAATGTGTTCTGTGACCTGATTAGAAATGTAAGATCTATTGGTCGTGAAAATACTTCTACCATAGTTACATAGGCCTCCTGTATTTTCATGGCTGTGATCAAATAGGACCATGTAACTGCAGGAAAAAGGTGCAGTTTTTTCTATGAAAGCTATGAAAACCTGATGGTGAGCAGTGTTTAGATCATTCTGTAGGTCACATCAATATTTGGGCAACCAATTATTTTTGTGTCATAGTTAAATCAACGGTCAGGGAATCTGACTACATATTACATTTTTATTGTCACAACCACAGTTATGACCAATAAAGACAAAAGACTGAATTGATTCTGTAACGTCTTATTAAATAGTTTTAGGAACAGAGAATAAAACATTTTGGTGCTACAATTAGTTTACACAATTTCTCTTCCAGGACGTTTAGCAAATTTTACTCCATTAAATATACATTTTTTTTTTTGTTTTAACATCTATTTAAAGTTTCTCAGCTCGTTCTTTCATTTATACTGGTAATGTGTTAACATGGACAGAAAGCAATGTTAGAGTAAAAAAATACAATATGCAAAAGGTCCTAACAAACAAACAAAAAGATTTCACCCAACCACAGATTCAAAATAGGATCAAAATGTATTTACTTTTCAAATAAAAAGTACAACAAAATGGTGCGCTTTCCAGCATGATTTAAGATTAAAAGTTATGATTTGTTTCTTACAAATATTTGCTTGCAAAAACATGAAAAGAATGTATAAAAAACAAAAACCTTGAAAAAGATAAAACACTTAATACACAAAAGTAAATTCTTCAGGTAGCAGCCCCTTCAAAATAACTGAAAGGGATTGATGTCTTTGTGTTACACATCTTATGGCCACCTTCTTAAGAGCCATCTGTTGCTTAAACTGACTTGTATGTAATTCAAACCAGACAACCATCAAGGTAGAGAGTTTACGATGTGAGATGTGAGTTGTGAGATCCAGGGAGTTTACAATGTAACTCAACTTATTCTGTAACAGCTTTGTGAGAAACACATATGCATGTGTATGAGAGAAAGTACAATAAAAACAAGAGTAAGCTGCATTTAGACACAGCAGCAAAATGAACATTGGATGTCTTTAGGTAATAAGGCAGGTTCATTCAGCTGCCAATGACCCAGGCTCTTAATAAAGGTGGCCAGCTAGTGTCTTCTCCTGCATCCACAAACATTAACAGTAAGAATTCCCACGGAGAAAACCAGGTACACTATACATGAGAGGACACCAATATATTTTCACTGCAGGACTGGGGGTGGAGGGGGGTTAAAGAGAGAGTTTGTGGAGAGTTAGGGGAGGGTGTGATGGGAGAAGTAAATGCTGGTTGCATGAACATTAAATGACAAAGAAACACCACACTGCAAATTTTACCAACCATCCCATAACACTGCCACATCTGTGGCTATCCAGATGTCGGTCCTGAGCACAGCCAAAAGGTAGATGAGGTTTTAGAATTACAGTTTCTGCACACATCAGTTGTCTCAAGCTAGCCTAGCCTCTTTTGTGACTTCAGCACTCACTTCAGTGAGTCGGTCATATCGCTAAGGTCTTGTGATGTGACCGACCAGTTCTTGTCAGTGAAACAAAACCAACCCAAAACTATTTTAGATTTTTTTCTACAAATGTTTGTGTTGGGAACAGTAAGTGACCAAGTCACAAGTGTAACATACAGAGTGCTGAGGTCATAAATGGGGCTATAGCTAACCAGGGTATCATAGACTCGGGTCCAAAAATATTCTGTCACAAAGCCACTTATCTTCAGGTCATCAAACCAACATGTTCATACTTGTCTATAAATCTGGATAAGTGCTCTAACTCTTAGGGTTTCATGTCAGTGAAGATTACTCACTCTGACCCCGATGTTCTTGGCACCATTACATGTGCAAACAGTACTTGTAGTAAAAAGGCCCTCACTCTGAAATCTGACTCAATTATCCAGTTCAACGAAAAGTGTTTTTCCTTCTCTTTTTAAAAACATGATATAAATGGAATGAAATAGAAACAGCTCACATTAGAAAACATCTTTCAAAAAGCTGCTGTCCCCAGGTGAGTTTCTAAAAGCACCGACTGTAGCTGGGGCTGAGAGCAGAGGTCGTTCATCATCACAACAATCTTTAGTGGGCGTGAACAAGTAAACTAATAAATATACTTTTAATATTGTGCAACAGACACATAAACCTGCTTTAAGTTATCATTAAACATCAACTCTCTTCTCATAAATAAATAAATAACTTGAACTAAAAAAGATAAAAAGGAGAGAAAATTTGGGATGAAATTTCAAACCAATTTTGATTTCTTTTCATGATAGTGACATGTGCCAATGCTTAAAGAAAAAAATTTGGTTACGGTAACAGAACAAAAGAGGAAATAATGATAAAGAGCTTTTAACATTTTGGTTTGGTAAAAATCTCAGGTGGGCGAAGTATTTAGTAGATTTTTTTAACTGTTATTTTATCATTGTGCTGCTTTTAATTTCTACATTTACAAAGATTATAATGTTGTAAATTCTTCTGTGGTATTTAAAAAAAAAATTCTGTTGAACTACCTTAACTACAACAGACATGAACAGAAAACAAAAAAATATATATAGCAGTGAACTAACTAAAGCAGGGTGAGAGTGGGAGGCGTATGAATGACTGAGGATGGGAGGAGGAGGAGGAATGTAAGGGAAAGTCATCAACACCATTACATAGGTGAGGATGTTATTGACATCAGTGACCATTATAATTGGCTGTTGTAAAAAACACACACTGCACCATCTGTGGGTCCATCCAGAGAACAAAAGGATGGCATTTAAACTCTCCAAAAGCCCTCTTTATACACTTACATACTCCATAATTAAACAAAACCAACATCTTTTTTTCTTAGTATAATTATGCAAGGGCTGACCAAGTAGGTTTGGATGGTGGCAGGGGTGTTTTAGTTTATGGTGCAGCCTTTTTGAGACAATAGCCACACAAAAGATCAGAGACCTCAGTTAATTTTCCTGTTCTCATTCATCTTGTTTTAAGCTTTGTATTTATGTAAACAAGGTTTCCAAGTCTTTCTAAAAAGGCCACTTTATTACTGTGTGCCATTAATGCAGCTTTTACAAATGCACTGCAGTTATCACGGCAGCAGAGGAATCATTAAAAGCTTGTTTCATTGTGTAAATGCCTTCATGTGTTAGGAGGTTAGAGGTTATCAAATGGAAATAAATACCTTGCAAAAATGAAAACACACCTTTGACAGCCAAATGAGTCAAATGGTGTGTTCAGGACAAATAGAGTTTTGGTCTTGTTAGTAACTACTGCATAACACTGACAGTAAAGAGACGTAAACCGGTATTTTATAGTGGAGATCTTATGAATATTAGCACATTTAAAAAAAAGGTGAGGTTGTTAAGCATGACATAAGTGGATGAGATGTGCTGTTTTACTGAAGAAAATGGGGACGCGAGCTGTGGAGTGACACTCCGGTTATGAACTCAGGAGGCAGATAGTGCAAAAATAAATTTCACAATCACTTTGCATGGCTGAGGGCACCTGACAAACCACTTCCATCAATCTGCATGACCCTGACATGCATTGTAGCGCTCAAGCTAAGTTTAGGTAAGGCTGTTGGTGTGTGAGCATGTGCGTGTAATGTGCATCTCTAATGTGGTTGCATAATGATAGAAGTGAATGATTAAAAGCAGAAATTTTGCATAATCCTCAATTGACATAATAAAATCCACTGTGCTTTTAGTAGGATGTTTCATAAAATGACAGGGGCAGTAAAAGTTAGCAGTAAATCATTGTTTGGCGTCCATCTGTCTCCATCTGGATTAAAGTGCAGCTAAATTAATGCACAAACCTGTCATCTCTTGCTGCGTACTATACACACATGCACACACACCAACTACCCTCTGCATGGTGACATCTTTTATAGCATGCTGTGACTTGCTATAGCATGCTTAAAATAGCATAGTGGGAAGTGGGAAAAGACTGACACGAGCTAAAGAAAACACATACAGACGGGGCGGTTGGTGCATCACATTTTCTTCCACACAATCCCGAATCCTGCACTGCCTCGGTCCTCCACTCTCCCATCCTTTCATCTTAGGGTACCATCCCTTGCTCCCCAAATTCAGCAACATTTATGATTTTTTAGCACCAGCCCATTGGCTATACCCGACTCTCCCCCGCTGCCACTCCTCCCTCCCCTCCCATTCCTCCTCCCTTCACCACATCCCCAGGTCCCATCCTGTTCCGGCAGGTTTCCCGTAGCCTCCCCCACTGGTAGCCTGTGAAGGTGGGGCTAATGGGGATGTACTTGAAGATGGGGTATCTGCGGATGATGTCCATTCCAAATGGCAGATCATAAGATCTCATCCCTTCCAGTTCTGCTGCACTGAGACCAGTGCCACGTTTCAGCTTCTTGATGCCTCGTTCTTCAGGGGAGCCTGAGGAGAAACGGCAGAGGGATTAATCGCAAATAACTTAAAATGCCGAACAAATAGGAACCTGATACACAGCATGTACTGATGAGCTTTCATTTGTTACTACAATCTTATAATCTGTTTGAAGATAAAGAAAAGTCATAGATGCAAAAAGGAAACTCCATCCTAAAGTATCATTTATCTTTTGATACTTTGTTGGCTTATCTGGGTCCAGCAGGTTAAGCTCAGACATCCTTCTCCCAGCCAAGTCTTGCAGCTCTCCCACAGGAGTCTTGAGATGATCCTGGGCAATAAATAACTGCCCAAGCATGTTCTGCCTATATGACCTGCTTGGCAGTCACACTCACGTTATTATGATTTTCCTCCTTAAAAATGTGTTGTGTACTCTAAACTACATCACTTTATTGGCATTATCATACAGCCATAAAATTTATAGCAAAATACATTTTTAGTATGCAAGTGTTAGAGCTAGTGTGAAAGAAATTAAACACCTTACCCGGGATAGTATTGTCCAAAATGAAGGCGACAGAGCCTCCGACAAACATGGCAGTGGTGAGGAGAACGTTCAACACCTGGTCAATTTCAATGATACCTGAGAAAGATAAAGAAACAAGGACTTAGTATCCAACTAAAATATGTCATAGTAAGTTTGTATTGGCGCTAGGACTTACCAAAACTAAATATATCAATCTGTACTTGACCTAATTTCAGTCATATTAGTACAATCAGTATATCAATTCCCTCAGAGAGGTTGTCAACAACTAATAACCCAAAGCAACTAGTCAGTGTGTACTTGCATGCTTTGAGAGTGTTTATTCATAACTTAGAAAGTCAAGTCTTGAGCTGTTCCACCTAGTTTTAAGCAATGTTTATAACCATGAGTATTCACTCCAACTTCAACAGAGACAATTTTTCAAAAAGTTGACAGAATTGCAGCTGGAGGTGCAGATGAGCAAAGTCAGTCGTAAAAAGGACAAATGTAAATACTGTCCGGCAGGAAGTTGCAGCTGCTAGAGGAAACACAAGTATCATAATCTTAATGTTGATTGCAGCCATTATTCCCCAGCTCTAGTTTGCAGGGATCTCTCCCCTCCACTCACCTGTGACTAGCGGGTTCTGTTTGAGGTAGCTTGGCAGCATCAGACCGAAGAAGATGGAGAAACCCAGAACGAAGAGATTCCTGGAGGAGTTGAGGTCGACAAACTGCAAGTTGGACAGTCCCACTGCTGTGATCATACCAAACAGGGTGCATAACAGAGCTCCCAGGACAGGGTCGGGTAGAGAGGCAAACAGGGCACTGAATTTACCCACAAGTCCCAGCAGCAGCATCATGGCAGCTCCATACTGAATCACACGTCTGCTGCCCACCTGAAAGACAAATCAGAGATCAGGCTGAGCAAAAGGGTAGTGGGTCATTCCTCTGTGCAGCTAGCTGTAGTGAAAGAGAAACCATCATGGTAAAATAAACACAGTAACTAAATGGGAATATACAGAGACGGAAGAAACCAAGAGGCTTGGTGTAATGGTAAACAAATGTTACCTTTGTGATTCCCAGGACGCCAATATTTGGACTGGAGGAAGTGGAGCCATTTCCTGTTCCGAAAAGACCGTCCAGCACACAAGAAATACCCTCCACAAATATCCCCCTACAGAGACAGCGGAAAAACAACCTAATTAGGGTATCTTCCGGACTATAAATTGCCAGTGCACTAGTCACAAACAAATTGAAATATTAGTTAATGAGGAAAAATAGAAATACAATAAACTGAAGAGTTACCTATTGATTGCATGGATGGGAGGTGGAGGAGCATAAGAGAGACGTGCACAGGCGTAGTAATCACCAATTGATTCGATGATGCTGGCCACCACAGCACTCATCATTCCGATCACACCGGCGGCTGTAACAGTCGGAACGCCCCACTGGACTGTCGAGGTAAAAACGCAGAAAATATCTTGAAAAAGAAACTTTCTGACTCATCACCTCTGGCAGGGCTATCTCCCTTAACTATTTATAGATTATGCTGTATGTAACATAATCAGATTCATTCCAAATTAAATTATATTTATTGGTTCCTGTCTGTACTGGACATATAGTCATGGTCAAAAGTTTACATACACTTTTAAAGAAAATGTATATCATGGCGGTATTCAGTTCCTGGCATGGACTTAAATTCGGATTTGAAGCAAACTTCATGAATGTTTTTTGTGACAAAGTAGTTTGTGTTCCACTCATTCCATCACAGAAAAATGAGAGCTGTAGAAATCACTGGAACTGAAGACTGCCATGATATAAAGGTTCTTTGTGTATGTAAACTTTTGACTGCGACTATATCATAATTACATTACTGATGTATCATGGCTGCAATCATTTGAGCTGTTCAGCGATGGTGGAAGAAGCATTTACAACTTTAATTTAAGTAAAAGGAGCAAAACAGAAGTGTAAAAATACTCATATATTAGATACACTGCAACTGAATAGCAGCAAAACAATCTACAGTTTTACTCCAAATTAAATACTGCTCATAACTTTCTATTTCTGACATTATGTGGTTACCCGCCTGATCAGTAAAATTAAAATCTTTCCACACAAATGGCAGACTGAATAGAAGGCATAGACATCAGCAATCCTTTACAACAGCTCCTTCCCCCTCCTCCTCCTAAACACACTTACAGGGATATGGGACTTTAAACCATGGTGCGGCTGCGAGGATCCCTTGACGTGCGTCTGTGCGGGCGTAGAAGCCGTACTTGTCTACTTCCGGTGGGAAAACATCAGTGACAGTGAAAATTAAACAAAGCAGCCATGACACCAGGATGGCCATGATGATCTACATGCAAGAGAAAAGAAAACACTTGTCAGACTTTCACAATAAAGACAAAGTGAAATGTTGTTTATCTTGTACTATCTTATCTTAATATATCATAGTAAGGGTGTGGGTACTTTGGGTCCCAGTTGGCAAAAACTTTTTTTTCACTGTGACTTAAAACTAATTATTTAAATTTTTAAGTAACAAACTTTAACTCTTAGTGAAAATAAGCATATAAATGTTGCCCCATGTTGTCAGCTTCCAAGTCTCTGGCATGTTGGCGAAATCAAGTCCACTTTAACAATTTTACTGTTAAAAGTGACCTATTAAAAGGCAAAAGAGCAATGGGAAGCCTTAAGAGGAGATATGTAAATATCAGACTGAGTACTTGTAATTGTGATGTGAACTTAAGCTTTTATTATTTCATATATCACCAGCAGAGGGCAGGAAAAGACTGATTTACACGCTGCACAGCAGCACACGAAGGGAAAACCTCTTAAGCTTCCAGGGAGAATGAGATTAGCTCTGTTGAATAATTTGTGAATCAGATGGGAGCACAGAGGCAGGGGTGCAGTTGTAAAGAAACAAAAGGTCAATTCATTAAAAGAGTGGAGAATATTTACTGAGAAAAAAGAAATCAAAAGTGGAGCCCAGACAAAAGGCTAAAAGCAGAGGTATGCATGAACCTTTATGAGAAGTTGTGAACTTACAGGAAACATTTTGAAGACCTGTAGCCTATAGAGAGTCCAGCCTTTCTTGGCTTTGTAGACTGGCAGAGGGAAGTGAACGTTTCTGGCATATTGAGAGAAGAGCAGCACCAAGAAGATAGTTCTGCAGACAGAAATGAGCATATTAATTCTTGTTATTTCTTTACACTGTACATTCTCCTGTGACAGACCTAATTCTGTATGAACATGTTCCATTTTCTCACATCTACGTCTGACTTGGACCCCAGAGATGTTAGAGCCAATCAATTATCTTAACTGGCTCAGGAGAAGGAAATCAGTGGCAATTACAGGCACATATCCTCTGTCCCTGTGGAGCGAGAGAAGAGGCCCTCCAGCTGCAGTGTAAACAGCCGTGACACAGCAGGAACTGATGTCACGCTGCATGAATATCACAGCTTTGAAGTGGATCCACCCCAATGAGTTGATCTTTGGTATCTTCACAGTTTAAGCTTTTTGTGTATGAGACACGTGGCTGTGAGAAATACCGGTTTCCACTACAGAGATCAGTCTGAATCATGATCATCAGAACATACTGAACGTACAAAGTGACAAAAGAGAAGTGAATTTTAGGTTACTTTAAAGAGGTTTTTGTTGACACATGAATATGCCTTTCTTTGCATGAGAGTCTATACTTACAGCATAGCAATGCCCCAGTGTTTCCCAGCCCTCTCTCCTGCAGCCTGGAAACCAGACAGGCCGATCAGGGTAATGGTGGGGGTGATGGTCAGAGGTCCAATGTACTTCAGCAGGATCCCGGGCAGACCCAGTGCTCCAATACACACCTCGACCAGGGACGACACAATGATAGCCCCTTGGATCTGACAGAACAAACGTATTATAAAGACGGGAACAAAAAGGGTTTAATGACATGATGAGAAGAAATTATAAAAAAAATAAAATAAAATGAAGCATTACTATCAAATCAAACACTACCGCAGTTTTAAATTATGTCCTCTTAGAATCAACAACTCAAGCCCTTGAAGCACAGGTGCAGGCTCAGAGGGATACCATATGATTTTAATTAAACACTGAAGTCTAAATGAACACTTCCATTTCATTTCCTGCAGCATTTTGTAAAGGAAGCACCGCCTCGAAATTAATATTTTTTTATGAAATATAATGTGAGGTTAATTAACCTTCAGGCAAAATGAGCACTGACACTTAATCTCACAGCATAGTTTACGCAGTTTATGAACGAGGTGATTGTTAGTATCTACACTGATCATGAGAAGAAATGTCAGATTCAGCTCAGCACTGATAAATTATATCTAAAGTTTGCTGTGCAGTAATTAATCAGCACCTATCACCACAAAATTGAATTCATAAATTAAAAATGAAAACTAAGGAACATTTTATTTGCATCATGGTTGGAGATGAGGTTACACAAATACCAGTGTTCCGGTTTCCATTTGTTACTTCTGAGTGATAATTCTGTTTGTCTCGTCTTTATCTGTCTTCATGTTCTCTTCTGTCACCTGTTATCACATGCACGTTCCTGCTGCCCTACGCCCATCGATTAAACAATTTGATTCCGTTTGATTGAGTTTAGTCTTGTTCACGCGTCACATAAAAAAACAATTGCTCAACTGGCTTACGTAAATGGGAAAAGGTTAATACAAATTAACAACTGCTGTCACTGAAGACCAAGCCCCGCAGCCACAGACCGAGATGTTCCTATTTGCAAGCTAAAAAAAAAAAAAATCCTTATTCAACTGTAGTTGTGTAAAATATTAGGTAAGAAGTTATTCAAGTCAAGTTGCCTAACATCATACTGTATGCAAGGACATGTTTTTAAAAAATACTGTTTGAACTTTCTAACAGGTCTACCCAGATTTGCTTTTCAAGCTTTCTTTTAAGTCTGTTTAAGTCTTTTATTTATCTTTGTCTCACCTCTCGTATCCTGGGGTGCCAGATGTGCTCTGTGTGGAGGAGCTCTGTGCTGTTAAATACTGGAACTTCTGGTCATGGAAAAATACAAGAGGTTAATTAGATCACTATGTGAATTATAGCTCTAGTTATTCATTTGGGGCATACAGAAATAAATCAGCTGATCCCATTTGGGGACACGTTTAATTCTCTGCCGTATTTGCTGTGACACTGACAGTGTTTGGAGTTAAAAAGTAAGTGAAGCTACAAGAACAGTTTTTTTCCACAATGTTATATCAGTTTCTGTACTGAATTTAGGGATGTTACCTGTATTGTTACATTTCCATTTGTCCAGTGACAGGATGGCTCTGGCTGGTGCAAGAAAGGCAAAAGCGCTGGCCTGGAACAGAGGCAACCTAAGCAAAGGAAAAGCACTGTTAAGAAATGATGTTATGAATCTGTATAATCACATACATGTTCAATGGGGAGTGTTAAACTTAAGCAGCACGCAAGGGGATTATCTGTGTAGAACCACTGGGATGCTAGCACTTTAATTACAAGTCACCATTGTGGGATAGAGAGTTGATGCTATTCCTGCTAGTGAAGGGTGAGAATCCCTGGTGTTTTGTTGGGTAACCTAAGGTCAGGTATTCACAGGATGGGGTAATAATAATAGTTACTGCTGGCACAGATTTCCCTCCCTCCTTCCCTCCCTAATTTTCCTCCTCTTTCACTCAAGCCTTCGAGTTCATTCAAGCTCATAAACATGTTTTCTGTAATAATCATTTCTTTAAACGATTGAGACAATGGTCAAATCCCGCTCTACAGTATGGCTGGATTTGACAAATAACAACTGCAACAAGGGGTTATGACAGTAGAAGGTTATCATTCGATCTGGTTTGAGATTAACAGAATAAATCAACTGTATTGACGTCGTACTGGTGAAAATGCCGACGACAGGAATAAAAGGCTATGAATAAGCCTGAGAAGGGACAGAGGACATCTATTTT
The DNA here is from genome assembly GCF_040436345.1 of Pagrus major. Taxonomy (NCBI): domain Eukaryota; kingdom Metazoa; phylum Chordata; class Actinopteri; order Spariformes; family Sparidae; genus Pagrus; species Pagrus major. The sequence continues at coordinate 24,184,410 of NC_133219.1, forward strand.
ATTCCAAAACGGGAAGTGAAACCATGAATAAGTTGTACACCTGTTTGTTTTGAGTTTCCCCTGCATTCCAGCTGTGACAGCATTAGCTGGTAATGTTTTCACCTTGTGAGTCCGTTTGTGTCATCACGGAAAAATGTGGTCTGGAGACACCTATTGCAACAGAAACTACTAAAAGTAGTTTTGAGTATTTTGTCAGGTGTATAGATTTCTTTCTTTCTGCAGTATGTGGACAGATTTAGTCATTGTGTAGCGTCAGGACTGTGGTAGACGCAGTCATGAAACCTTACAGGTGTTAAGCTGAGATCCAAAAGAAGGCCATGTCGAAGATGAGTTTGGTCCGACCCATGAGTACTCAAGCAATAATGTAGGAATGCCTATTGAGTAGTCGGTGCGTTGGAATGTGAACATGTTGATGGATCTTGCGGTTGGTGTGATCTCATGCAAGATGATTTCTAGTATTTTGATTGAATTAACGTTATTGTTTAATCCAATTTATTCTATTTGAATCACTGAAAAACAAAAGATTCAAGTGGAGTTAGTAGTCAGTAAGAGTCCAATTTGTGCAGCAACACATTTTGGGCACAATCGCACTTGTATTTGACCACCAATCAGATCACTAAAGCCTGCCTTTGACATTTTACTCTTCTCCCCTTCTCTGTTGTCATTCAGGGGAATTTCTCAGGAGACAGTAATCCACAGAGAGATAGTGGCTGTCACCTCAACTCAGTACTGCCTCAGAGAGTGTAGGCTGTTGGTGTGACAGGAAAGTTATTCATATTGAAGCCAAAACCAGACCGTGTCTGTTTGCGTTGGAGACAGAGGGAGAAAAAGTAAAAAAGAGAAAATGTCAACTTGGGAGCCATTGTCCTTTCAGAATTTTCTGGAGGCTACCCTGAACAGACAATGCTGCTGTTGTTGCTATGATAAAGCAAATAAGCCTTTTACATCAACAAGTCCCCCCTCTTATGGAATTCCGATACTAAATCTGTGGCTTACTCCTTTAACTCCTTTGTCTAGTTCCTGTGGTGAAGGTAAAGGCTTGACAAATTGATATAGATAGAAAAATAAAAAAATAATCCATTGCTTTTGCAGGTTACAGTATTTGAGATAGAGTTTCCTGACTTGCATGTTCCTTAATTGGACACTGGGGAAGTACACTAAACAACGTCTTTCTGCACTTCCCAATGAATGTTAAAGTAAGAAAAGAAAAAGAAAGGAGTAGATAGGACAGTGTTTGCACACCATTGTCATCAAGGCATCAGTCAAGGCCTTGGATTTTGTGTCAAATAGAACGGCGAGTATCTGTGACTGTCTGGGTTTGTCTGATGAGGTGATTTGGCAGGAGCGGCAGCGGTGGCGGCGGCAGCTGCTGTCCGGTAACAATAATGAAACACTCACTCACTCTGCCACAGCATGATGGAAAGATTAGATTTATTACAAAAATGGAAAGAACATCAGTGTTTGCCTCACTGAAATGCTCCTCCTTCATGAAAAAATTATAACACCTCATATCAACATGACCTGGCTTTATTAAAACACAGATCCAAATGATAGGACAATGTCCATGGCCACGGGGAATGTCTCGTGTCAGTTTTTATTTAATTGGCGAATGAGGGTGGATGATATAACCCTCAGAGTCGAATCAGGTGAATCATTAGTTCACCACCTTTCTTTTCAAATATGTGTTTCATAACCAAGGAGATTAACAGGTTACAGGTACTGGATCAAAACATGTGAGGAAGAATGAGCCCTTTGAGGGCAGAGGAAGAGGAATGCGTAGAAGCAGCCAGCGGGGTAACATGAGTTGAAAAATGTGGATATGTATTCAAAAAACAACTGACTAAGGTGCCTTAGAGGATCTGAATGTAAAAAATTTTGGAGAAACGGGGTCATAGGAGCTCACATGTGCTTATACATGAAGCTTAAAGAAGGAACTTCCCTCCTTCAATCAGCTGCCAACAAAGATACGGCTGTGTGATTAATGACCGATTGAATATGCAGTGTAATTCACATTGCTTGTCTCAAATTAATGTGTTAAAAACAAGTTGCTCATTCCCTCTGGCTTTTAGTCAAACATCACATCATATCTTTGGTTTCTGGATTCTGATCAGATTCTATTCTCGTGTCTTAATTCAGAAAATATGTAACTCATTACTTTCTTTTCGTCTCAGTCGCATTGAACAACTGCAGTCACATGAACGAAACAAGGAACTCTTAACCTTGACAAAAAAGGATGTGTAAGCACCCACTTACATGTGTGCAAACACACTTAACACACACACTGAGTAACATGAAGAGGAAGGATGGAGAAAGAGGAACTGCATGTGAAATATGGCCCTCATCTTTAAGTGATGCTTATAGATGAGAGGGAGATGGTGGAAAAAAGAGGAGGAATACAAGGAAGGAGGTGAGAGACAGAATACAATGTATGACCAATGAAAGAAATGTTTTTTGTGTGTTTGTACCTGCAGCCCAGTGTAGTCTGTAGCAGGGTGGTGATCCCTACACAGAAGAAGATGGTCCCTATGAGCTGACTGGTGGCCCACTGATCGAATCCGACACACATTGCCTCAGCCAGGAGGAACGGCACGGCAATAGTTCCACTGAAACACGTCAAGTAGTGCTGCATAGACAAGAGGCAACATTTAAATGAATTTAGCACAAGAATACCACATGGGCCACAGAACAAGTGATTTAGCACCACCACTTAGCCATAACTTAAGTTCTCTTCACAAAATGTGGTATATTATTGGACAACACAACAAGAACAAGCAAAAATACTTTGATTTTATAAAGTCACATTTGACATCCTGCCATAAATCTTGAATGAATTATGCAACTGCGACCAAATTCACTGCTTGTGACACATGTTTACCAACTTTTGAAACTGAGTGATCATGGAAAATTTTACAGCGTTTAACCTTTTGATGGCATCACTGGAAACAGCATGATTTTAAATGCATTCAAAATAGTTTTAAATCAACTGTTAACAGTCTGGCTCACTTACAATTAATTTCTGTACGAAGCCATACTTGTACTGTACTATACTATACTATACTATACTATACGTGGCTAGTTTGATGACTATATATATATATATTTATATCTTTATTTCATAGTTATGGTTTGTAACATGCTGTGTATGTGCAGTTTCAGTAGTGGTTAAGTTACTGTTTCATTAGTAAGCTTGGACAATATTTGTGTTTGAAGCTAGATATTGTTGAATTATGAATTCATATAGTAATCAAGCATTATTCTGAACAGCTGACCTTGATTTCTTTTCATCTGTTATCAGACAAGTTTAAACTATTCTTTACCCGTCAGCCTTTGTTTATCTGTCCTGTACACGCAGATTTATATCCAGGTGTACACTGATATGTGTTGTTTTCTGAATGCTACAATAACACATTTAAAGGATGGTACAGCCTTTGAAGTGGTCTGTGCTCACTAAGTCCTATTTTTTAGTTTGGTTTCTTTCCTTTATTTCACTGATTTATAAGATCTCCTAGGTAAAATATGAGACAGAGGGAGATGACAGAGGACAAAAGTCCAGTTTCAGACACAAACACATTGTGGTCACATGAGGACATCGCACGATCAGATAATAAATACTGCACTGACATGACCAGTACATTCACAGTAAAAGATTTTACACACCCTGATTAGTCAAGATGTGTCAGTACATATTTCCAGTGTAAACACATCCATCAGTTTTCAGGTAAAGAAAGTATACTGATGACTGATAAAGTCTAGGTAAGCCATGCAGCTTTGTGAAGGACAAAATACAGTTCAGATTGTAGATTTACCTGCATGCCTAAAAACACACACAGGTACCAGGGTGGGGTGTCCTCAATGGTATAGATCATATCCATCCTCCTTGCGTCTGTACTATCTGTGCTGTCCAACGTCTCAGACATTGAGCTCTACACACACAAAGAAACAGATTAAATTGTAATGGTTACCTTGCATTTGTAAAGGGTGGAAAGAATGTTTTCTGTACAGTAAAATAACAGCCACGCCCAATCATAAAGAAATGCTGATGAGAAAACAGCATGTCTAAGCAGAGGCCTATATGATTAAAGTTCTTATGAAAGAAAAATGCACAGTCATGGTGACAAAATACAAAAATACATGGCCACAGTTTGATGAGCCAGACTCTGATTTCTGCTCCACATGTCATTTCCTTTGTTAGTTGCAGTGGAAGTAAGTTTCTGTTACTGGTATGTGGTTAAGTAGTGAAGCATGCTTACTAAATCAAACTGAGTTTTCCAACTTGTGATATTATTTATGGTTGGTTTCCTTTTCCATTTTGAACTTTCATGTTTTTCAAGATGTTTAGCAATTACCAGCTTTGTTTTGTGTATTTATTTTCAACTTATAGAACAAATATATACATAGAAAACTCCTCATGTTATGTTCACACTACCAGCGACCAAGTTACAAAACAGCCAAGTGTGGGTACCCAGACTGTTGCAAAGTCATTGTTAAAAGCTTTGTTTCGTTTCCGTGTAGCCCATTACACAGCAACAAGCGTTGGGTTTCAGTTTGTGGCTTCATATCGCTGGCTTCCTTTGAAAATTAATTGGTCTGTTGCTTTGTCAGTTGGAGTTTTTACACGCCATCACTGTTGACTGTTCGCTCTCCTCACAGCTGGATCAGAGCTGTATTAAGTTACTGCTCATGCAAACCGAATATTTCCTGCTGTTACTTCTTCACATTAAAACCATTTAATTAGCAAAATGCAGGGTGATTTTATTGTGGAGCAGCCACAGGAAAGGAAATGTGTTTATCATTAAAGTTAGCACTGAGCACGATCATTAATCAAAAATGCATCAACAAAACAACACAGCTGCATGATATCAGATAGAGGATTTAACTATTTCTAACTGACTTCTGTAATAACAAAATGTGCATGTTTGTTTGGTTGCACTTTAAACAGATAGACCAGCTGCTGCTCAAGGAGTATGTGCTGTAGTATTAAACCGCACTTGTTGTTTCTACGGCAACCGTGGGTATATTTACTGGGTCATAAATCTTTAGGATTACAATTTAAATTATATAGAGGAAAAGGAAAGTCAGCGAAACTGTTATTTGGACTGATTATGATGAGTAAGCTTTTTTAACCATGTGACTGTGTCAGTCTGCTTAAATAGAGACTTATGTGGGAGGGAAGGAACTAGCAATTTTGTTGACATAAGGATTGTGTTTCACTTCTTTTTTTTTGAGTTACCTTTTCTGCTCTTTGATTTTCTTTAGTGTAGATGGCCATCAGCTCTGTGTTCTCAGTATCCTGGTCTCCATTGGCAGCACCCACTCCATTTACCACCACCTAAACACACACAACCACACACAAACACACATGTTGTCCTTTATTCTTTCATAAGGCAGTAAGAGGTAGTGCACACGTTTTTAAGCTGTACACTAAATTATAGATCAATGCTGGTGTTGACACTGACATTTCTCACCAACTTCATAAAAATCTGCATTTTAATGGGTTGTTAAATGGCTAAACATGCCATCTACCATTTTAAAATCATCCTGAACCTTGCAAGCCAAATGATAACACAGAGTCAACTGTTTGGGACTTCTCAATGTCTTATATAAAAAAAGAATGTTAACAACCTCTAATCAGAGGTGGGTGGCCACCGCTCAACGCCCCCCACCCCCCTCCTGGAGTCGTAGTCTGTGAAACTGCGGTAACTTTCAAATACATGCTGATCGAGGCGCATTGTTCACAGCAGTTAACGCTATTTCTTGCAAACTCTTTACCTAGTATTTTTCAGTTTTGATTGTTGTCCTGTGCAGTCCTCAGCTGAATGTTTTAAGTGGGTGTGTATTTACTCTTTAAGTACAGTTTGCATAAGACAGCAGATTGAGGATAATGCACAGAGCTTGTACATATTGTTAGCTGGCTGACAAACTGCAAAAAAAAAGACAAGCGAGGTGAACTTGGGTGAACGCTTGTGTAAGTCAGTCAATCAATTTGATTTTTATTTGTATAGCAAGTAACTTAAAGTGCATCACACAATGAAAACAACGATTCACACTAATCTCCCAGCAGCCAACACGCCTCCCATCCTCCATAGTATTCCCCTAAAGACTACATACTTTTGAATGTTTCTCATGCCCGAGGGACAAAATGCAGAGCCTGAAGCATGCAAACGTACTTATCCATCAACAGCCGCCATTTGAATTTACTCAAGTGTTTTCCAACTGTAAAAATACTCTGCTGCGTCTGCATGCTGAGGGCTCCAGGGTAAACACTGAGCAGCAGAGTTTCTGTACATGTAAAAGGAGTTTATAAAATGTTGGACATTAATGTTTATAATCCAAAAATTAAAACATGGTCATTAACATCTCTTGTATATTTCCTTCCTTTGTGTTCAACTGAACTAGTTCCTAATACCAGTATGGGGAACAGGGGAAGGGCACTGGAACAAGCTGGTAATAAAATGCAAACATTATCAACTTATAATGTTGATATGGTTGATTTGGTGGACTAGTTTTTCTGGAGACAATGTGAATGCAGGTTTTGTGGATTTTTTATCCGGTTTTCATCTCTACCAACTGCTTAGGGGAATCTCTTACTCTTTAACTGCTACATGCTTCTATAATGTAGTGGAGTACAAGAATAAAAATCTAAATAAATCCAATAATATAATCAATTTTCCATTACTTATCCGGGGACCGGGATGCGGTAGGAGCAGATTAAGGAAGTTGTTTGTTGCCATTTTGCCTTTTGATGCACATGAAGCTTTGGCTTGGTAGCAAGTGGACAAACAAAGGAAGTGGACATACTGAGAAGCAGCAGCATGTACCAACTGGCCATGAAGTTTACAGTTTGTGTATGTACTCAAAGTGAGTGATGGGGTGGAGAAGTAATTATAAGGGTGGTGCATATTGACCAAAAATTTTCTTTTCAGTTGTTCATTACGTGTCTTTCCTTGGGCATGTTCTAACTCCTCTGTGGTTTTGTATCCATGTGAACATTTTATAACATTAACAAAGGTCATTAACCACAGTCGCATACCGGAATAGGGTAGAAATCTGCTCCATGTTTGGTCTCCTCTTCATATTTTCCTCCTTCGCTGTTGCTGTCCAACGACTTAGAGGTGGTATTCTTCCCCACACCCATCCTTGTGTCTTCGATGTCCAGCTCCTCCTCCTTCTCCTCTTCCTCTGTCCCTCCTCTGTCTCGCTCCGGTGTGAACACTGCAGATGAATCCTTCAGTCCGATTACATCGTCCAGGACGGCCTCACCTGCTTGGATAAAGAGACAGATAAACAGAGAGATTAATATCTTAATTTCTAACTTCAATTGTTCTACTATCCTAAGGTCATTGTGAAGTTCTGATCACATCAGACAGCCAGGGATGCTGCCAGGCCCTACTTCATGTTGATAAGAAACTTTACTTATCTCAGGTCTCTTGTTGTTTTGTTTTGTTTTTGTCTCGTCTGTTCTGGAAAACAAAATATATCTACTCTAACATTCATGAAGTAAAAAAAGAAATCAACATGCCCGTTACAACTTAACAAATGTCAAGATTTAGCTCCCTCGATTTTGATTTTAAAATAATTCTCAATTTCTAAATTAAAAGGATGTGCTGGATTTCTTTGTCTTAAGAGAACTGAGAATCTTAGTGTCTCGGAAGCAAAATTAATCATCTAAAGACCTTGGACATAAAGGCCTTTAACCAATTATCAAGACATAATGAGTTGCCTTTAGGAGAACTCCTCCTACACTTTGATTAATAATCCATCTGACCGACATGCTTGACACAAGAAGAGAGTAGAAAGCAAATAGAGGCAAGATTATGCAAGAACAGAAAAAAATAAATAAAAAAGAGTCAAATATGGAACGTTTGACAGAGAGGAGGAACAGAATGATGAGACAGTTGAGAGATGACATAAAAGGTGCTTGGGGTAGAGAGAGGGATGTCAGTTTGTCTGTGCAGGGATGGTGCTGTCTAATTTCTGGTCATTGTCTTTATCACTGTCACTCACTGACAGTAATGGAATCAAAAGTAAGAGCAAGGTTGTAAAGATCACTCATTTACCTGCCAAACCCAATAAAAGACACAACAACATGTCAACTGTCAGTAAATCAGGTTTTTCTGCATCTATTCTTCTCTGAAACAAACTGCTTGGAAGTATTTCCCTTCATGGGAGTACTATTGGTTTGGTGTACAATACATAGAAAGAATAAATATCCTCTACATAAGACAGCTACATGGTGGATAAATTCAGTATTGGGCATCAGGGAACCATGATATCTCAGGTGACATCTCCGACACCACTGTCTGGAATTGATAGAATTGAAAAGATGTTTTCACATTTCAAAATAACAGTACTTTGGTCTTTTAACAACATCATCTTCTTGTTGTTGTGTATCATACACACCAATATTGCACTAGATCTTCAGGGTCAACTGATAGGTTCATCCAAGAAGTAGTGTTGAAACACAAGGACATGATGGATGATGGATCACTGAGGAAATACCTTCAAATGCTGAACTAAGCCTCCAAATACATAGTCTTACAGATGAGTGAAGAGTGAACTTGTCAAAAAGCCAATAAGGGTCCCCTTTCATTCGTCTCATTGGATTCTGATGCATCATTTCATTCATCAGAAACAAAGTTACCAAACAAACTCTGTACGTTTTTGATAGAAAAACATTGGTTATGTATTACATCACGTTTGTTTGTTGTTTTATTTGCCCCCCTTTTTCATTATATGGCTGACGGTAGGAGTGTGACTTTGTCCGATTTCATAAACTGATGATTTGCCATTTTCTGTTTATGACTTTGAATTAAAATTAAATCAATAAATAAATGAAAATTGTCAATGACAGCAGTATGTTTAAATTCACACATTTTGAAAGACAAATGGTTTTGAGACAGATTTCTAAATGTAAAATAGAAATCTAAAAATGTATAGTCAGTTTGAGCCTGACTCTTGATCTTTAGTTTCTTCTTCAGCTGCTGCCACCTGCATTATATCCCCTATCAGGTTACAGCTGAATAAATATGAGTTATTTAAATATCAAATGTAACATACAGTAGGATTCCAGCACTTTATCATCCATTAAGGAAATTCAAGGCTAAATGATGAATGCGTGGACTATGCTGATTGTTAACTTATTGACTCTTCTCTACATTCACAGGTCACATCAGCATGCCTTCATATTTCTAGCTCCACTGAATTAGAATGCAGGCGCTGCTCTTTATCTACCCATTATCATGGCTGATCTAAATACCTGAGCACCATTGATGATGGCTTTTTTTCCATTCCCCACACACGCTCTTAGCTCAGAGTGAACATACTCAAACTTGATTTAACATATTCTGATCAGCTGTTCTGGATCTGAAAACTGAGTTTCCCATCTCAGGGTTAGACAACCCAGAGTTCAAGTTTAAACTTAAGAGTTTGATGAACCTACTTTCTGAAACAGGCCCATGATGGCTTGGAGCCTGAAAACACTGACCATAAAAACACAAACGGCCAGTTTGAGTCCAGCTAGGAAGTACTTTTTTTACTACCCCCCCTAGATTTTAAGTAAAATGCAATGATGCAAGAAGAAAAACTACAAAATAAGTGCATCTGAAACTCCATGGTTTAAATGCAAGAATGTCAGATTAGCACCACCTGTACTGTGCCTTGCCACCACCCTCTATGGCACATTTCCTTCACAAAAGTTTTTTAAAATGTTATCCCAAAATATCCTTTCCCACCCAGCCAGTCTGCCTGCCTGCTTGCAGTGTAAAAATGTTGGGATAGGTGTAATACCTAGTTGACACATCCCATCACTCCTGTCAAGCTGGGCGGCTGGGAGCATCTGTGTGGAAGGGGCAAGAGAGAGAGGGAAAGGAGGAGACAGAAAAAGAAGTGGAAGAGAGGAAAGAGAAGAAGAGACGGGGGGAGGAGGCAGAGAAGAGAGAGGCAGAAGGGTCGAGGATAAGGAGGAGGAGGGAGGTGAGACATAAGTTAATTTGACAGACAGCATTCAATCACAAGCAAAAAGTTAGTGTGTAGTGTGACTGGTGTGTTGATTGTAATTCAGATTCCCAGGTGAAATGTGGCTTTAGGAAGGCAGTAGAAGTGAACTGTGTTGCAATGAAGTATTCCACCTATAGAGGGTGCATGTAGGTAGAGGAGAAAAATTAAGCCAGTCCACCCGTAGGTGTAGCAAGCCAAGGTAAACCTTATATAAGGAAAGTTAGCGTTATGGATGACCACTGCATTATTGTTGTAAAACCACAGTTACTCTCTCAGTCATGATCAAAAATCAAATCACCCCAAAACCAAAAATACATATTTTACCTCTCACCTGTAAAGTTACTTATCAATCTTGATTGTTTTGGTGTGAGTTTTGGAGAAATCAGCTGTCAAGATGTCTGCCTTCTCTCAAATATAGAACCAGATGGCACTGTGCTCGTGGTGTTAAGTGTCAAACAGCAATGTCTCTCGCCAGAAATCATGACCTGGTTACTCAAGATAATCCTCAGAACTTGTTGTAGAACTATGTCATGAAGGAACCATTTTCTTTCTGTTGATTGTCTTGAGTATCCAGGTGATGATTTCTAGAAAGAGACATTACTGTTGAGTTTTTCAAATGTATTTTTGGCACTTTGAGTACCACAAGCAGAGTACCATCTGGTTCTTTATTTGAGAGAAGGCAGATATCTCTATGGCTGATCTCTCAAACAATCAAGATGAATAAATGCATTACAGGTAAGAGGAAAAAATGTGCATTTTTGATTGTGGGATGATCACTTAAATATTTAAAAAAGAGCCTTTAGCAAGTTGTGAAATTAACTTGATACAATCTAATTTCCTGAACTGAAGTAACAAATTCATAAATTGCAATGTGAAGCCATTTTTCACCAACCAGACTTCTATTAATTAAAACCCCTATACTTATTTTAGAGTAATGCAAAATATTCCAGTATCTTATTGTTTAAAGCTTTAGCCACCATTCTCCACATAGGCAACAAGCACACAGCACTATCACTAAAAGGAAATGCACTTAGCAAGAAACACATGATTGTACAAGTTTTTATGCCAGGGACTCAAGCTTAATACATCTGAGCGTCACAGGTCAGACTTCTCCCTCCTAAGACGGCCAAACATTTTAAAAGCTGACCAACTCATATTACCCCCCTGCACCACTGATACTTGCATGTTTACTGCCCTGCATGTTTAGAAAAGTAATGCTCCTTTAGATTTTTACTGAAGCTTCCACATTAAACTCCACAACCTAGGCAGTTGTCCATCTCTCTTGAAACCAACTGTTCTCCAGGTCAAACTTTATTTTTCTATTTTTTAGGTCCTTGCTAAAGAATTAAATGATGAATTCACTTATTAAAGTATATTCGGCTAATGAGGATCAAAATACACCAGAACATTGTGACATGATGACAAAAAAAGTCAGTTTTTCGCCCTACAAGTCATTTACTGGCCAATGAATACTGCACACAGCACATGAAAACAGAGCACATTATTGACCTCAGAGCTCAGCTGCACTGATGCTTCAACGGTAGTGTGAGCGTTATGTGGAGTGTGAGAGAAAGTATACCACCAGCCTCTGGGTGACTAAAAGTCTGATCATGCATGTGGCAAAACCAGAAGACCCTGAAAACACACACAGACACACACACAGACACACACACACACACACAGACACACAGACACACACACAACAAAAGACAAAACAAGAGAGCTACAGGGAACTGGAGCGAGAGAAGAGAGAACTGAAACTGAGTTTATTGGACTATGTAACAGAGGGGAAATCTGCAGGTTTTATAACCATAAAAAAAACTTTTCACATTATCTAAAAGATAACACATAGAGGTTAAAAGCAAGGAGAGTCTGTGTGTGTGCGTGTATCATGGACAAAATAGGAAAAGCACTGAAGAACATGAGAGCGAGGAGGAACAAAGACTACTGCGGTGGTAATTTTAACTCATCCTAGAATATGCAGGCTGGTGGACAGAGTTGCCGCATGGATCTATAACCATGGTAACCTGATCTGTGGATCCTGTGCAGGCTCGTGCCGGGTTGTGTGGGATTCCACCGGAGGAGGACTTCACACCAGATGTTCGGGTTGGCGGATGCAACTCTAGTGCCAAATACAGTATGCGGATACACGTGTGTGAACAAAGTCCATCGCCTCCAGATGTTAGTCTATAGTTCAGTCACAAATTCCCGACTATATTAAGCCGGCAGCTGGTTTAGACATGAGTACTGTCTGCGGCAGAAGTTTCAGTTTCAGTGTCAGAATAAATACCTTACTGTAGAAATATCTAATCATTAAAAAGCCATTAATTTTTTCAGACTGAAGTCTACCAAGATAGGTGGTGAATTCCTGCCAACTTCCAGCAGTAAGTCCATTAAAAATGCACCTTTTGTCTCATAGATCTTGACTTCATACTATGAAAAAACAGCATCTTCATACTAAAGCTACAACTAAGAATGTATCTATTGTTTTATTACTGATTAATGTGATTAGATATTCTAGTGTAATTAACTGTTAAAGATACAAAATGTTAAACAAATAGTGAAAAATTGCCCATCACACTTTGTCACAGCTCAAGATGATGTCTTCAATTGCTTTTGGCTCATCAACTCTTCTTGTTTAGCAGAGCAACAGGTTCAAGACTTTTAACTGTGACATCCACCTCTGGCAACGACTGTTGCCAGCAAGAAGTATAAAAACACAGTCACTTGGCAGGTTTTTGTTCAATACTCCATGAACAATTCAAGATTACAATGCTTGGCCAGTTGCCATCTTATCCAACAAGCAAATAAGTAAACCTGCCAATCACACGTCAAAGTCTTTTCATAACTGCTGTGAAAGTGTTTGAACCTTGAAATCAAGATATAAACCAAAGCAATGTGTTTTTAAGATATGAGGAGTTGGGTGTTTGTAGGCATGCGATGAATGTACTCCAAATGTGACAGCTACCACAACAAAGACAACAAAATATGACTAGGCATATCTCACCCACAACTACACCAGTACAATGGTACGGGTTATTTCTGGCAAAGAAAATGTTCATGTTTTTGTTTGTTCCAAGGCAGTTGCCAGTTATGTGCAGAGAAAATCTGTTGAAAGCAAAGAATGATGTTACACAGTAAAAATTGAGAAGATGCATGCTGCACTTTTAATGCTACCTAATAATTTTAACGTTATAAAGGCGACTTTGTTCCTTATCTATTATTTCAGTAAGATGTCACACGGAAGTTGCAGTCCTGTATTTATTACAGACAACGTTTAAAATAATTTCTATAGGAGTTTACAGCAAAAGACGTGCATATGAGTGTGTGGGTGGGGGGACTTGAAAATAATGTTATCTCAAAATTGGGGCCCTGCTGAGAAAGTTTTGGAACCACTGCTTTTGAACATACACACGTGTGTGTTTGTGTGTAGAAGCAGGTGACACCTTACATGACGGGGTACACGTGAGGGGTTCGTATTTCACCATTAAAGGGAGAGCGGAGAGGGGATTGTAAAACGCTTGCAAGGTCATGTTTACATCGGTTAACTTCCTGTCAGTAGAGCAAAGGCGAATGGCGATAAGAGTTATCTCAAAAGCACAATTGCAGGGACAACATGTTGTGTCACAATATAAAGTGAGACCGAGTTATACAGTATGAAAGTGCTTGTAAACGTTTCAACACAGGGACAGACAATATATACCAAGGACGGACAGAAGTCTGCTTGTTTTTATCCAGCAGGTTTCACTGGTAGTAGTGCTGCAACTAAGGATTACTTTCTCCATCTCATCATTTTTTAAATTGTTTCGTATATAAAATATCAAAAAGTGGTAAAAAAAAATTGTCCTTTACAATCCCAACAGCCCAAGGGTACATCTTTCTATTATAGACACTAAAAAGCCACATATATTATACAAAAGCGGACATACATGGATCTAAACTGCAACTTGTCAAATATTGATGTTTTTGTCTCAGGTGATTGTAATTTGACTAATTTTTCAGTTGGTTGTTTTAAACTTTTGCTCTTTCTAAAACTCAAATAATGACTTTACTTTAATGCAAAAAAGAGAGCAAATGACATTAGTGGTTTCACTACACAGACACTCAGTCTAAATATAGATCATGTGGTTTTTGTGTCATATGTCACCCTTTCTGACGTGGCTTTCAGGAGCACAGAATGTGGGTTTGAACCATTAGAACACCTTTAAAATAAAGAGTAACTAAATAATGAAATCCCCTGGCGAGGTCTGAGGTTAGAACATATAGCTACAGACACCCATTTGGCCTAAATTTTTTGGTTTTATCCCCACAAGTCAAGCGGATTCCAACTTTAGACACACGTGCACACATGCACTGACACATACACAGGCACTCATTGGTTTAACATTAAATTATGTTGGCAGCTGGTCAGTGGCAATGACAATCAATAGCATCGTTCATACAGCCAAAGCTCGTAGCAAAACATCCTTTACACAACTTAAAAGAGAGCCTGCAGACGTTGGAATTTACTTGCTGATTCATGCAACCAGTAGACACCCCCCCCCCCCCCAAAAAAAAATACACAAGCACGTGTGAGCTCTTCTGGTTTTGTAACTCAATGAGGTCATCTGAGCCAGTCACTGGTTTGAATGAGCCACGTAAACTGAATGTTTTTGTCTGCGTGTTGTTACATATACCTCTGCTACTGAAATATTTACCTTTACTTGTGTTGATCAAAAACAGTTTGAATGGCTACACTATATGGCTTAAACTTAAAAACAGTGTCTTGTATATATTTTAATAGATCTTTTGTTTTTAAAACAGTTGAACATTATCATCTATTATCCATGTTCCTTTACTTGTCATTTGTTGTAATTAATTCCTATGGCTGGATGCTGTATATTTATTTTATTCTGGTTTACAACTGTTTCCCTAACTGAACTCAACAAAACATTAATCTGATCTGTTGCAATACAATTTATTTTCTCATTTGTGTCCATCAATACAATATAGTAAAATTATCTATCCACACACAAGTACATAGACAAAATAACAGGAAAAAAGCATAAAAATCTAAAAGAACAATGTACATAACAGCTGACAGTGCAGCCTCTTTTTAGGACTTCTGACAGTTTGGAGATTTACCTAACCTTTCAGTACACAAAAGCACTCATTGGGGACAATATCTATATTTGAAATGGAGAACATAAATTTAAAATTAGCTATTTACTAGTACTGACTTTCACTTCCTCTCGGTTTTTCCACTTGAATCACAGGACATGTTCGGGCAAAGACTTGATGGAGGCAGTAGCCAAAGGAAAGGCTGGCAGCAGACAGCAGCAGGATTTGCGATGATATAACTATAGACAAAGTACAAATATGACTGATTCACTTCATTATTGCACAGGAATTGTAGTCAACTTATAGATAAAAAAAAAACCCCATAAAAATACCAAAATTACCTGCTTTCTTTAGTACTTTGACACACCAGGGCCCTTACACATTAGCAGCAGGTGAACTACCATGCTGTGCTGTACAAACACATTTCTCACTTAAAGAAACCAAAGCAGCAGGAAAGACAGTTACATTTAGATCAGGGGAATAGAGATGTTCAGCCTTTAACTGCATTTCCATCCCGTTCTCAAAGCAACACCTACACCCACACAGCATGCTATCAGCAGCACATGAATGGGCGTAAAAGGTTAGACACACAAAAAAAATCTCACATTATTCTCAGACAAAGTAGGTCTACACTGTAACTGTACACGTTTCTTTTAGGTTCTTCCACCCCCCACAGTGTCAGGAATTTTTTCATCAAACCCAGCAGGGACATTTAAGACTAAAAGGTATCCATTGTTGTTCTAAGTTGATGAAACCCTATAACACTACCCAAGCCAAACACCAGCTGCTGCTCACAAAGGGGGAACCAGTTTCATTTGCTTGTACAGTAACTGCAGAGACAGATTACCTCCATTAAGCCCCTTAACACTTTCATAAAGAACAGCTAAAAATGCCTGATCTGTGATATCAAGGAGACATTGACTGTTTTTACAGCAAACAAAGTTACTCAGTTACATTAGAAGTGGGTCATCACAGACTAAATGTTTTGATTGTACTCAATTACGCGACCTAAACAGGTTACAAGTTGTATGTGCACTTTTTAAAACATATTGTAGTACTATAGAGGAAAGACACTACAGTACAGGGAAGATCTGCCCCCTCAGAAGTCACACCTACTGGCAGGGCAGCAACTAACAATTATTTCCATTATCAGTCATGTGCTGGATATTTAAAAAAAATAATAATTGGATTGAAATATCAAATGTTATGTATTGCCTGACCAACAGTCCAAAGATTTTTGGTTTACATTTATATAAAACAACCAACCAACCAACAACAACCAGAAGGTGCAACCAACATTTCGCCTTTTTGGCATGACTTGCACAATTGATCATCTAATCACACTTTGTGGAGGAGGTTTTGTGGTTCAAGTGAAGCATGTTGGTAGAACAAGACAGGACAGACAAAACAAATAAGGCTCAGAGAGATAAGGAGACATCAGTGGGTGAGGTGACTGGGTGAGACCTGTTACCAGAGTGAGGTCTGTGTGTGACTTTACTGTTATCATCCTGCATATTGAAGGTGACCCATAAGGAGTGAATGGAGACCACATTTAGCAAAACAACAGACTTTATTGTTGCGGGCCACACACACACAGAACAAATAGACAGTCACAACCTGCATGTATAGTGCAGATGATGATAGTGTTAGTTCGTGCACTTTGTGGTTGCTCCACGTCGATATGATTTCATTCGAGAAGAAGCGTATCCACTCAACCTACTTCACTTAAATTTTTTATTTGAACCACTATCATCATAAGCCTTATAAAAGCAGTCATTCAATAACAACTGCCCTGACTGGTGCAGTCCATGATCAACTTTTAGCAATTTTAGTGATATTTTAAGCCTATTTTTTAAAAGAAAGCTTAGTGGTTAGTTAATAGTTGTCAGCTACATGTTACCATCTTAGTAATTATAACACTACATGGTTTTTTATGTTAAAAACTTTACAGCTGGGAGCGCCACATACTGTACACCCATAATGTCCTTGGTTTGATAACAGTCAGGGACATTTGTCACATGACCTACCCCTCTTTCTCCCCTTTTGCCCACCTTCTGCTTTTTTATCATCCGTCCAATGAAGACAAAACTAATGAAAAGATATTGAAACCACCAAACAGACAAACAAAAAAATGTAAACTTGCAATTGTACTGAAAATGTACTATGATCTTTACAAAAACACCCTGGTATACAGCGGTTTAAAAATTAGACAACTTATAACGACCTTTAATGCACCACTTCCAGTAGGATAGAATAAAGTAGGTAAGTCAATTAGAAATGCTGTTTAGTCTGCTCCTATCAGTCCATCCATCATCTGTCATGCTGCTGATTAAATTTTTATGAAGCTTATGATATGGGTCATTTCTCAGTTCTAGCGTTTTCAAAACTGCACTGATGGCCTCAACGGAAATGCTACAACATTTAGCTGTCTGGAAGTGAGGCACAAAATCTGGGCCGTGGCTGATTACATTAGTTGATAGAGAACGATGGATACCATTGCTACAGCCAGGCATTTTTTTGCCCATTTTTTTTTTCTTTTTTAACAGGGATGATGCAGTGTAACATAGTTTCGATACAGAGTATGAATCCAATGTACAGCTCAGAGAGTTTATAGCTATTGCTAACTTTTATACTCTTGTCCCTAGTGTTGGGCTTTTTCCATGTACAGTGTAATTAAAATATACAGACTATACTGATGAGCCAAAGAGAGGTGGAAAGAGGGGGGTGTTCTATATTACATTATACAAAAGGTCTTCACAACTAATCTTATGTGTTTTTAATTATTAACCTAGCTTTTGACCATGTATTGTTTTCAATCTCGAATAATCAGCTGATTATTTTATTGATAAATTGATTAATCACTCAGTCTATAAATGTCAGAAGACGGTAAATAATACTAATCATACCAAGGAGAGCATCAAATTACTTTTTATGTCTGACCAACAGTGAAAGATTTTTATTTCATTATAACATATGTTTATCACTTTTGTTTGAGAAATGACTGCAGGATTAATGAAAGGAGTTGCAGATAATGTTTTTGCTGAACTACAATTTAAGACTATATAATTCCACATATATAATATACTACAAAGAAAATTGATGAATGATACATTTTAACAGTTTCATTTGGGTGTTCTGACTTCCTCATGGGATGTGACAATACTGTCATAACTCATAATTCACATCAAAAGATACGCAAGCGAACAATGACACAGTTCAACGTTTTTGTATCGTAACTGTAGTAGGATAGGAACAACATAAAAAATGAGCCTCTCTTAAAAAACACACAAGAACATGTCTTTATTACACTTAATCACTAGCATCTGCACCAATATATGATTAGCTGTGATCAGCAATAAATCAATAAGTGGCCCCACTGGCCTCTTCCATTCACACATCCCCACCCTTGCTTACGAAAAAATCTTTAAAATACAAAGAAAAATCTATTGAATGCTCATTTATCCACTACCTCGTTACACCAGGCCAGATGAGACCTGGCAAAAATCACTGACAGTTTTCTCTAATTTTTGAAAAGGTGCAATTCCACAAAGACCATCATCAGATGCAGCTTTAACAGAAGACACACACACACACACACACACACACACACACACAGAGCTCAGGTCATCCCCCTGTGGTTAAGAGCTATTGTAATTTTAACACAGCATACATCCTGATACTAAGAGCTGATAGCATCTTGAGAACTTGCCCTGAAGTATCAGTAGCAGCTCAGAACTGGCACTGATCCTTCTCTGATACTGTTATAGTGATGAATATAGTTTGGTTTAATACTGCTGGCTATGCTGTTCAGTCCTTGTTATGCAAGAATCATATGGTGTGCTATGCCTTTGACCGTTTAATCCCGATCTTACTCCATTTCTTTCATCGCACGCACAAACATGTGTAGCAACTAACAGCAAAAGTCCTATTACTTAAAGGAAAACTGTCAATAAAAAAAAAATAAAAAGACATATTTGTTATTACAGGGCATACCATCCGGGACTAAAATCTTACCTTTTACCACCCGCCATGCAACCGCACACACACACACACACCTTTACACAGTACAGTGGGGAGGCACAGCATGACCCAGCACTATGGTGTAATCTTAGTCACACGCTGCCTACAGCAAACAGGGCCAGGAATCCATTTCTGTGACCCAGTTCACCTCACTGTGCCTGTTCCTGCCTGGCCGAAATCCTGCGAGGTTATCCTCTGCTCTATATCCATTTACTTTAAGTCAGGGTGACTAAGGAGGAGCTATACCCGGAAAGCCTGAAAAAATACATTTTAAAATAAAAGCCCTGTTATGGTCACTATCTGGTAACTGTAAGCATTGTGCAGTTTTAGTTTCTTTTCCTAAATATGACTGACACATGCAAGAAGATCAAACTGGATGAAATTTTTATCCATCGTCATCATCTGTTGCCCGAACGGAATATTATTGTCATTAAATATCCTTGTTTTCTTCAGTGTACAGACATACCTTATCATTTTTTGTTTTTGTTCCTCCTTTTGCACTTAGTACTGCCAGACATTATGGCATCTGGGTTTTGAACTTCATCTATTAATTTTTCTGACATAATATCTTTCAGTGTGGCTTGCATCCTCGGTACAGACAGAACTTGAATTGCAACGAGGGGTTGTTTGGAGGACTGCTGCCTTAACATTGCCACCAACCCAACCCACCCACCTGATACTTAACCTTTACTTAGGACTTTTAATGAGTATCCATGTCTGCACTTGACCTGTTCTCAACAGCCAGTGATGTTGCTTTCTGTGTCCAGTGCTCCACCATCACAGTCGTGCCCAAACATGTCAGTTGCCACGTTTCCACAAAATGTCGAGCAAATTTTAAGCAAACTTTTGAAAGTTTTCAAAAAATAAGAAATATCAAAAAGCAAATCTGGTGTGTTTCCATAAACTGTTTTGAGCGAATGAACTAGGCTACGTTGAGCGTAATTTCGTCAGAGGATGACGGGGTGTAGGCTACGTGGCTACGTCACATGTGGCGTTGAAGTAAACAGAGGCTAGAGGTAAACAAACCAGGAAACAAAATGGAGAGAGGTCTTCAGGAATTACTTTCGATAGGGCAAGTTGTAATTGTCAGCTAGCATTGGCCATGTTGCATGGTGTCCGAGGACAACAAAGAAATGCAATGACTATAATGCATGCAGCAAGGGCGATAAGACGACAACAACATGGCAACAGCTAATCAGGCATGTGAGTTGAATATTCGCTACGTCAGAGATAATTTTCTGTTTCCATCAAACATTTTGCGCATTGACTCTGATTTGCAAAAGACAAAAACCACCTCAAGTGAGCATACAAACTTTTTTGCGAATTAAATGAAGTTTTTATGAATTTTGCATAAAATTTCTAATGCGATATTCTTTAAAATGCTTTATGGAAACATGGCTACTGGCTGAATCCAAATGTCCATCCTCTGGACTTGCAGACTGAGCCAGCTTAATTTCATTACAGACAGGAAGTTGCAGGTAAGGCTGGACAACCTTACATCCGGCACCTATACAATCAGCACTAGCAGCACCTTCGGATTCCCGCTGTCTCTACAGCTCTTCTCCATTTTCATCACAACTGCACCTCTGAGATCTCTTCTGACAAACTCCCCAACACTCACTGGTCCCCACCTGACACAGTGATGAGTCTGCATTAAGAGTAGAGGCTAACCAGGAAGTTGACACCACTGCCAAGGAGCAAGTTTGATTTATTGAGATACCTGTCCTGTGTAAAACCTGAAACCTCCTTCCCATGTTCAGCTTTTCAATATTTGGCTCCATTTATGATTTACTGCCTTTTAACCCTTATTTTTTACCACTGGTATAGCTTTATGCTTGTTTTGGCATGTCTGTACAGAGAACTGTTCCACAGTTGTTTCAATTTGAGGTGTAGTGTTGTCTGCAGTAACTGCACCTACTGCCTGTGCACTATTATTGCCATTAGCGTTTGACTTTTTGTACAACAGTAGAATTCAATCAAGCTGAGACACGGAAAAACCTTGGTCTTGCTCTCACACACCAGCTTGCCACAATTCAGGATACAAATTCAGGTCCTATGCAAACTGCAGGCACAGGTGCAATGCAAAATGCTCTGCCTGCAGGAGTGGTGCTGTGTACACTGATTTTACTGCCACATTAACACTCAGCATGGGCTCACTTAATGTAATTGGAAAAAATCCCACTATGTCTTCATACATTTAATTTAAAAATAAACCACAAGACGGCCACATGTGGATAGGACTTTATGTAAAATGCAGCTGAGCAAATTTTAGACTAACTTCTTGTTTACACTTTGCTTTATTTGCTATGAATTAAAAAAAAAAAAATGAAGAAATACAAAAACAAACGTCGCAAAAAGGCAATCGATAAAAACAAACAAACACTTAAATAACTGGTTTGAACTCGCATCTTGATAAACTACAAGCTTACAGTCACGTGCGTCACTTGCATGCATAAAATGACTAAACGGGAAACACCCTCTTATGGTTATCAGATTGCTCTACCATCTCATTGTCTGCCCTCCAGGATTAGCCCGTGAGTACGTTTAAGTGATAGCAGGACAAAATGGATGTTTGTGCCTACACAATGAGACCCTGTACCTCTTCTCAGGATTCATTTGCTCATACTCAAGAGTTCAACACGTGAGGGGAGGCAGATAAAATCCAAATGGTCTGCCAAACAATCAATGGCTATTGGGGGTGACGGCATCAGAAGATCTTCCCTGTAGTTAATACTGGACTGAACTTACTGAACTTCACCTGGTGGTTATATCATAATACAAGAAATTGTGCAAAAATTAGCATCACTAAAAATCTGAATCTCAAAAGTTATCTGCTGAAGGGTATGTGCGCAGAAATTTTCATTATCTGTGTGCCAGCTCTGATCACTCACAATGTGGACCTCTAAAAAGAAGATACTTATCTAATATCATTATGATCGTGCATCAACAGGGCTATATATCACCAACTGACCTGGGAACTAACACAATTTCCTCAGTTTAATGGACGTCGATGTGCAAATCATCGTCAATACACCGGTATGAAAACCTGTCAACGTCTGCTCATGTCAGAATTGTCAGATTCTATCTGCTAGTTTCTGAGTTGCTGTTGACTAAACAGAAAACAAAAAGGCCATTACTCAAGCAACATTGTAGTATTATTGTGGTTCATCGGGTTTGATGAAGGTTACAAAATGTCAAAATTGATTAAATAGGAAGTCAAGCTGCTCTTTGGCATGAAGGGTTAAAGTTATTTTAGATCTCACAAAGACTGGGCCCCCAATTTAAGACTCCATAAAGGCAGCTTCTCTGTCTTTACCTGTTCCTTTCACCTGTTCGGTAAGGTGTATTTGCTCATGACGGACGTACAGACACACACACCTGCATCGCCACGTTTCCAGGACAACCCCATCCTCATGAGCCAATAAATCCTAATGGCCAAATAAGCTCCAGTGTCCCAGTTATTGCTGCCTGGTGTCTGTCGTTGTTTCTTACCAGCTCTATCTCTGGGGTCTCACATGACACAGAACTGTGCCAAGTGATGCATGTTTAGTCTCCCACAGGGTGTTTTGTGTTTTAGAGTCACAATAAAGCCACCATATCTAGAAACCTTGAGGCATATGGCCTCCACGCTATAAAAATAAGCAATAGTTGAACCTTGAAATGTATTTTTCCCTGAGCCTGACCAATCGGGCCTCGTGTTTCACGGTCACACTTTGAGCTTCGGTGGGCACACGCCGGCATACGGAGTCATCTATCGTCAGCTAGCTACCGGAGGAGAGATCTTTAACGTGACATCTTTGCCCGTTACTCACTCTCCGCCACCAGCTTGAGCTCCGGGCTCTGACGACGTACAGAGGACATCCAGAGGAAGAGTTAATAAACGTCCTGCTTCCTAAATTCCGCATGTATGCTAAGTCTGTCTGATGGGATTAAAAATGGACTCGTTTTTTTTTTTTTTTTTCCGCTCACCTGCGTGATGAAAGAGAAGACAGAGCCCACTTCCCTTCTCGGCTAGCGTTACGTCCGCTGGCTCGTCCCCGTGGTTTGTTGTTAGCGGTGCGCAGGGGAAGGTGGCGGGCGGGCGGGCGGATGGGGGAGCGAAGATAGCCTACACTTAAAGCCGGAGGAAGGTCCAAACAGAGCGGACTGTGGTGGCGAGCTGAGACCGTCTTCAAGCCTGGCTCGACCGACACAAGCTCCCTCCCTTGAACAGACGGGGTTTTAAACAGCTACTGCCTCACGCTCTTCCCATGGAGGGATTTTGCCTTTCATAAAGCCACGGGGGTTGACGTTGATCAACACGCATGCCCACATCCACCCGTGACGTAAAGTGTCTACCTATCGCCCCGCCTTGGAACCGCGGCTCAGCCAATCAGTGGCGGGCTGCCGGTGACGCACCCCTCCCTCCCTCCCCTGTGAAGATCCATGTGACAGCGGCCTCGACAGTTTTTGTAATAATGACCTTTCTTGCATAACCTGCACAGTTTGCGCCTGCCGCTGTACAGTTGTCTAACCACTGCGCCCACCGCCTCCTAAAATGATTTATTTGTTTTTTTTTAAAATGGTTGTCTTTCTGCTTTCTTCAGTGGAAACATCTCTGTTTGCACCACGCTGCCATCTAATGGCTGTTTATTTTAACTGCCTTCATTGGCCTACTTTGAGACACCTTGGGCTGGGTTATCCTGGCATAACCTATTTGGCATTTGGCATAACACACACAAATTAGCCTTCACTGGTGTCATCGCGTGATGATAAAGTCTGGAATAGTAACACATAAGCACAATGTTGCCTGAATATAAAGGGACAATGCTTTATTATCTAAATTGTATGAAAACATTTTTGGCCACTTGGGGGGGCAGAGGAACTCAAAAACAAGATGACAAGTTTTTGCCATGCTATGTTATCAGAAAATGGTCTAGTGAATAACCAAACAATGAACCAGACCTGTTGTGTAAAGTAAAGTAAACCTTGATTGAAAAGTAAGGATATTGTGTTAAAATGTTACTTTGGTAAAAGTAAGCCACCCATAGGAATAGTACTTGAGTAAAGCAAAGCCTTAGAGGATCTGATATTAAATGTACTCAAATATCAAAAGTACAAGTAAAAGTAAAATTATAAAAAAAAATATTTACATGTATTTATGTACCGCATACTATGGGTCAACCACTTATTGTCCTGATTATCACATCAGATGGTCAGCATTTTTCTGATTATCGGAATGAGTATTTTTATTTCCTCTAGAACACATATTCATTTAAATACAACATATAGTGTGTTGTTGTAATTAGCTATGTATTTCACCACGATGGCAGGGTGGACAAAACTTCACCTAAAACTTGCCTTTTTTCCATGTACAGTTAGGGTCAAGTATCTGCAGCCAAGTGGGAGTAGAGTGAAAAATGGGTTGAGGGTCATGTATCATGTGGGTCAGCTGAGTGATGGATCTTCTTTGCGATAATTTGTGTATATAGTCTCACCAAACAGTTATTCAAATTTTGAGCTACAGAGTCAACCCTTCAGGCTCCCTCCAGGTCTGAGGCCTGAGACAGTTTCATAATGTGGCAAATCCATTTTGTGCATCTAATGAATAGTCTACGTATAATGCTCACTGTTCTTTTGGTCTTTAGCGACTAGGTTTTCGTTAATGTATTGAAGCTTGAGTTTTTAACTTCTACAAACACACAAGAAAGCCATGATGACATAAACAAAATAGCAGATGTTTCTACAATGAGTCATTAAGAGCCACATTTAACTATTTATACTTTAAGTATAAATAGTTAAATATCTGAGTCCATAGTTTTAGCTTCACTTGCATTTCACTAAACATTTACAGTCTGTTTTTGTTTGCCATTAGATAGGATGTCTGTCCTCTGGGTTTAACAGGTGTGTAATTCTACAGTAGTCCAGACATGAGCGTGTATTCTTTTTAACTATATGTGTGCGTGCATGTAATTGGCCCCCCTAATAAACCAGTGGAGGTGAGGCAAGGATGAAGCAGCTGATGCCAATCAGATAATGCAAGAGTCACACCCGTGCTCCAAATTTAAATCATGTGTCACTGTTTTCCTCCTGATTAATTTCTCTCTTTTCAGTTCACTTCATGTTTGTTCACCACACAGTTTTTGTTGCTCAATAATCTGAATGCATGAGGGGAAACACAGTGAGGGGACACATCGCAGACGTCGACAGCATCTTTAATTAACCGTCATCACAAAGGTCCTACTGTACTGTACATAATACTGTGGCACTTAGAGTCAGCATGCTCGTAGATACTGAAGAACCAAGATAAAGCCTTAATTCAGCATAAGAACACACTTATAACAGTCCTTTTGTTTCTTCACAATTCTGTACAGACTCATTTTCCAATCTGACCAGCTAAACATCATCTTCCAAAATACAAAAAAAGAGAAATATTTGAATAATACATTTAAATTCTGTGGAGAACCGCTACTAAACATGATGTCAAACTGGTTAACACAGAGATCTCTAAAACAAATACTCAGTTCTGGTCCTATTCCATCACCCAGTGCAGCACAGATGAGGCCAATACAACATAGGGCATTTAACTATAACTATACATATATACATACACCAGTGGTGTATCAGGTGCAGGTATCTACAGTGCCTTTATTGCAGGCGCATATAATACATCAGAAAATTGTAGTGCAAGCTAATTCCACATCACATATTTGATGACAGACATGCTTTAGTTAATTTCTCTTTTTTTGTGCGATTTTTTTTCTCGTGCTGCTCTTAGTTCACTTCATCCAATGCTCTAAAACCTCTTGAGGAACCAGCGGTCTGTGTGTATGGAAGAGAAACAGTGTGTGTGAGAAAGTGTATTAGTGTTAAAGCTAGTATCCCTGTGTGCTCAGGTCAGTGGATTATTGTACAGTAAGCTTCTTTATTCCTTGTTGGTGCTTTTGGTTTGATGATAAAAGCACAAGGAGCTCTCCTGTTTCTTCAGTTTGGACACAAATAAAACAACTGGCTGGACAGATGAGGACTTTTACCCAGGAAGCTCTTCTTTTGTCTGTAGCAGTCCTTTTAATCCAGAAGCAGTTGCAAGATACAGCTAAAGGAGTGCGGCGAGAAATGGAAAAAAAACTCCTAGTTCTTCTATTCTGTATCTTTACAGTAACTACATTATGTGCCAGGATGTTGTGTTTGCAGTGTGTGGAGTATAGAGTATGAGGGGCATGTATGTGTGTTGTGTTTGTGTGTGAGTTGTTCAAGTGGGCTTATGAAGGAAAACAACTGAGAGCGTCCTGATTCTTTATATCACGTTCTCAAACAGCTGCATGGAGTTCATGATGTTCTCGTCCTGGAACAAAGATAAAGAAAAACATTTGTCAACAGAGGTCTGAAGTAAACGTAAAGTTCAGGTCGATATGTTTAAAATTGCTTGTGACATAAAACCTGTTAGCCACAGTCAAAATGTAGCTTTAAGTGAAGTCTATCCATACAAAAGTGTTGTAGTAATTATGAATAACACTGAAAAATAAACCAATTGTTACAAATTATATAATGACTGTTTAAAACACACTGGACTTAAATATGTGTCTACCACCCATATATAAATCCTATATGATGCATATACTGTACATAACCATCCACTTACAGTAATGTGTATAAAGTTATCAAGCACTTTACCAAAACAATATTTATTCCTTTGCAGTCTCTGTATTTATTTACAATCTACAGAAACACTTGACTTGTCATTATTTGTAGCTGTATGTCCATTTCTATCATCCAGTAAACTCTTCTTTGTATAAATACATTGCGAACAACTTAGAACTGGAGTCAAATTCCTTGTTCGTGTACATATACTGGCCCAATAAATTTGATTCTGATTCTGGATATAAGTCTTGTATAATATCCTGTTGTTTGTTTACTGGTGTCTAGTTATCTGAAGAACACAAGAAAACAGCAGGGCCAGCCTCTTTTCGCTGCTAGAAGGACCATTTTGTTTAACCGAAAGAACGATACGATACGATACGATACGATACGATACTTAATTCCAGGTTGCACTGAAATTCATTTTGCATCCTCAGGCAGCTCCGCTCAAGAAGTTTACAAACAAATTAGACATATGGCGCATATTCATAGAAACACATCGAACTGTCCTGAACCTGTAACATGCCACATAATATCTAACTTAGCAACACACTGATTTTGCTTGAGCAACAGTATAGACTGATGTATTAAATCATTTAGAAGCTAAGATGGCTTCTTAATGGACAACTAGAATTTTTTAATAATTAGTCATTTAGGATTAAAGTTGAAGTTTCCCTTTGAGGTCTTTATGCAGTTGTATTTAGATATCACCAACACTGTGATGTTCTCACCTCTGCTGTAACTTGTTTTTGTTGTTTGTATGTGAGATGATTAGGAACTTGCTCCCATATAACAAGTAATGCAGATCATGTTATCTCAAACACAGATTAACTAAGCATTATGTTTAATAATGTGGTACTATAGTCACGTCCAACATGTTGTTGTTTTTGTTGTTGTTATGTTTACTGGTGTATTTATTGTGTTGTACAATGTTTTTAACTTTATGTATAATACTGTATAAATGTAAAACTGTAAAAGTCTTGCTGAAACACTTCTTGGTTTAGAATAGATAGTTTCTTTTGATGGTGTGCTGTCAAATTTCAGTCCTTTAGCAGATTAGCATCGATCACAGATTTAGCAGCTAATTTGGGAATACATGGTATGTTATAGAACATTGCAAAACTCTTATTTTCACTCGTTTCACTTCGTTTTGATTGAGACGTGTTTGAACAGCTGCAAAGTTGAAACACATTTATTGCCCAATGTCTGAGGTTGGGTTCAATGAAATCACACAGGTGGTCAATCTCAAACAGAATATTCGCTCATGATCTACTAACCCCTTTGAGTCAGAGCTTCATTGATGTTTACAGGACAAGCAAACAAAACATGAGTCAGCCCACATAGTTTAATCTCCGACTTCAAGTACTTATGAAGTCAGGAAAAAGTCTCCTAACAGCTTGTACATTATATTTACAACAAGGGGCCAAAAGTCAAATATTTGCCCAAGTATATCATCTACTTTCATCACAGAAAATATTTTACCAACACGTGTCGAGAGTTGTGCCCACACCCTCTGTTTACACCGGGAGGTAAATGCCTCCGCAGTAGTCCATAAATATCAATTAGCATTTTACAGCTTCGGAAACTGTAATGACATGTTTTTGTTTTTCAGCTCCAGTCTGGGAGAAAGCACAGAAACATGTCTTTAGTGATGTTGTGACTGGCATCAGGGTGAACAACAGTGGTGTAGCTCAGCGGCCTCATTTATAAAACAGACTTATGATCAATTTTGATGTTATGTATGATTTAAGCAGAAAACCACCTTTAAGTAGTTATTTATCAAACATTACTTTGACGTGGAAATGGTCTAACCTCTAAGCAAAGTCTAAAATTGACTTAGGTGATTTTCCTGCTGGTTATGTAGGGGTATTGCAGTTAGGGATGCATATTCATCCAAGCCTGTTGTAAACTTTGCATGAGCTTTATGAACAATGTGCACTGGTGACACACTGACACACCAAGCTGCATGTTTGGCTTTGTTTGTCAACCTGCTATTTAGCCCACCAAGTAATATGTGTTTTCTGGCTTCAGTCTCCTCTACCATCTCCTTGATCTCGTCTTCTGAAAGGTTTGTTTTCCCCTTTTGGTCCATAGCCATTCCTGACTCAACCCTCATTTGCGTTGACTTTATATAAGGGGTAACCACAAGGCAGGTGCTGTCAATTTAAGTTGATTTGAGATTTACAGATCACAGGTGCGTAATTTACAAATGTGTTTCTTAGAACCTTTTGTGCCGTATCTGAATTCAAAAAAGCTTATTAAACCAAATAACTCATGTATCCTTAACTGATAATGCAACTATTATTGTGAATATATTGTGATATTGTGAATTTAAAGAACATTTGTGTATGTATCATGGTTCACTTTCTAGTGTGTTGTGTTGTGCTGAAAGCCGGTCTTTAGTTTATGTTAGCTGACTCAATTTCTAAACTAACGTTAGCTACTGTTGCCCTCTGTTAGTGGAACGGAGAGGCACTGAGATAAGGAACTCGAGAACGTGCATTAAGTCACATCCTTTGGACTATCATGGAAAATCTGACCCCAGTCTTTCACAGAGAAATCCACAGTCCAGCAGTATTAAACAACTTAAACACTTCGTCCATAGGCTTGTATAGGCAATCAAGAGAGATGGGGAAGATCTCATTTTTCACATCACGTTACAATTTGTGCATATGTGGCCAATAAAAAAATGCTGAAAACATGTAAATTGCTACAAAAATGTTTACTTTGAGCCACTTTAAGGGGGGTAACTTCTCATTGAATTGCCTGAAATGACTGACAGTGTCAATTCAACATAAATTCTCTAAAAACAAATACAGATTGAGCCTGAACACTGAGCCTGACAACAGCACTGTGGAAAACAGTCTTTAACCAAACAAACAACAGTTTAACTTAATGATGCAAAACATTCCAACATGAAAATAGAGTGTGTGCATAATATATAGTTTGAGGTTCTTTTAATATTGTATTTTACTGTTATGAACTGACTCCAGACTCTTGTGGTTTGGGTTATGAGCAGTTCAGCTGCAGTAGTTCAGTGACCCAGAGAGTGGGAGGTTGGGTTTTACCGCTGGCTCCACAGTGGAGAGGATGACAGATGCAGAAAGAGATAAATGTCCTGTTCTTGGGGTGATGTACATACAAAACACTCCTATACTGTGGTCAACTTTGTCTTTAAAGTACTTTAAAGCAGTTACTTTTCCTCCTATAGAAGAAGAGTAGAGTAACAGAAGAGTGAAGTTAACATCCCCAACCACCAAAACTACCAACAACTAATGGCTTGTGAGTTTTTTCCTCCTATTCCTTCTGTGATTGTTGGTTTTGCAGAGGTAACAGAGACTTATTTGTCTGACAATAATATGATCACGTGAATAAGAGCTGACGGAAAACAGAGAGGAAAATAAAAGGGTTAAAAGTGAAGTTGATTAAAAAAAAAACTTAGAATCATAAGAAGAGGGAGGTTGTGGAAATAATTCAGGAAGGGGATGGGAAAGTAAGGTTTTTCTCAAAAACATAAGTGATGCTATGTGTGGACGGGAATAATCTTAGTCATTGCTTGATCGACCAGTGACATCACTGATCTGTGACCTGTATGACTGTCTTTGTATTACTGAGTAACTGTTTGTGGCAGTGGGTAAGAAAGTAACAGCAAACATGAGCAAACATAAGTGATGCTATGTGTGGACAGGAATAATCTTAGTCATTGCTTGATATACCAGTGACATCACTGATTCTTGACCTATTGTATATGCCTGTTTTTGTATTACTGAGTAACTGTTTGTGGCAGTGGGTAAGAAAGTCACCTTCTGACAGGTCTCAATGAACTCTTCAATGGTCACAACACCATCTCGGTTTTTATCCATTTTCTGTAGGAAAGAATCCACAAAACATAGAGAAATGACACATTAGTGAGGACAGTTTGTGATCTTCATTTGAATAGAAATATAACAGAGGCTATGTAGCACAGTGTACATGTGTGTTTATTTGTGTGCATCAGAACCTGGAAGAACTTGTCCACATGTTCATAGGGAGCTTCATCTCGTACACAGGGGTAGGTGTACCTCCCCATCATGTCATAGATTGACTTCATAATCGCCAGCATCTCCTGAAGACAAGAGGACGGAAGCAAAGTCAAAGAGTTAAAACAATCACTCATTATTTTGTGTGGCTAAATTTTAGATTTACTAAGCTTAGCTATAACATAATGAACGAAACTTAACAGAAGTTAATCAGAGATTAAATCATGCTGGTTTGACCTGCAATTGCATTGCATAGGGCAGGCATTACATCCTTCAGAATATAATTAGAAAATCCAGATTGTAATGGTACGGTTCATAATTTCTTTTGATCAAATTTACTTTGTTTTAACCCTCACACACCTCTTTGGTGATGTAGCCGTCCTTATTGATGTCGTAAAGGTTAAAGGCCCAGTTGAGCTTCTCTGTGACCGAACCTCTGAGCAACACTGACAGGCCGATGACGAAGTCCTCAAAGCGGATAGAACCGTTTCTGTCGATGTCAAATGCGTTGAACAGGAAGTGAGCGTAGGTGGTTGCATCTGTGGACAAAAGGAGTCGGG
The DNA here is from genome assembly GCF_040436345.1 of Pagrus major. Classification (NCBI taxonomy): domain Eukaryota; kingdom Metazoa; phylum Chordata; class Actinopteri; order Spariformes; family Sparidae; genus Pagrus; species Pagrus major. The sequence continues at coordinate 24,215,722 of NC_133219.1, forward strand.
TTCATTAATTGAGTGTACAGTACATGGCATTCAAAGCAGCAAAGGAAAATTATTGGGGTGGGGAGGAGGTTTGGACCTTATGTTAGACACAGGGGACTTCAGCATTATATTTTCACGTTAGGGGAATGGGTCGAGTAGTGCTGAATATGCATTATATTGTATTATATTGATTAACTCTTTATGATACATTTAATTTCATTCTACTAAATACATCTACTCCACTAAATCACAAAGAAAAATATTATGCTGTTCACTCTTTAAAATATGATGCATTTGTTCCCTGCAAAAATCTCCTTCCTATGAAGTAATTTTAGTTTATAAGTCGGTATAATATTCCTGCATGTTAACATGCAAATCAACTTGTTTCAACTGTCTTCTGAAATTATGTTTTATTTCTCTTCATTCTAGTGCAGCGACTTATCATTATATGCCAAGATGCAGTTTGAGGCATTATGTTATTAAAATGAGCTGCACTTCCATTAGCAACGACCGCAAAGTACTTATAAATTAATGTATCAGTAACACGATTTCAATACTAGTCTATATATAACACAACAAAGTGGGCATTGAACAATACTTTTACTTTTGATACTTGAAGCACATTCGGCCTACACGTCTGTACTTAATAATTTATAATATATAATATAATTTTAAATGCAGGACTTTTATTACTTTTATTTACTTTTACAATTTCAGTTGATGAATAAATACTTTTACTTTGAAGACCTAGACAGCCGTCGTTGGCTAAAATCAGCTATTGCTCTTAAATATTTAATAGCTTTCGATTGGCTCATCCTATCCATATGCTCTAAAAACTCATGTAATGTAGAGTTTCTCAGCTGCTCAGTGGTTCCATAGTGAACATGATTACACCATCAAGTTCTGCAGCGTTGGTTTGTCAAGGAAACCCACAGTTGTAGCCGAGCTACTTTTATTATTCATGTTCAATGGGTAATATATTAATTACTTTTGCTTCAGTGTCTTCTGCTATGATATACTAACCTTTGTTTTTAGTCTCTGAACTTTTTGGACAGATCTACATGGTCAGTAAATGAAATATAGGATTACACCTTTTTTCCACTGAAAACAGGGAGGATAATCTTATAATAAATGGCTGTAACTTGCTTAGGAAAGGTCAGATGTAGACAAAAATGCATGTCTAAAACATCCAAGTACATCTTTTTAAATAAAAAAACTTCCTGAGGTTCAGTCACCACCCTCCCCACATTATAATTTTCGCACAGTCTAATAAGAAAGGACAAGAGAGGAGAAATTGTTTTAAACGTCTAACCTCCTTGGGGAAAGAACTGAGAATAGATAGTCTTGAATGTCTCCTCATCAACCATTCCACTGGGACACTCCTGCTCAAGAGAGGAAGAGAAAAAAAGCGCATATATCAGAATAATTCAAGTCTATATAAAGCATTGTAATGGAGTTAGAGCAATGAAGGACGTCTGAGCAAATGGATGTACATTCTTGAAGCCTCGATAGAGAGACTGAAGCTCCTTCCTGGTGAACTTGGTCTGAGCCTGCAGCTGGTCCAGCCCCTCTGGCTGGTGACGCACCGTCGACAGCTCCAGATCACTGTCGCTGCTGTCTGTGGGAGAAAGAGACAGACAGAGAGAGAAGGGGATGGATAGATAGAGAGTAGGAGAGAGAAAAGAAAGAAATAGAGAGAGAAGATACGTAGAGAGAGGGAAAGGGGGAGGATGGGGGCAGACATTGAGTGTGTGGATGCAGGTCAACATTCAGGGAGGGGTGGGATCACACTTTCAACAGGGAGGCATTTGTTATAGAGCAAGAGGGGAAAACGTGCGAGTTTAAGAAAGAAATTTAGCAAATGACAGGCGAATGAGGGAGTGAAAAAGAAGAGGAGGTACTTTCTTCATGGCGGGAAAGTCACTAAAAAGTTTGTATCTGCTTTTTTACAAAAAAGAGAGCAGAAAATCAGAATTTGAGAAATTCAATCAAAGTCAGTTTGTACTCACACAGATTTAGTGTTGCGGTATTATTTGTTACCAGTTCACACACACTGAGAGAAAGCACTGCACGACTGGGAAATACAAGAAAAAAAAGGGGAGGTTTTCTCAAAGTTAGTTGGGTTTCAACCGTTACCATACTCACCATCTTTAGATAGAGAGAACAGAGGAGGAGGGGTGTTGAAACCAAGATGGAGTGAAAGAGAGTAAATGGAGAACAGTGAGAGAGCGATAGTAAGAGGAAGAAAAAAACAAAGAAAACAAGTCATGTCAGAGCAGACACTGAGAGGTTTATATACAACGGGAGCTGAGCGGTGCGGAGGAAAACACTCCAGTTATATTCTGATTAAACATCCAGAAGCAGTGACATATAATATGCTGTGAAACATAAACCAAAACCACAGTGGGGAGAGGTGATCCACTCTTATGTAATACTGGATCGTTTCTTTAGGATTCAATTAAAACATGACCTCTGACCACCAGACGAATACGTTCATTCATAAAAATCAAAAGTACGTCCTTCATCACATGTAATAACTGATGACTGAACAGTATTTTGTACTTGAGCATAAAAGTTTATTCTTGACTTTGGAAACAGTAGTTTGGCATAAAAAAAAAAAAAAAACTCAACTCAAAGTCCAGCTTTTGTTTTCCAGCTCTCTTTGTCAACATAGTTTTCTGTTTCAACTTGCATTTACACACAATACTGCTGCTTCATATTGCTGTTTCATGTTGTATCAGAGTTATCGTAATAACGAGCTTTAGGATTTCAAATAGCATCTATATTACTTATACCTAGTGTCATTTTAATTAGTGGGACTATATCAACAAACCACAGATATGGAAGTAAGGAAGTGGGGCCATCTCCAGGCACGTGTGTGGCAACCAAAATGGGTATTTTAGGCCAAATGTTTTGGCCATGATGTTTTCCTAATCCTAACCAGACGGTTAATATGCCATCTGGTATGGCATATACTGGTATACACTGTATGATGTAATTAGCCAACCAACCAGTTGTCACCAACTGAGCTTTTCTAAAGGAAGGAAACTGTATTTTTATGACCCAGTTTTAAAGATGTGTGTCTTTTAATATTTATGTTCCTTGGGCTGAGATCCACAGACAGGCTGGGGAAGTCAAGAAGTTTCTGAGAGAAGGCGTAACACAAAGTTGATTTGGGTCTTTGCTGGGGATTTGCTGACTATGACAAATTGTCAAAACATTACCAGCCTTTTTCTTTAAAGTCTTTGAAATGATACTGCAACTGATAAATAAAAAATGCCATTATTATTTACACCCTTCTCATCTTTTTAAGCACCTCACAACTATATCTGCTCCTGTCATGATTTACAACTATCCACACTCAGAGTCAAACAACGTTTACAAATACCTACAAGTGTATTCAAAGTAAGAAAAAGAAAATCCCTCCAGCCTCCTCGCTCCGTGCCATCCTCCTCCTCCTCACTGCCCCTCTCCCAGGTTGTCTCACCGGTCTCAGTGATGTCGATCAGGCCCAGCAGGTGCATCAGTTTGAGGAACATGATCACCAGGCAGACGATCCCAACTGTCTGCAGTCCTTCCGTCTCCCACCTCACGCTCATCTTCCCCTCGTCTTCTCGCTTTTCCTCCACGATCCCTCTCTTTGTTTTCCTCTACTACATACTTGGACTTTCTACACACCTTTCTTTCAATCCATCAGTCTCTTTCAGCCTCACTCTCTCTGTTCTTCTTCTTTATCGCGTCCAGTCTCTGAAACAGTGTCACTCACTCATCACTCTGTTTCTGTCACAATTTTTTCCCTGAAGTCACTCAGTTTAGCTCTTCCCTTCTGTTTTTTTAATTAACTGCCTGTTTTTTTTTACCCCGTCCTCTCTTTTGTTCTAATGGATCTTTCAGGATATTCTCCACAACTAGGAGCAGGGTCTGATTGTCCAAATCCTTTATTAAGATCGACTGGATCAGATAATTGCAGTAGAAATACCTCTAAAAAATAGAAAAAATCTAGACCACAACGTTAATCCATGGGAAATCCAATCAGATGGGGACACGCAAGCATACAGCTGGTTTGGGATTCCTTCAGTTGGTGCCGAAACTCAAATAAAAAAAACAGCATCCAACAACTGTCCACAGATGATATGTGTCACAAAATCCTTCACTGACTGAATCACTGATGCTCTCCTCTCCTTCCTCTCTCCACCCCACATCTTATTGTCTGCTAATTAAGGCCTGCCTTTAAGGAATCAGAGAGCATGGTGACGAAGGTCAACAAGTGCCCTGAATCCCATTTTCCCAGTCAGCTATGTGATCCACTTTCTAATTGTTCCCCTGTCTCTCCTGGGGTCCCTAACACAGATTTAATACTGTGTCAAACACTCATAATCATGTAATAAAGGGAGACAGTGCGCTCCCTCTAGTGGAGACTAATGAAACAACTGAAAGAGAGAACGTGCAGATAGACACGTTTTGCTTTGATTACAAATTGAACAAGTTACTTAATCCATGATGTTTGGATGTGAAAATTCTTCTTTCTTTCTCTATTCACAATTAAATTGCTTTGCATGAATTGCAGAATTACACTCTCATTCATTGTGTGAAATACAATCACAATCACAATCTCTGTCTTCTCTGTCCCCATGCCCACACACAGCTCACTGCCATGCAGTTACCTGACCTTCCTCCCCACTCTCTCACCTGTTTTCACTTTCTCTCATCAGTCTTGCAGTATTTAACCTATTGAATGGATTTCCAAGAAATTTGGATGGAGGATGGGTCTCAGCCCAGAATAGGCACCAGCAACTTTTCTTGTGGATCTGGATAAAGGATTTTTTTCTTTAACTTTCTTTAAGATTGCAAGATATGGCATTTTCCCACATTTTCACTAATTTCTCAGGGAATAATACACGGATCTCAATGAAAAAAAAAAATAATCAGGTGTATTTAGGTGGCTGGTATCTACAAGTGAGTACAATTTGATGTAGATCCATGATCTGGTGAGCCAAAATTATGGTTAAACAGTGAAACAGGGCTATCGAGTATGGTATTGGATTAGGCTTGATTGAATTAAAGAGGACTGTTGAGCCTTGGTTGAGGTATACACTCTACCTATACCCCATACCTGCCTGCTGCCGGCCTTTCCTTTTCCGAAAATCACAGAAATCATCCTGTCTGCCTTTACATTCTACACATGGGTCCTTCCCTTGTTGCCATTCCCCTGCACTCCTGTGACGTACACAATTGCAAACTGTGTCAACAAAGGTGATAAAAAAAGAGAGTTCTAGAAACCTGATACCTTTTTCTAACTGAGTGAAGTTTGCATCTAATTGTGGACAAGAGCTTATCTGTAGTTTGGTAGAAAAAAAGTTTCTACATGATACTGCTCACAACAAAATCAGTGGATTATCTTGAGTAACTGGGTCATGACTTCTGGCATGAGACATTGCTGTTGAGTTTTTCAAGTTAAATTTGTTTCATGAAAATGAGCAAACAAATAAAATATGAACAAATAAAGCTGCTCATTCCCTACCCCATTTCTTTACAGTATATTGATGTAATTCGCCACTAAAATATCCTGCACGAGACTCAAATGTGGAGTATAAATACCACATATTGGTATCACAGAGTTCTCAGAATAGGGCTCGTATACATCTCTATAGACAAGGCTACCTCTGGCATCAGATGTCAGCCCAAAATAGGACCAAGTTGGACTGAACCCAAAATCGACCTCAGAGCAGAGAGGACGGGACTGAAACAACAATGAGAGGCCAGCTGGTTTGTTTTTACATCAGATCATTTTACTGGATTTTAAACATGCACACAAACATGTACTGTATGTGGACAAACACAAGCAATTTGAACAAAAACAGTGCATTTGTAGTGCAGCAACATCAAACGATCTGTGAGTGTTGATGGTATAAATAATGCAACAAATAAGCTACCAGACCTTATTGGCCTGCTGATTGATGTACGGCTGATGCTAAATGTGGAAAATCCAAGATCCCCTCAAGGTATGATTTATTACTTATAAAAAACACTTAATAATAATGAGTTATTATTTATAACAAAAAATAAATAATTTACAAATTCTTAAATTGCATCTTCTCCTGATCCCTCATTAAAAAGTCCAGAATATATGAAAACACAACAGACATCAGATCACTGATTAAGAAGAGCTCTGGCAATCACTTCTTTAACATGAGGCATTTTAAAACAACATTATAGCACCAGAGAAGATATAGCAGTGCTGAAGGCTGCAACTGAGATTCCTACAAGAGTCCAATTTCACCTATCAAACTACTGTTTTTCAGATTTCAACATAGTCTAAAAAGATGTTTCAAAGCAGCTTGTACACAGATGTGTAGGTATGTCTTTCTTTATTACTTTAATTGTAATATTGCCTAATAAACAGTCACATTTTAAAATATTTATTCTAAATATTATGAGACTCAGCTTGTGGATAACTGTAGACATAGAGCTGAAACAATGAGTCAATTATTCAATTCAACATTAAGCCAGTTAATTACTTAATTGATTGACTGACTACTAATTGGCAACTATGTTGACAATTGTTTAGCTATTTTTATTGCAGCTTCTGATGGTTCTTAAATGTGAGAATTTGCTGCTTTTCCTGTACACCTGTGTAACTGAGATCAAAATGAAGGTCAAGTTGGATGGTTGTGGTCTGACCGATGAGTACTGATTATTGGAGTAATGACTACTGAGCTGTCGTGGGAAAGAAAAGAAAGAATGTTGACACGTTAATGGCTGGTGTGATCCCATTGCAAGATGGTCTCTGTTTGTAGAAGGTAAACTCTTCTATATATTAGGACATGACCTCAGTGCCCCCAGTTACAGCTACAGTCTTGAGCTACACTATTACATCCTGAGGAATAACCTTTAAAAAAGTACAAAGTCAAATGCCATGATATAAGTGCGAAGAGTAGAAAACTCTTGAATGACTGCAGACCTGAATCAGCACTTCAGTGAGGATCTCAATAACAACTATGATCTTCACAAAGTTGATATTTATAGCAGACCGCATTAGGAGTCTATTTCCACAGAAAGCTAATCAATGAGGAGCAACAACATCTGGACTTCTGAATCCTGAAAAAGTACGACAGCCTGACAATCTACTTTTCTCCCCATTTCTCTACATCAAGACAGGGGCACGTATGTGAAATGTAAAATAGTTAAATATGTTTAGGTTGATGAGAGGAAGCTCAGGCAGATGAGATAATGACTTTGCAGTTGGTAAATTAGTCTCACTGAGGAGGTGATGGAGTAATGAAGTGGCAGGAATTGGGATGAAGTGGCAGGAATCGGGATGAAGACACATGCTGATAATTTCGGAGGCTAGTGAGGGATGGCCAGTGTCCTTCAGGGTCCTGGAGGAGTACTCCAGACTCCATATTTAGGCGGCCTCAGAGAAAGCCTGTTCGATACTGCATGTATAATTGATGTGAAGTAATGCTAGACTGGGGTGTAGGCCCTGCCACAGAGGGAGGAGGAGGAGGAGGAGGAGGAAGGACTATTGGAGGAATTGAAGATTGGAGCGATTGAGAGGAGTGATAAATAATGAAAGGACATTACTGGTGTTTTTGTTGAATTTATTACTCATGATGCTGAGCCATACAAGAGGCACTAATGTGCCGACTGGAGCCTTCCTGCTGTAATTGTCTTGGCACACTGACTGCAGGGCACTCTGACTGGCTGGACTTTAGCCCAAAACTCTCATCAAAGGGTGCTGCATCATTCAAAGAGTAGTATCCGATGGCTATTTTACAGTCCCAGATGTACACAGACTGTTGGCCCATCAAGGTTTTACGGGTTTTGTCTTAGTAGGCAGAATAAAACATCCCATTAACCTTTGCCCACTTTGATGCCATACATAGATTTACTGATAGTCCAGAACTTTCAAATATCAAACAAATACATCAGAAAAGGGCGCTGTAGCTATAGCATAGTGTTGTTTAATTCTCTTTATGCATATTTCCATTTTATTTTATAGGTTTTTATTTTTATTACATAGAGCTGACAGGGAATGAGAGGACAGAGGGAGGATTCCTGACCAGCTACACTGAGATTACAAAATCAGCATAAACACATAAACACCATGGTCACTCTTTATTTATTTAAATATTATTATTATTATTATTATTAACAGTGTACATTGATTGAAATGACTCTAAATGTACAAGTATTAGCTGAAAGGCACTTTTCGCATATTGTCCCTTGGTCAGATGTTTAATTAGCCATTAAAACTTTAAAACTACGTCGCCCCATCTCTGTTTTATTCATTACCCTTATAAAGTGTATGTTACGACTCGCTTTTGTCTTTTATTGTAAAGCACTTTATATAAATAAAATGTATTTGAATTACTTAAGAATAGGAGGCAAAGAGGAAAAATCATAGTATTTTAAGTAAACACCAGTCCTGTCAGAATGAATAAGCCGCTGGGTAGTTAAATCTATAACAATGCTGTGATATTTCAATGTGAAAACAAGGTGATTTACACTGTGTGATCAGTTTAAAAGTTTTTAAAAATGACACTCAGGTATAATTACATATCCGCTAAACTTAAAAAAAAAAATGTGACCAATGGATGATGATTCATTTAATGTTGGAATATTCTTTTGGTTCTCCTTTTATGAAACAAGTGATACAGAGTCTTGGCAAATGGTTGCATAAATACCACCAGCTGTGTTTAATAGACGACGGGGTCACTCTTATATTACAGCAGGATATTCCAAACAAGGGTTTGCATTGGTAGGCTTCTTTCCAGATAATCCAATAGATTTTTCAGCGGTTTATTTATCTTAAAAAGGATTAAAATATTCTTGACTCTTAAAGGAACTCTGTCTATAACCAAATTAGGAAATGCAGCAGCATTAGGTTAGGATTTTACACATTTGGAGTTAAGCTTACATGTTTATAAAACTAGAGTTTATTAGATAAAACACTTTACTCGACCCTGACCACCCCACACCTCTCTATCAAATTGTTTATAGAAGACTGTGATGTAGTTACAAGAAGATTTAGGTATTTATCAATGTAACTAATTAATCCTGTGGAAGTTGTTATTAAAACAGATGATGAATGAGCACATAGAAAAACTTTTTTATAATATAAAATATGTCTTCATTAGAAATGTTATAATCTAATTGTTGATAAATACTGTATATGAAAAACGACCAGTGTTGGAAAGTAACTAAGTACATTTACTCTATGATTTTCAAGTACTGTACCTGAATATTTCAATTCTCTGCTACTTTGTACTTCGACTGTACTATATTTTAGAGGCGAATATCTTGCTTTTTGCTCACTACATTAATTTGATAGTTACTTACTAGTTACTTTTCAGATTACATTCTGCATCAGAGCCACAGTAGCGCATAATTAAATACATTTATTTTATCAGCAATCATTACAAATAATAATTGGTTGACCCTCAATATCTATATGTACATGTAAATATATTTTGTAAATAGTTTATCTTTACTTTACTTTTGACACTTAAGTACATATAATATCAGATACTTTAAGACTTTTAATCAAGTATGACTTTTGGGTATTTTTACAACGCTGCTTAAATGTTGACTAATCCTGTATGTGAAACACATACCTGTGTGTATGACCACATTATAATTAGCTATAAACCATTAATTAAATGTCTGTAAAGTGCTTAAACACTAGGCTAAATGTTAAATAGGGGGGTTACCCACTGAGGCAGTGAGTGATCATACAGGTACAGTCATGCCGTAGTTAACAGTAGCACCAAACCTCAGGTATCAGCCAGTAGAGGGGCCCCAGATGGGCCCTTACCTTCAAATGAGGACATGGGCTCCAAGATGCCAAACTGCTTGAGAACTGCCATGAACAGGATGATGACCACGCCGATGGCAAACAGCTCCATGCCCTGGATCCCCATGACTTCAGGACGCGGGGGCCCACTCAGGGCCAAGCCAGCACGACGAGGCCTGGCCCCGAGGAGAGAGACGAAAAAGAAGTCTGGCCGACCCGAGTAAAGCTTGGCTCGGTGAGTCAACAACAAGTGTTTTCAACAGAAGCAATCAGGGATCGGTCTGGTTGGTGGCTGAAAGCATGGGTTTGTTTTTCCAGGCCCAGGAGACAGCATGAGAGCCAGGCCAGTGAGCTGGACGAAGGCTGCTCCAATGTCAACACTGATGCTGAAGTGGAAAATATGTGGACGCCGACATATATGGAAAGCCTCCCTCTCTAGACCCATGAGGGAAAATGGGGGTTGTGTCACGAGTCATTTATTACAGTGCATTAAACGAGACGTTTAGAGTCACTTTCCAGAGTTTCCTCCTGCTTGCACTCTCGGGGAGCTCAGAATGGCAAAGACACAAGTTACTGCTCACCCTCTTAATCCAAACAGCTATTATCAGTCCTCACGTCATAGTTTAGGCTCATAATTCACATTTTGGTTTTAGATGAAAATGTCTGTTGGGATAAGCAAAGAATTCAGTACAGCCTCTGTGTCCATTTTCATCATTTTGCTCCCATTAGGTGGGAGAAAGTCCGGCTGAATACAACTGACAGATAATTACAGAACAGAACATGAAATACCAAAGTCTTTTCATCTTCCATTGACATAAAACCTCAAAACAACAATAGCAATTAGAAATAAATTACCCCATTATGTGCGCTGACCACACAAGCAATTTCTGAAACCTCATCACTGGAACGATAACATACTGTAAATGCTCTTTAACAACAAGCCGAGGACAATCAGACTCTCTAGTCTCAGTGGAATCTGCTCACAATATTCAGGATGAGATAATCTTTTGACAACAAACCTGTCGGGATCAATAATCTGAATTTCATGCAAAGTGAAACTGGGTAGAATAAGGCTGCACTGTCCAAATAATCAAAAGCATTGATCAGGCATCTACTTATAGGACTTGTGATGATTTAAATCAGCAAATTAACCACTATTTCTGCTTTTATGTCTCTCAGAAATCCTCAGGTCCAACAAAGACCTTTTCAGCACAAACTTCATTCAATCGCAAATAAATAAATTTAGGTTCTGCATCGCTGTCTCGTCCCATTCAGTCCACTTCACTGTTTGTCCAAATCCAGCTCCTCATATGGAAGAATATGGCCCATGAGAAGAAGGCACTTAGAGCAGCAGCAGCAGCAGCAGCAGCAGCAGCAGCAGCAGCGTCCAGGGAGGGAAATCCTGAGAAACTGAGAGGAGCTGTGGGTTGAGTGAAACCTCCTCCCCCAGTGTCTACCTCCTCCGCACATACTTTTCCATCATTCCCCTCTTTCTCTGCAGCTTCCTCAATTTATCTGTTGCTGCTTCTAGTTGCAACTTTTCCTCTCTCGACTCACTTAGTGAGTGCTCACTCTGGCAGAGGTTAAAAACTGAAGTGCCCTGTCCACCCTAATCCTTCCACCCATCCTGCCCATCTTGTGGTCTCTCCTTACTCCTCTGCACTCCTCCTTTTTCTTCGTTCGTCCATCTGATTCGCTTTTGCGCCCCGGGGCTTGCCGCCGCCTCCTCCTCCTCCCTCCATCCCCTCTGTCATTCCATAACTTTGGCCAACCGCAGACTTTCTCTCCCCCTCTGCTCGACTCCTCTTTCTCTGTCCTGCTCAAGAATGTCCCTCCTTCACATCGAGGCGGAATAAGACATTTCTTGAATGGGGGTCCCAACTGTGGCAAAGCTTTCAGGTCGGCAGGCATGTTTGTAAAACAGGTAATCATGTGTTTGAACCCAAGTCTGAAGTCCAGCATATATAGATTATGAGACAACAGGCCCCTGGACACAGACATGTAAAAGGCCATCTAACCATCATACTACACTGGAACAAGACACCCAGACTGAAGCGGACAATTTTGCATTTCTTCAAGGTCATCTTGTGTCACTTTGTGGGCATTTTGCATCTTTATATTCGTTTTGCTTCTCTTTGTGATTGTTTAATGTCTCTCAGTGGTTGTTTTGCTTCTTTTTGTGGTTGTTTTGCTTCACTTTATGATCATTTAGTCTCTTTTTGTTGCCCTATGCTTCTCTTTGTGGTCATTTAGTGTTGCTTTGTGGTTGTTTTGCTTCTCTATGTGATGTTTGCTTCTCTTTGTGGTAATTTTGCATCTCTTTGTAGTTGTTTTCTGTCTCTTTGTGGTTGTTTTGTGTCTCTTTGTGTTTATTTTGCTTCTCTTTGTGTTCGCTTGCATCTCTTTGTGGTTGTTTTATGTCTCTGTGTTTGTTTGCATCTCTTTGTGGAGATCACTGTGCTTGTTTCGTGCCTATTCTTAGTTGCTCTTCATTGCATATAAGTCATTTTGCACCTCTTTTGGTATTTTTCGGCCTCTTTTTCAATGTTTTCGTCTCTTTTTAGTCAGTTTGTGCGTTATTTTGCTTCTAACTTTGTGTCTCTCCAGCAGCATTTGATTGACTTTCCAACAAGAAATGTCAGCAGTCACTTCATACAGAGTTTCTGGTTTAGGGGCTCTCAGTACTCAGTATCTATCAATGATACTAACAAGCCAACCGATTATCACCCCCTGACTCTGATAGGGGGGTCAGCAGGGATGGCCAATCATATTCCAGGATGGGGTTTGTGGCCACCCCACTGCCAAATCATCAAAATTATTATTATGTGTAGTGTGGGCACACACACACACACACACACAAACTTGCACACACAGATCAAATAGCAGGGACACCCCACCTCACCACAGTGTACCCTGCTACTATAATTATTATTACTAATATCTGCATTACTTTATTATTAATGTCTGACAATCATAATGATTCCTGGAACATGTGCAACAGTTTGCTTTAGATAACATGGAAAAACATTACTATGTGTGTGTGAGTATGAGTGTGTATAAATGTGGTTGTGTGTTTAGGTCAAAGGAGGATAACTGATGACTCTGCACTTGCTAATGCATCAAGATAAAATGTGGAATGGAGGTATGTGCGTGTGTGTGTGTGTGTGAGGGAGTGTGTGTTAATGCATTGACTTGGTTGGAGATAGGAGACACAAATGGGAGGCCAGAGTGAGAGAGATCAATATCTTTGTGGTGAGGCGCTGGAGCTTCCCCTCCTCTTTTTCTGCTTCTTATACTTTACCAGAATAATCTCAATCAACCATCAGTAATAAAACCATAAATCTATTTCCAGCCTCTACTGTTTCTGTTCTTCAATATGTGAGAGTCTGTGGTGTCTATCACTGCAGCGGATGAATCACCCTTAAGGTCAAATTTACATTTCAGTTACCACTTGGTGGAGGAGAGTGGATCAGGTGACAGGCTTCCACACACTGAAGTAACGACGCGCGCGCGCACACACACACACACACACACACACACACACACACATACACAAAACATACCATGCATTAGGGAGGAATATGTGCATTTTTGTGTCTATTTATGTGCATCTAAATTTGTTTTCTTGTATATTGATGCAAGTGTAGTCAGTTTGTGGGGTCTTGTGGGGTGTGTGTGTGTGTGTGTGTGTGTGTGTGTGTTGTGTGTGGTTGTTCCTCTGGGCAGGCCATTAGGACACTAACAGGTTTTTAAAAGGTAGGCTTGGCGCTGCCTGCTGACACAACAGTCAGTAAATAGGGAGAGAGGACCCAGACTGTTTCCTCTCAGTCGGACACATCAGCAAAATCACAGTTGAAGACGAAGAGTCACAGAAATGGCAGTTAAACATGTGAGGTAAAATCGGAGGAACGACCGATTCTTGAATTGAATTTCAGGAGGTAAAATAGTAGTTTGGAAGATCTATTTAATGTTTTACAACTGTTCTTCTCCTGTGACCCTGACATGTTTAGATTTAGATAACTTTGGTGTTTTGGCAACAAATATTTCATCGAAATGGAAAGAATTAATAAAACTTTTTTTTGTCTTGTTCATCATTTTATACACATTTTCCAAAACATCCGGTGTGATATATTGAGTATCTTTGGAAACTTCAGGATCCAGAATTTAAATAATTCTGTGAGTTTTAACAATTAAAATGAATAACACGAGTTCATAATGACCACTTTCGGGTCAGTGGGATTGACGAGGTTAACTACTCCATATGCTTGAGTAGTTTAATCTATAACAATGTACTTATACTTTTAAAACATATTATATGTTTTTTCTATAAAATCTTAATCTGAAACATAAAACAAAGCTGTAAAGTGTCAGATTTAAACACTCAAATAAAGTACCTCAACATACAGTTTGACTACAAAGTCGCTCTGATTAGAAGAAGCAAGAGTGAGAAAGTGAAAGGCAAAGTAAGAGGGTGGTGGGGTGCATGAGAAGACAAAAGAGGGGATGAAGAGACAGATAATGACGTGGAGGGGAAACCACACGAGTGCCTACCTGAGCGATGGTACCTGGCTGCGCTGTGGCTGCAGTGAGAGAGGCAGCTGGGCCGAGAGAGGCGCCTCCTGGCCTCCACAGAAAGAGCAGCCATCACAGCTCCCATAATGCAGCTCAACTACCACAACAACGAGGCTAACGCTGCTATACTGCTGAATACTGCTGGAGATCCTGGATTAGAGCAAAATCTAGCAAGATAAGAGCCAAACTTTAAAGGACTAGATGGGGATGCTCAGTCATGGAGATCAATGCTAACAGAGTGAACACCGGCTCTAGAAACCGCTGCCCGAGAACCTGAATCTCACACACAGACAAACTACCAGGGTCTGTGGAAAAGGTGATAGTGATAGAATTTTTCAGTGTGTCAGTGTGTGCGTGTGTGTGCGGCTTTTGTCCGAGGCCACATTTGAAAATCTGTTTGAGTTTGTGACACCACGTCACAGTGTGAGAGGGAGAGATAAAAAAGAGTCAAGGGATCAAACAGCCCCGCACAGCTTCTGACCTTTCACATCACACACATCGCACACCTCCACGTTTCTTTATTTCTGTCTCACTCTCTTCCTCTCTTCTGATCGTTGTCCACATAGAAGTGTGACTATAACTCCTGTATACTCTGTCTGACTCTTACAGACTTTCTGCTCTACAAGTTCCTACTGTTGTGTGCTTATGAAAGCTCAAGCAAGCGTCCATTATCTCCCTGCATACAATCACAAGTATAGAAGGGGGTTGGCAATATGGAAATAAGAATCCTCCTTCTTAGAGTGGTTGGTACGGCGTATCATTAATTCAGAAAAATCGATGACTTTATCATCATTGCTTAGCCCACTTAGCTAACACGTTCAATGCCTTGGAAGTGTGTCAGTTGTTATGATACTTTGTGTGACTTACGCTACACAAAGCACCAGAAGTAGCGCTCATAATAATTTCCCCAGTGACCTCCCCTGGAAACTTGTGGATTAATTGTGAATTTTATGGAAAATCTATTACCATTTCCTTTGATTGTGGTCACAGTCTGATTCCCTGCTGTGTTTACGGCTACTGCTGCAGTTTATGACAGTGAAATGGATTATGGAAGATAACTGAGTCTTAATTTCCCACATATCCTGTTTTTAATTCGCAGCGTTCTGTTTTTAACAAACCACAACTCGCATTTACTGTAAATCCTTATGACTTATGATTTAAATGGAGCATTTATTCCTGGACTGAAAACTCTAAGGAGAGGAGGTGTGTCTGAAAGTTTCCCAGCGTCATCTGCAAAACAACAAATGACTAACTGCAACTCCTGCATAGAAACAACTTTAACTTGACTATTATCTAGAAGACAGAATTGAGACATTTAACCTGTCTGCTGGAGATCAATAATCAACCATTACACACATAGAAGTAGTATAAAATACAAAAAAGCTGCTCTGTTACTTTCTGTTAGCACAAAGCTAAATTAAAAGTTGTTTGATGTCTATACACACAAGAAGGTCATGCCCATTCATAGTACGTCATAGTCATAGTCATACTTTTAAAAAAGTTTACAAAAATGACATTCCTGTTGTTTGTTCTTAAAAATGGATTAACTGATTATAGATTCTGATCAATTTGCTTTTGATCAAATCGTCCATTAATTGTGTGAGCTCTGGTGCATTTTAAAACCAATCCCATCAAAATCAAACCACAAAACATGTTCAAAATTTCCCACTGTATAACTCTTCAACATGCTTAATACACACACACAATAAACCAAAAGTCTCAACAACCCTGTTTCATCTCTCTCAACACTGCACACTAAAACTGTTTTGATAGTAATAGGTAATACAACTTATTTTTTTTCAACAGAATTTTGCAAGTTTAAGCTTTTTTTTACTCTTCTATGATTGTAAACAGAATATCTTTGGGTTTTGGTCAGACAATAAAATACTTCTAAATACACCACCTTGGATTCTGGGAACGTTTGGGCAAAAATGAACAAAATAAAGATAATTGTTAGCTGCAGCCCAACAATACTCAAAATTTTGGCTCCACAGCAGACATGTAATATCCCCTCTGTCCACCAGAGGGCACTGGACACCATACAACATACAGCAGAAGAGGACAGCAGCTCACCATCATTCACTAACACAATCAAAGAGCAAAGAGGAGGCAATGAAATACGAGAGAACAGATCAAATTTTTGTGTCTATTCCAAGATCGTAAACAAGCTTACTCAGCTGTTGTAGATGCTGTCTGGGTTGTCACATAATCCGTTTCTATGTTTGACAGGGAGATGATTGATCAGGAACAAATAATACATGGATAAAACAAGCAACAAAGAAATATAATATGAATAAATGTATGCTGCATGAGCTTATTCTCTGAGTGAGAATGTATTTCTGTGCACGTACAGAACCAGCTGATCAAACAGTGAACACATCGCAGAAAGCTGATTATATCCTCCATGTCTTTTTAATGCTCACATCTTCCCTAACAAGCTGCTCCAGGGACGGAGGATGAAAACTTTTCTTCACGTTGCACAAAGTGTTGACATGAGCTGCCCTCTCCACACTCAGTAAACAACACCCGAGACATTTATATTTGCTGCATGGCCTCTCCACTAAAACTTTCTGCGAGAGCTGCAGGAATATAACAGAGGGCATTAGGGGGAGAGATGTCAGCTCTTTCAGGCTTTTCCAACTCCTGCTACGTCCACCTCGCCCCTTCAACTGCCTGATACGCTCCAATTAAAACCAAACGCAGTCTCACTTCCATATGAGGTAATCCTCTTTTCATAAAACCACCTCAGCTGGGCAGGTTCAAAGCCAACCCCAGCTGTGTAATTAAAACAGGGACTTCTTAATCAAAGCTTATTTTTTCCTCCTTCCCTGGTTGTTGCTTTATTCCCCTCATTTCTCTTTATGCAACACCCAGATACCTCATCCCTCTCTCCATGCTATGCTGAAGGCAGAATTAGGTTTAGGTAATGGATCAGTAGAGACCTGAACACCCTACCTGTGCAGGAATCCATTATGAAAATTCAGACTGGGGGCTGTTGAGAGGAATATATGACGAAGAGAGGCTAAACAAAGCCGAAGGCAAAAGATGGCTCTGCAGAGAACATTCATCATCAAGTCTGTTTTTTCCCTTTAATGCAACACTGCACACTGAGGTGTCCTGTCCTCACCTATCTGTACCAACCTCAAGAGCATCTGGGACAGAGGAAACAGCAGGCGATAACAGACAGAATGGGACTGATGATTAGCGCTTAAAAAAAGAAAGTGCAGAGGGAATGAGTGTGGATGAACAGGAAACAGTGTGGGGATGAAGACAGAGGGATACCTAGGAGTGCTGATTCAGCCGGCAGTGGTTTGGTGATGTTTATTGGATGAAAGGACACAGGAGGAGGACGGAGGATAGACTTACACCTAAAAATCAATGACGGACGGAAGGACGTACAAACTCAAGAAGGACAGACTGGTCAAAAGATGAACAGTAATAAAAATAATCATCTTAATTTGGAAAAGGTGCCTCTGATCAGACAAAACCACCCAAAAAGTTTACATCAGTAACACTCAGAAGTCTCCTTTACTTAAATAATAAACGGAAAGAAAGAATATGTTTGATAAGAAGCACTTTTTAAGCCTTATTTTTCTTCATTACGGTATGAAAGTCTTTAAAATAAGACTCGGTAATAGTGGTTACGTGATTAAAAACAGCACCTCCCTCTGGGTCAAACAATCACACTCAAGTGAATGACTGTAGGCACAAGCCTCCTCTATCCTTTTCTCTTTCTTTACCAAAGTAAAAGTACCAGAACAACAATGTAAAAATACTCCATTACGAGTAAAAGTCCTTCACGAATCAGCTAAATGTGCCTGATGTATCAAAACTTATTACAACTAGTTTTAAATACTTAATATACAGTTAGGTAGTTTAGGATGTCCAGAGGATCCCAACAGATGCGTCAGGGCCCGTCCAAGGGTCACAAGAACAAACTGAGAAACTAATATTAGTCAGATATGTGTGTTTATATAAAAATATATTTTCCTCTGCCATCATCCTTTAGAAACATTGTTAAATGAAATTCCCAGATTCATTCACATGATACCAGACAGGCTGATCACCTTCACCTTCCTTTTAATAAAACGAAACATGGCCAGTACTAACTCAGATATCATGGTGTACAGATATGGAATACCAAAAGACACGTTGTTAAGAGCTTGTCATGTTTTCTTGTATATGAGTGTATATATATAGTATAGTTTATAGTTTTTTCTGTTTATTTTGTGTGTTTTTGTTGTCATTTAGTTTTTATTGTATTATCCCAAATTATGATATTTCTTTCGGTAAGGAGAGGCGATCCATTGTATCAGCCCCTTGAACTCTCCTGACACATCTCTTATCTTTTTAATTATCTTATTTTGTGTAACCTTAGGTGTGCAAATAAAATAAAAATTCATAAACAAAATAAGAAAAATTCGATAGTTTTACCTCTTCAGGCTGAAAACAAAGGAGCCCACACTAGACACTACTTGTTTTGTGAGGAATATTGTTTTGTATTTTACAAGCACACCTTAATTTGAAAGTAGTAGAAGTAGAAGTACAAATACCACAGTTTTTTAGTCGCAGATAATAGGAATGACAACAAAAGTATATACATATAGTTGTCTTGAAACCATGAACAACCACTACTGGTACAACTGGAAATGAACCCTTACCTTAACAAATTTGTGAGCACAGAAGAAAATATCAGTGTACATCATTTAACTTTAGTTTTAAGAGGCAGAATTAAAAGAGGAAATACCTTGAACTAACGTCCCAGTGATGAAGCCAAAGAAGCAGCGCAGCAGCTTGGTGATCTCATTTTCACACTCTGCCTTGCATCTATTCATCCTCTAAACTTTGACCACCTGATCACAGCACCGAAGTGTAGAAAAAACAACAAGAAAAAAAACAGAAAATGTGGGGGCCTCACAAAAAAAGGAGACCACTCAAAACACTCCACAAAGGGGGAAAATTAAAGAAGAAACATCAGGAGAAACTTCACAGAAAAGAAGAAAGATGCTCTATGTTCAGTCGCTAAGTTGGACAAATTTTAAAGTGCATGCTAAAAGTCTCCCAGAGGATGTTTCCTTGGTGTGATGTTGCCTTTATAGAAAACTCTCTAAAGCTCCTTTTTCAACTGGTGTCCCAGTTTGCTTACAGGTGATCACTCCCTCCTCCTCCTCCTCCTCCTCCTCCTCTTCTTCTTCTCTCCTCTTTCACTTGTTCCTCTCCTCTACCCTTGTCGCCTCAGAAGAGGTGAACTGAATTGCATGATGTTGGGTCTGTCCTGAAGCTTCGGTCGCTGTCGTTTCCTTTGACCGACCCCGACAAGCCACAACACGCAACACTGACACCCGTAAACACTCCTCCTGTTTCAGCTGTCGTCAGGCCACAGCGACGCATGGTCACCAGGACACGCTCACCCTCTGAAGTTCACCTCACGTTTTCTTGACAGACA
Source organism: Pagrus major (assembly GCF_040436345.1). Classification (NCBI taxonomy): domain Eukaryota; kingdom Metazoa; phylum Chordata; class Actinopteri; order Spariformes; family Sparidae; genus Pagrus; species Pagrus major. The sequence goes on from NC_133219.1 coordinate 24,235,515, forward strand.
GAAGTCACGAAGAGAGAAGCCGGTGTAGAAGTATTTCACAGTTCAGTGAAGAAACCAAATCTCTCTGCTCAGCTTCCCCTCCCTCCCTCTTTTGTCTCTCTTCCACATCTAATCCGACTCATATTACAATTTTCATTTATAGTCTCATCTTCGTCTCCCCTAAATGGCCTCATTTTTTCGCTCTTCTTCTATGGTGTGGGAGTCACTTTAAATTCAGAGATTAACTTTGTGCTGAGTGTAATTTATTACTATCAAATGAAAAACTTCTCCACGCTTATCTAGAGCAGATAGTAGCAGAGTGGGGACAGCTTCAACATTTCTGGGTTAGAAGCGAAATAATTCATTAATTAAATTATTTATAAAAAACTATGACCATGACTTGTTTAAATCATATGTAATTTGTGTTTCAAACAAGAAGGCAACCCAGACACTCAAACAAAACATTTTATTGACAGAACCAGTGCTTCTCAATCAGGTGTATCTCTTCAGTAGCCAGGGTAAGGCGTCGAAGGCTTATTAAAAAGTAGAATTTATGAATATGTCAAAAAAGAAGTATATAAATATTTTTTAAGGACAAAAGAGGACAATAAATACACAAATAGCATTACAAAATGGTGTGAGTTTCCTTCCTTTGCGTGTAACATCCTCGCAAGCAAAGTCAAAACAGATTGCTACAAGCTTCTGGGACTTGAAGTAAGAGAAGTACAAATGGTTGTGGTTTATAATTTAGTGTGATAGAGGGCTATCAAGTCTCATACTGGATTAGGCTTGAGACTGTTGGGCCATTACAGTTAATTCTGTTACGTAACATCCATTAAAACGAACACATTTTGAAACATGGAAGGTGGTGTTGATGAAGAGGTACTCGAACTCATTTGATAAGGCTGTGAGGTTACGCCACACAAAAAGGCTCAGAAACACTGAATCGAAGGATCAACGCTGCGTTTAGGACTTCAAAGTCTCTGAGTTTCCCCCAATGCATCCTCATCTCCCTGAGAAATTTAAGACTATAGCAACGAGGAGAACTTTTAAAAAGCTGTCATGGTCTAGAGAGTTCTCCACACTCACAGAAATGTAATTCATGGAGGAATTTAAAAAATCCTTTCTTTGTCTTCTGCTTTCTCTGTCTTCAACCTTTCCAGTCCACCTGTAGACCTTTGTTGCGTGTCACTCCCCTCTCATCATTTCCCTTTAATCTGTCTACTGTTACTGTCCGATAGAGCTGTCGCTCTCAAACTTTTTTACATCAAGGACTCCTAAAACAACAAATCAGACCATGAATTTTTTTATCTGACAAGAGTTTCGTTATAGATTTATAGATGATTCCCACCTTTTACCACATTTGCTCAACTATACTTCATATCCAGCAGTCTATCAAACAGTTATCCAGCTCATCCCTGCTAAAACCACAGCAACCGATTCAACACCACCACCATCACCCCACCTCTCGCTGATACACATCTCCATCTCTGCGCTGCTATTTTTAGCAGGTGGCCATTACCGAGGTGAGGGCTTGCCCACCGACAATGCTCTACCTCTGTTCCCCTGGCATCACTGTGATGAAATAGACCCCGTCACAGCCCCGCTTTTCTTTCTTTCTCTGTTGCTGTCTTTTACTCACTGTGCTCCTGTTTCACCAACACAAAGAGCGCTTTCAACGATTTTTCCAACGTTAGACAGAAAAGAAAGACCTGAAGGATAACGTGTGTATGTGTGTTAAGGCGTGTCAGGGAAAGTTAACTCCAGTAACATGTGATCTGTTTGTCAAAAAAACCCATCTGGACTAACAATACCTGAACCGGCTGCAAAAACATTTTTCTCAGCATCTTCATCATTTTCAGTCTAAAGAACTTTAATCCAAGCAGCCTATACTAGGGTTTCCACTCAGTAAAAGTCCTGTAAACTTTCCAAAAAAGGGAACAGATGTCTCTTGTTGCCACTTGGAGCCGCCAAAGTGTAAAATTATCCTTTGAAGCTGTGAGGAAAAACCACATAGCAGCACTAAACAGGATTGTGTGATAAGCCACAGGGCCAGCTCTTATGCGACTGGGTTTAGCGCTCACATTTCAGTGACCTGCTAGAGTACCATTACATGGTGCATGAGGCTAAGCTGACCTCAGACCTTTAAGGCAGGTCACTATCACACTCATGTGCTTCATTTGGTTTAATGAAATCTCTCCTGAGCCCGAGGTAATGTTTACTTTTTAATGAACATGGCCTTTATTTAAACCCTTGAAACTGTTTTGAGACCCCAAACAAGGTTTATGTTTTTCTTTTTTTCTTTTTTTTTGAACAGCACAAAAACAGCTACAAGCTGATAAGGAGAAAAAGGAGGAGAATACAGTACATGGGGCAGAAAAACATCCAGGAGGAGGTAGGAAACAAGGTAGAGTAGGAAAAGGCAAAAAAGGAAAATAAGTCATAAGGGATGAGAAAAGGAGGTAAGGAAAGGGACAAGGAGGGGCAGGAAGAAGTAGGGAAGGGAACAAGATGGTAAAGGACAGGAGAGGAGGCATAAATGGACAGGAAGAAGAAAGGAAATAAGGGGGAATTAAAAGACATAAGGGAAGGATACAAGTAGACAAGGAAAGCGAGAGGAGACATAGATGGACTAAAACAAGTTGGGTAGAAGACTAGTAGCTAGGAAAGAAGCAGGAAAAGAAACAAGGAGTTAGTGAAGGAAAGGACGCTGGGAGGGGGAGGACAAATTAGGGAAGGAGACAAATATGAAGTTAAGGAAAAGGAGCTAAGGAGAGGAGCAAGAAGGGTGAGGGGAAACAAAACTAAATGAACAGGGGGTAAATAGATGGACTCAAAGAAGTTGAGAAAGGAAAGGAGGTCATGAAGGGGAAGGGGAAGGGGAGGCTGGCAAAGAAAGGAGGAAGGAAGGAAAGGAGAGATGAATTTGCATACCTGATTGCTTTAAAAATGCTAAAAAGACAACAAAAATAATAAAAGGTGGCTTTTATTTGGATGGCACTACATTTTTTCACATTCTCATCAGTAAAAATATGAGGTTTAAATCAATAGTTGCCGATAAACTACAACTACACACCAGTTTGTAACGACACTGAGAGCTTAGGAGTCAGACTGAAGGCTTTCATTCACAAACACTTCTCCCTCCCTCCCTGCAGGCAAAAGATTATTTGTGCACAGTCGCATCTGGACCACTGGGTGGAGCACAAGAACAAACCAGGACTGGTGCCCAGTCCAAGCACCATACTGGATCCAGGAATGTAGGTTAAATATTCAGGATGTCCTATTGACTTGAGTTTCACCAGAACAGTCTGCATGTATGTGTGTTTGTGAGAGGGAGAAATGGTCAAAGGCAGTTAAAGAGGCACGGAGGAGGGAGAGGGGAACTGTGCAGAGGTTATTAATGGTGGGTTGAGGGTGTAGGGACATTTGACAAATGAGTTTATGCAACTAAATGATCTCTGGGGAGTTGACCCTGTGGTCAATGAGTCAGCCTTGCCCACAGGGACGTCAGGAGGCCGGGAGAGGTCCAGCCAGTCAATTCGGCGATCAATTCAAACACAGTTAGTCACACTTGTTGTGCATTCACCACATCATCAGTCTCACCAACACATCACACTCACACATGATCGGTTTCTCCCCTCCTCTCACCTTTTTCCTGTTGCTGTGTGCTGGCGATGATCCATTTGACCAGGCAGCACTTCATCAGAGCTTTCCGAGAGAACCGCGGCTTTTGCCATTTCCCAGAATCCTTCACCCTGCCCGGTGCAGGCTCCACGCCATTGGCATCTCCCAGCAGGCTGCCATCGACCACCTTGCCATCCGCCTGAAGGGAAGGGAACGGGAGAGAGAGAGAGAGAGAGAGAGAGAGAGAGAGTTCAGGTCGATATAGAAATTAAACAAACCAAGCTTTAAATTAAGCAGGAGATTGTGCGTGTGCCTGGAAATTATGATTAGCTTCTGATCTGGAGGTTTCTCCAGAACACGTCAAAGAGGATCAAACAGAGTTCAGCTCATCTGATCTGTCATGTTTTATGAGTTTTTTGGAAAGTGTGTGTCCAAATCTACTGTCTGTTATAGCTATACTTTCTGTACTGTATCATTAACTTGGAGTTGTGTTTGTGCACGATTAAATCATTTTATCCCTTTCAAGTTAGCCGGGTTAGGGGCTACGCTAGCTAAAGTGTCTTGTGTGCATGCTCTCTGGGCACCACAACGCGGAAGATCCCGGTAATTTTCATGCACCACTGAGCAGCTTTCATTGGAATGAACAGGGCTCCAACTCCAACGCAGCATCCAGATTTCCCTTGTTATATCCATGGTCTCAATAAGTGTCACCTCTCATATTTCATGTATATTTCATAGCCATTTGAGCCATTGTTTAAAAATATTGATCAGAGCAGCTATAAGTGTATACTGGATTGTTTCATACAATGTTTAGTAAGCCCTAAAGATAGCAACATAAGGGAGACTAATTATAACTTGACTTTACTAGTGTACTTTGTGTTTTACTGCTGTTGTCATGATTTGTAATATTTATCAGCCCTGACAGCATCGGTTGGTAATGTCTTCTCCTTTTGAGTGTGTGTGTGTGTGTGTGTCATCATAGCAAAATGTGGTTGTGGAGACACCTGTTGTAGCAAGAACTATATAGCAGAAGCAGTTTTGAGTACTTTGTGTTGACAGATGTCTGTGTGCAGACTTTTGTCAGTGCAATAGCGTGCAAGATGCAAGATGCAAGATGCAGTCATGAAACCTCACAGGAGTATAGTTGAGATCAAAACGAAGGCTGAGTTTGAAGATGGGTATGGTCCAGCTCATGGGTACTGAGTACTCATGTAATAATGTGGTAATCACTACCGATTGGTCTTGGGTCGGAACGTGATAATGTTGACGGATGTAGCGGCTGGTGTGATGTCTTCACAAGATGGTCTCTAGTTTCACGTGTTCATTTTAATAAACATCCACCTATCTATCACTAAACTAATCTGTCATGTTGGACTTTTACCCGTGAATTCATATCCGTTACATTCAAACAAAAAACAACTTCACAAAATGCTGATTAAGCCAATCACCACCAGGTAAATCTCTGTATTTCGTAGGATGCTGAGTTTTTAAATTGGGTGTTGGTGGTGACTTTCCTGTGCTGCTGCATCAGTAGCGCCATTTGGATTCCTGTGTTTGAATGTGGATTCCACACAAAAAGTTTTACAAGCCAACACCACCATGATGTATTGCTTCACTCACCATATGGTCTTGAACATATTTTAATGAGAATGGATTTAAAACGTTGGCTGCGAATAGAGTGGCTGACAACAATCTACTGACACTGAGTGGATACAGGAAAAAAGAACAAAGGGAGCCATCTTTACTTTCACAGAGAGATGACACTTTGAGGAAAGTTGATTTCCACTTCATCTACAAATCCGTGACGGATAGTCAAGAATTTTTCTGGTGAAAATGTGCAGCCTAGAGACAGCTTTCTAAGAACTAAGGGTGGAGGTGAGGTTACTTTAATATTCTGAGTTAATCGCACCTTGAAATATCTACCGACTCCAACGAATTAAAAGCCTTTTTCTTTTCATTTTCATATTCAGCCCCAATTTATCATCGTGGCTCTTACTATGCGAGACCAATCCCCTCCAACTCATTCATATTCAGCGTTTATCCTCTTTCATCAATGGAGATAAACTTGACTTCGAAGTTTTTTTGCTCTAATATAAATTTAAATTTCTTTCCTTCATATCTCGGCGTCATTTTAGTTTCTTTTGCAGCAAAACAGTGATTTGATCTGAGGTGATATAATTTAGCAAGAATTTATTTTCTCAAATTCTCAAGAAGCTCTATGAGACTGCTCCTGCTGGGTGCATGAAAAACACACACACAGAGAAAACACACACATATATGCACACTGGAGCAAGTGTTGGGAGGAAGATGAAAGACGTGAAGACAGAACAAACAGAAGCTCTGTTTACTCTGTGGGGAGGAGAGGAAAGCAGAGGATGACAGAGGAGGAGGAAGGGAGGGAGATAGGAGGAGGGAGCACACACACAGAGGATTTTAAACGCCTATTTGATCCCATGGGAGTCTGACCAGGCAAATCCCTTAGTTTAAGGTAGTGAGAGAGAATGAGAAAAAGAAAATATATAAAGAGAGAGAGAGAGAGCAAAAGGGAAAAGATGTGAGGAGAACAAGGTCTGCTCATGTTCCTGGAAGAACCGAAGCCAATTAGCATAATGAATACCGGCCTATCTGAGAAGAGGAACAAAGGACGAGCAGAGGACGGAGGGATCGAGGATGGGAAGATAGAGGAGATGAAGATTTGAAAGCATTTTGCTGGGGAATACATTTGCAAGGCTATTTCGGTGCATCTTCCGCATGAACAGGCAGATAAAAAGGGCAAAAGATGAGAGGGGAAAGGGCGGGGAAGGAGGGAGGAGTGAACATCTGCATAGATACACACTGAGTCGAAGTGGCTCATAACATAATGAGAAGACACCGAAATGGAAAGAGATGACGGAAACTATTCCATTTATCCCCACATCTATTTATTCACAGATCACCAGTGGCACAGCAGAGACGCGTAATACGAGAAAAGGCAGAAGTAATGAGCTCAGCAGCGACTCGCTTCTTTGGAGAAGTAAATTAGAAGACAGAATTGTTTTCAATGTGACTTTTCAGTGGATGTCACAAATTGGAAAGAGGCCGCGAGACAAACAGATGCAGACAGACGCATTGTAAACACAAGAAAATTCAGGGCTGCATTGGTTGTTTATTCACGGACCGCTGGACACGCAGGCACACAAACAATCGTGAGGCGCACACACACACACACACAGACACACACAGACACACACACACACACACACACACACACACACACACACACCCAGAGTTTCAACTAGTATTTTTTCATGTTATGTTCCTTCTTAACGCTTCAGCTAGCTTTGTCCTGGGGCAGCACTTCCCCCATAACATCTTGCAACGTCCTGTGAACCACACATACACACAGGCACACACACACACACACACACACACACACACACACACACGTATGCATGCTATAAGGCAGAGCATATACCCATAATGCTAAAAGCAAACAGAGCAGCGACGTGGTGCACATCGCTATGCTCTTCCATAAATTTTTGAATATCATTCGCCATGTTGTTGTTTCACTGAATGTAGGTTTACATGGAGCGTAAACTGTGGCCTCATTACATGAGGTCTTCTCACTGGTAGTCCACTGTACCCAACACAGAGAGAGACAAATTAAAAATACATGGATAGAAAAAGTGAAACAACCCCTGGGCATCTCCTGCAAAAACATGAATGTTAACTTCAAATCTATTTAGCACTGAAGTGGCAGATTGTCTGGGCACAAGAGCGACCAGAAACTGAGAAAGACATTAAATAAATTCAGACTGGAGGACACAGACAAACATGGCAACCCAGGGAAAACAGACTTCTGCAAACAACAAGAGAAGGTGGAAACAGAGCAGCATGTCCTGCTTCAGTACAACCTATACAACAACAGGAGCATAAAAAATCTTTACTGAAATAAAACTCAAATAGGCCTACCAGGGGTTCAACACACTCTCAGTTCACACCAAAATTCAATATTTACCTTGGGGAAAAAGCTGACATTGTAATGGAAGAAGCAAAATGTGTCAGAGCCTGAGGGAACGCGAGCAGAATAACTTGCCAGAACTCCTTCAAAATCTGACCTCTTCTCTTGATTTGATTTTTAGTACCTATTTTCTTCTCTTTTACAATTGTAATCAATGGTTAAACTATATCTCATCTTTTCAGATATTTTTTACTTATTTATTTATTTAATTCTTCAATAAGAAGATTAAGCAAAATTGAGTGGGGTGGAGAAAAGGAACACTAGAAGGACGAGCGATGTAGAGGGAATAGAGAGCGCTGTAGTCTTGTAATGTCATATTAGCTGATGGGAGTTTTCATTAATAAGTTATATGTGATTAACATTCCACCAGGCCACAGCTGAGATACAACATGTCCTCTCTCTCTCATATTCTTCTATAATGTCCCAGCTCATGTACTGTAGCATTTGCTCTGCGCGACTGCTTCTTCAAGGTCATAATGTGCTTAAACATGCCAGGACTCCCTGACTCTATAGGGATAATCCTGCTGTCACAGAGAATTTTAAAAAAAGTACTTTGACACAGTCAGTGAATATTAGTCTACTATAGTCATTTCATTACCAGATTCCTGATTTAAATTAACTAATGTATTTTGTACTATTACTGTGAGATACTTAAAAGAAAATGCCGACGATCAAAGAACTTTAAACTCAAGATTTGCTCGATATATTACATGTTTACTTTTTAGCTGAATGACTACCTGAATGTTTTGTAAACTAATTGAATAAAGAGAAAAAAGATAAAGGTCTCACTAATAGATTTATTGGACTGCAATCTTAGCAGGTCAGGGTATTTATGTGATTGGGATCCAAAATGGACTTGGCTAGTGAATCCCAGTCCTACTAATATTAGACAAGCTATTTTCGACACAACAGCAGCCAAGCTTTGCTGGGAGTTTTTTGTTTACTGCCTCTCCATTCAGAGAAGGGAGTATCACACTCATTCATACGCTTCTCACCGCGCTTTCAACAGTTTTTATTGTCTGTGCAGCTGCTCTATATTCTCCATCTGAAGTGAACAAATATAAAAATAACCTGGCGAACTCATGTGAGACGAAACAGATGACATGACACATCTATACATGAGCGATCAGAGCGGTGACATGAAAGCAGACATGGGACGTACAGACTATAAATACAGTATACTGAAATCCAAATTCACCTCTCTTCACAACAACCGCCCACATACTGTAGCTGCAGCACAGTGATACCTATAAGCTCTAACGACCCTCAGAACTCAACAATCCTGGGTTCAGTTGAAGAATTGAGCTAAAATGACATGTCTTGTGTGTGAGACTGTGGCAAGAGTGATATAAAATAGTGATCTAAGTATTGTGGAGACGTGTTAACCTAACCTCTTAACCATCTGATCTGACTTAGGCACAAACGTTTAAGGTTTTATTTTTAAAGTTTTGTCTTGTTCGGCAACTTCCCTATTCCGCAAGTCGCTCCGGCGACCAAATGTAATGCACCGTAACTCGGAGTAAACTTGTGGATTTCTCTGGGTTTGAACACTGTAGGACACATTTGTGATAATATTGGTGCACAATCCAACAAAGGTCCTGTTGTTTTAATACAGAATTCTTACATATTATATTTATTAAGTGCATATTTGAAGCAACATTATGTAGATCATCCTATTTTGTGCGATTTGGCATCCCCCCACTGTTTCTGAGTGCAACACATCTGTTCTGAATACAAACGGCAGGTTTCTGTAGTACGTCATAATGATGTTATGTCTTGAAAACACATGTACTGAAGTAAACATGCATGCTCAGGCATTTTCACAACGCAGCAGTCAAAGTTTACACAAGCACTGCACACAACTCAGAACAGTAACATCAAGCAATAACACCTTGGTGTAAAACGCTAGTGGCTAAACCTCTGTCCAAATGGGCTGACGTGGCATATGACCAAAAACACAACTTTGCTAACACAGCCAAACATCAACCAAGTGCAACAACACAAGAGATATAATTTAGCAAGCCAGCAAATAATACTTACTATTCAAGTCGAGCTCAGCGTCTGACATGCAGCCTTTTATTTTGTGAAGCTGTCACTGTCGACTAAAAGCCAGTCTGAGATTTACTCTTGTCTCTCACTTGGCCATGTCTTTTATCTCTCTCTTTTCCTTCATCAAGGTCCTTATGATGTACATAGAGGCTGATTCCAGTTCTGTTGCCCACTAACCCAGCTTTTGTCTATCACTGTCTGAAATCAAGTACACATTGTTGTAAAAATGGCTTAAACTGAGTGTTAAATCTGCCACCGTTTTCATTGTAAATCACGTGTGCTATAAACTTAGTGAATGATCAATTATCCTGCAGCAGGTAAGTATTAGCCTACTGTTCCAACCACGTTATAGCTTCATAGTTACCAGTTTTATTTTAAAAAAGGTTATTAAATTAAAAGACAATGACTTTTATTTCCCATACATCCCATAAACACAGCCACAAGCTTCCATTCCTTCCTGCGCTCCTATTTTAGTTCAACTTCTTTTTTATTGTGCAACACATCTTATTGATCCACAGGGCAATACTTCAAAGACCTAACCTAATTTCCCTTGGAATGAAAATGAGAGTACACACACACATACATACAATGGAAAAGGTGAACAACACAACTGTCATTTAATCAGCCGGTCATATTAATATTTATTATTTCTCTTCACTCTGGATGTCAGCACAAATCTGTCCTTCATCGCTCCATCTCCTAACCTCCTCATTCCATCCAATTTATTTCACAGTCAGTCACTCCTTCCCCATCTCCGCTCCACATACACACACAAACACACACACACCTCACCCTCAACTTTCACCATAATGTCACCTGTCAGCAGACTACTCTCCAGGTGAGGCAGAAATACCAACTGGGATCTAAACACAAGGGAGGCACACTCAACCTCTGCGAGAGTGAGAAAGATAGTGTGTGTTTCTGTGTGCGTGTGTTTAAGCCCATGTGTGTTTCCATATGTAGAGAAATGAGGCGTGCAGGCAGAAGGAGGAGCACGGTGACGAGGACTGACAGCACAAAGACAGAAATACAGTGAGTAGTTCATAAAAAAAAAAAACCTTCCACATAAATTCCACCACTCGGGATTTCTTGCAGAGGAAGCAAGAGCAAGGTGTTCTCAAATCTCTGCCGCACAGGCACGAAGACACAGGTTTACTGGGAGTCGGCTCCTTTTGTTGTCAAAAAATAACACAGAAGAGATTTGTTCCAAAGTAAGTCAGAATAAAGCAATACTCGAGTTGTAAAACGACTGGCAGCACAAAAAAAAAGTTTGAATTCAAATTTATGAAAGACATGGAGAGACAAGACAAGAAATGTTGGAGCTTGACCTGCACTACAGATTAAAACCCAGAATTCATCTGCTTCTGCTGCTTCAGTTTCATCCATTTTTTTTTTTTTTTAATCTGCCTCTTGTCTGATAAGGATGTCCATCAGCTGTTTCTAACGATGCTCTGGAACGACAGGCAACCACGCACTGCCATCATTAGCAAACATTATCATAATCATAAACTAACTCAACAAATTACTGCTTTTACTTAAGTTCTGCATGTGGTTTAGTGTTGCCTTAACTTAGCTATCCAAGATGGTGGACGTGCTCGCTTATGATCTACTCAGATGGGGTAGTGACAAGCCCTTTATGTCTATAGAGGAAGTGGATCCATGGTGGTCCACCATGTTGCACCGCCATGTTTCTATGGTAGCCCAGAAGAGACAAACCAAACATTAATTCTAGAGGAGACCGTTGCAACCACACTGCTAGATGTAACTATATCCCACACACTGGACCTTTAACTCTAGCAGAGGTATATCAGCAGTGAATCTGTCTATTTTCTGTCTCGTTTTAACTTAACAGAGCTGTTTCAAGGAAATAATGTGTTTTAACCTTTTGTTATAAATCTTTTCCTTGTAATGTCTTAATAAATGAAAAACAACACAACTCAACAAAGGAAAGAAGACCTGAAACGAACTGTGAAGCTGAAACAAAAATATGTTTAATAAAGAAAACAAGTCACGAGTCGATTGACAACAGAAAAACAGCCTCACAGATGGCAGTTTGGATGATAGTTCAAGAGCCAGACTGATGAACTTTTGGATACGTGCCATCCTCTATCCAGCACAACTACAACCTTCACTGAGAGTTGATAGAAGAAGAAATCTACGTGATTGTGTATAAGATGTGGTTTTGCATATGAAGCCTGCTGCACCCTGAAGAAAATATGCAAGCAGGCCGATGGTCGAGAGCTGATACTATTTGTGTCCTGACTGCTTGAGCTTCTCAGTATGGCTGTCAGTGTGAATCAGTGTGTCTGTGGGAGGATGGCACATCCATATGGACTGCATGCTGTTTGTGTGTGTGTGTGTGTGTGTGTGTGTGTGTGTGTGTGTGTGTGTGTGTGTGTGTCTGAGAGAGCAAGAGCAAGCGTATTATATTGATGTGTGAGCCTTCATGTGGAGAAAGAATTAATACTCTGGGGAGGCTCTGAGCAATAGAGGAGCCATGTTTCAATTATCAGCTCCTCCTCCTCTTCCTCTCTCTCTCTCTAACACACACACACACACACACACACACATACATGCATCAGTCCATGTCAAACACAACAGATGCTGTCATTCCTCTTCGTATAGGTCAATAAATACATTGATGTACAATGCAGATACAGTGCATGAAGATCACAGCATCACTTGATCAGTGATTGATATTTTACAGCAGCGTCTTTCCACCTCACGGCATTTTTCCGCCCTCTAGGTCGATAACATTGTGGTTGTGTGTAGCTTTGTGTGTGTTTCTTTATGTACTCTAACAAATACTTCATTTGGACCCTTTCAAAGCTCATTTACAATGATAGATATGCCCCTTTCTAACGCCCAGACCCTGAGAAAATGAAACTACAGTGAGATAAAATGAAGATTTCAGGGGAAAAAGGCCACTCTAATCACCAGCTACAAAGTCTTCTGGTGTACTATTTCTCTGCAGTGCTGTGAAGAAAAGCTCTCCTCAGCCTTTGATGTTGGAGTTGGATCAGAAGTGTGTTCCCACTTTGAGGATACAGTTACCAGACCTGTTCAATTATTTAAATCTCCCAATCACTCCACCTATTGAACAGGTGGGTCCCTCAGACACTTTATCAGGTGCAGCACAATGCGCTGTATGAGTGTGTGTGTGTGTAGCCGTCAGCCTGTCTGCTGTAGTGTCACTGATCTGTCCAGGCTGACTGTGTGTGACTGCTCTGATTGACGTGCCGCTTTGTGGAAAACTGCAACATCAGACTGAGTCTCTTAAAGGAAAAGACCACAGTGAAAGACTTATTACGTGAGCTTTGGAGTCACAGTGAGACGGCATCTTTATCTTCAGCTCAGTTACGAGAGAAGAATCGGTATATGAGCGGAGCAACTGTGGGCTAATCTACCATCTCAAATCCCAACATTTCAACAACAGATGTTGGAAGGTAATTGATAAAGACAAAATAGAATATATAATCTTTTTCTATGGCATGATAGAATAATAAAACTGATTGTATGAGACTGTCCTGCCAAGAAAGATGATTAGTTGTTTAAAGTCTGCAGAGGGTGGCAGGGAAAACACACTGTGCTCATTTCTGACAGTTAACATTGTTTTTTTGTCTGTTTTTTTGTTCTTCTTTCACCTACATGCCTATAGAGTCTAAGAGACAGTATTTCTGGGGATGTAAGGTGGGTTAAAGGATGAAAAAATATATTCTATACTTTTGTTATTGTCAACAAATCCAATCAAAAGACCAGAACCATCAAGTGTTAATCCCGGATTTAAGCCTGACGCACCGGGGTTAATAAAAATATGGCTCAGGTTTCCAGCTATAGTTCCCTATCAGAAATCATAACAGATATACATGATCAGACCATATCCTGCTTTAAATATCTCTTTCACTTCACTCTGTGATATAGAGCAATGGTTTCATCTGCATAACTTCTCAACTCAGTCACCAGAGTTGAAATGTTAGCAGTTAACATCTCTGTGAAACCACTGATAGGTTTTTATCTGTCATAGTACCATATTGACATTTCTACAATACGTATCATATCACATTCACATTACATGTTCGCTGATGTTACATGACCTGACTTTCATATGAAGTAGAGGGGATGGCGAGACAGCGAGCGCCGGTCTAGACTGCTTTTCAACATTTGTAAGCGAGCCAACACAGGACCACAGGACAATTATGCTTGTGGCGACAAATCGGGGAAAAACAAGATCTTTTCCTGACCTAACCAAGTGGTTTTTGTGCCTAAACCGGACCATAAGCACAACAATATCACAACATTAAATAAAGAAATTTGAACCTAAAGAAACATAAAATTGCAACATAATTCCTAAATGTACAATGATATATTAAGCTTTAGTCCGTCTCTTTACACTTTCTATGTTCACCAGCCTGTTTGTGGCGCCCCGCCCAAAGCTCATTAGTTCCTACTGAAGGAATCTACTTTATTCCTTAATCAGGAATAAACGTTTAACAGGAGTACCTATTTTCAGCAGGACAGTGAATGTGGGACTGAACAGTGGAGCTCAGTGGCTCAGAGGAATAAGATTTATCAGGCTTTGGCTACACAGACAACACTTGTTAGTAGAAGTGGATGAAAGTTGATGGTGAACATGGGATCACTTAATCAACTAAATCCAAGGCTGAGCTTTTTTTAACCTGATGACAAATCTGTAACATCATGATGTCATATACCGTGTAAAGATATGTTAGGACTCTTTGTGACAGCCGCTCTGATCTCATCCAAATGACTCAGAATGAGCAAACAACTACAAACCACTATTGATCATACATGCAGTCATGCTTTTTCGCAATAAATGAGTGAGTCACACACTCAAATATCAGGCACTCGGATGCCTCACAGCATGATTTAATTCAAAACACCTGCATGTCGATAACCAGAGAGAGCAGAAAAGAGAAAAATCAAAATATTGAAGGGGAGCTGCTGCTGCAGATGATTATGGCAGGTGTCACACTGCTGCTAATAATGGCTGCTCATACCAATAATTTATACAACATTTTCCCAACTGAAACTGTAAATGTTAAACACGTGACTTGTGTTGAACATTTACATATATGGAGGTGAGAGATACCCCAAAACAAACAGACAGCTGCAGCAATCAACAGAACATTAATCTGCCACTATATTCATAATTAATTAATTGTTTAAGCATTGTTCAAGCTAAATGCCAAACGTCGTTTAGTTCTAGCTTCACAAAGACGATGATTTGTTACTTTGTGATATTAAATTGAATATTTTAGCCTTTTAACTGAAGAAGCATTTTAAAGACATTTCGATTTTTTCAGAAGACAAATAGATTAGAGAGAGAGAATGATTAATTATCTTTGCTAAGAAGATTTGTTTTTGCCCGTGTTTGTCTGTTGGTAGGTTGGTTGGTTGGTTTGTCAGCGGGATTACACAAAAACTGCTGAAGGTGGAGGATGGGTCTCCGGATCCGGATAAAGGGACGATCCAGGATCTTTTTTCTCACTTGCTTTGAAGCTGAAATAGAGAATTCTAGAGAAAGATAGTTATTTATTATTTTTTTTATTCATAATTATTGAATCTCATTCTCAGGTCTTCAAATACTGACGCTTTCAGATGGCCACCTGGGAACTATCCTTCTCTAGAATCTGCTTCATCTTATTTGACATTTACATTAATTTCTCAGGGAATAATGCATGGATCTTAATGAAAAAATCAGGCATATATGGGTGGCTGGTATCTATGAGCTAGTGCTGTACAGAAAACTCATCTGCAGTGGTTTTGATTATCAATGAATCATTATTTTAAGCAAAAATGGCAAAAAAAAAAGGTTAATATTTTGTTTTTTATATTCTTACAGGTAAAACTAAACCACATTTGGGTTTTTGACTGTTGGTTAGGAAAAATCAAGACATTTTAAACTGACACCAACAGATCTGGGCATCTTTGACGGCCATTTTTCTAAATTTGCCGACGATTTGTTCACTAAGCGATTAACTGATTAATCAAGGAAACAGTCATTGAATAATTGGCTGCAGCAATTTGAAGCCATCACCAACAAGCACACATAACATGATGAATCACAGATGTGGAAAAAAACAGAGAAACAAGTCCACACCTGTGCAAAAAAACTGCCCCTCCACACACACACTGAAGCCTGCAGACCTCAGCTCTCCAACTGATTATGTTTGTGACTGATCAACCGATTCACTGACTGACAGATTGACTCTCTGAGTGATTGATGATGAGCCTCATCATTCACAGAGAGGCTTTGCCTCATTTTCACTGCTTTCACTCCAACATCCTCCCACAACCAGACCACAGAGAGCTGTGTCCGCTCATGCAGATGTTTGTGCGCCTGCTGTCAGTGATCTAATGTTTGCATCTGTGCACAGAGAAAACATCTCTGAAATTAAACTGAGGCAGAAGCTTCCTCGTGAACAACCATGTGAGAGGAGCTGCCATCCTCCCTAAAACAACTTCATTTGCATCTGCACTGACAGGTTTTTCTTGTTTTCCAGCCCACCATGAGGAACATTCATAGAGAGGGAGCATCAGGCAGAAACAGATCATTCTGGGTCATTATAATGAGCCCTGCCTTGCAAGGTGTTTAAAGTCACTTCAGGGAGGCTGGGCTTTCCCTTTTACAGTCTATTACCTCGGATTTAGACTCAGAGGCTGCTTGTTGCTGAGGACAGATCTGCTAAATTGTTTCTTTTTAGCCAGGAGGCAAACGAGCAGAGGCAGAATTACAAACACAATATCCCTCCTCTTCCCAGAATTGAGGATTTAAGGCAAACTGTGCGGATTTTAAGCCGGATTTTTTTTTTTTTTTTTTTAAGTCACGCGTGTATCACTTGCCGCCACATGTGTAGATATTTCCACTCAGAACAGATAAAGCAAACATGCTTGACAAAAAAAAAAAAAAACATTTGGAGGGAGCGAGAAGGAGGAAAGTCGCGGTGGACGACGTGATGCCAAGTGACACTTGCTGCTGGAAGCCGTCTGCAGAGGAGCGTCTCCTCCTCAGCCTCCAGCAGGGCTGCAATTACATAACTTCACTCCCAAACTCAGCTTTCGGCAAAAGTGGGAGCAAATGAGGCGCCGGGGGAAGCAGAAAATTAGATAAAATATCATTTCTCGCCAACAAGTAGAAGCCTGGCGAGCAGATCCAGGCTGTTGATTTAACTTACGCGTTTGTTTTTGCTTTAACACCTGCAGAATAAAATTTAAAAAAAAAATCATTTCAACCTGTCGCCTCGTCGTGCGTACGACAACAGCAAATGATGCCCATGTCCGTGTCTTACCTGCATGTTTCCGTGTGTTGTGACGGCGACACCGATGGCTGATTTCTGTCCGAGTGTGTCCTCTCTGCGTGGACCCTCAACCTCCGACTGCCGCTCCGCTGGATGCGAAGGAATGTGCGCACACACATCCACACGCACATCCACACATCCACACACACACACACACGGACATATAGAGGGAAGGGGTGGGGGTGGAGTGAGGGGTGCAGTCAGAGAGGAAACAAGTGGACCATCATCTTTTACAGTGTGATGAGGATGATGATGATGATGATGTGAAGACAAAGTCAACAGGCTGCCAGCAGAGTTGATTCTCCTCATGCTTCAGCTGAAAACATCACCTGCAGGAGGCTGAACACCTGGACCACAGCTGATCCACAGCACCAGAAAAGAGGAGCTACTGTGGGGTTTTTATGAACACACAGTGTGTATTTTATCCTTTACCTCTCTTGTGCTGCAGTAGTGGTGGATTTCCTCCCCTCTGGTATAATAATAGCCTATAAAATCTCTTAATATAGGTTTTTTTTAACTAATGGCTTCATTAATCGTTACTACATAGTCTAATAATGCTGTGTGGATCACTTATAAGCCTTTAATATGAACATGCCTTTGGTTGATGTTTATCTCTAAACTCTTTTTATCATGATAAACCCTTTAAAGGAATAGTTCTTCAATAAAAGAAAATTCAGTCATTGTCTACTCACCCTCACGCCGATGGAAAGTCAAGGTCAAGTTTCATAGTCGACAAAACATTTCTGGAGCTTCACAGCAAAACTGAGTTGCAGCTTTCTCCTACACAGCTGAAGCTGACGGGGAGTTGTTTTAAAACGTATAAAAACATCCGAATAAGAAACATAAAATGACTCGTCTGGTGTTATCTAAGCCAAGAAATCCAAATTAATTTGAAAAGATGTTATCTGCACCCTTTTTAAAGATGAAAAGCCAAGATAAAAGCGTACACCATCTGAAGTGGGTGCAGAAGCTTGACTGTGCGTGGAGCATGTAAATAACATCTTTTCAAAGCAATTTAAGGATGTTCGCTCCCTCCAGGATGTTGATCCATTTTGGGGTTTTTTGGGTTGTTTTTAAAACAACTCCCCATCTACTTCAGCTGTTTTAAGAGAATGCTGCAACTCTGTTTTGCTGTGAAGCTCCAGAAATGCTTTGTGGACTACGAAATTTCACCTCCATCGGCATGAAGCTGAGCAGATAATGACCGAAATTTTATTTTTGAGTGAACTGTTCCTTTAACGACTCACAGTACCTTGTGGCAGCAGGTAATGCTTCACCTAAACCCCTCCTCCTGGCATTCTTAAGCAGCTTATAGACACTTTTAGACACAAATTCTCCGTAACATGGCCGACTATTGTGTAGTTGTGAGGACATCTTCATGTGTAGCTTCCTATGAAGCACCTGTAATCCTGTTAAGTGTGTGTCTTGATTATTAAACAGATGTATTAATTGTTGATATGCTGGTTGTAAAGAATACATAGGGGGATCTTAGGTGCTGCTGGGCTGCAGCTGGAGTTAAATCCATTTATTGACAACTTATTAACATTTACAACTGCTGGCTTGATTAATTAATTGTAAGAACTCTTTATTGATATTTCATAAGGATGTATAGCTGCAGGTGACTTACCCATGTTTGCTGTAGGTTTACCAAAAGTAAGACATCTGATGATCATAAAACAGTCATGAAGAAAGAGGATAGACGTATTAGACGTCCAGTAGACAAGAAAAATTATTCGCCAATTTGGCCTTTTTCATTCATTGTTCCTCTTCTTCGTGATCACTGTGGCCAATTTCAGCATGTCAAGTACAGAGAGGGGGGGTCCTTTGAGTGTGTGAGTGTGTGTGTTGCATTAGATTACAGTATGTGATTGCCATTAGAGTGATTGGTACAGAAATGCAATTACAGCCCTGCTGGAGAATCCGTGCGCTTGGTGAGGAACTGAATCAATTTAGGTGACCTTGGCTCTCTGTGAAGCTGCCCGGAGCAGAGAGAGGGAGCCAGAGACGGAGAGAGACTGTAGCAAGATGCTAAATAGCAATCAAGCCAGGTCAAGCATCCTCACACATAACGCTGATTGCATAATGAACAGCCAAGAAATGTAAATAGCCTGCAGGATGAATGAGGAAGGCCATCTGACTAATAAAACTGCTTCCTATTAGCCACCAAAGCTGAAGACACATTTCCATATGTTCCCACATGAGCCACATAGCACCGAAGAAGGCATGCTGAGAAAAACACAGTCATGTGGGGTTTCATTTCGGTGCTAGCCTCCAGCATGTCCACTACAAAAAGCATTTTGTCTGTAGCGTTCACTTTGAATTCCTTCTGTCTTATGTAAAGATGCTGGACATAGATATGGTGAACCCGCAGTGGTCACGCAGGCCACACCCTCACATCAGTAAGAAAAAAGAGCAATTCAATACTGTTTAACAAATTCAAACGTAAAATCATTCAGTACTGCAAACACACAACACATAACACCAACAAAAGGGAGGAGGGGGGCAGCAGACCGATGCATCAATTCAACACAGAACCATCAATTTCACCCAACCTGACAAATTAGTCAGTTTGGGGTATGTAGACCGTCATGTAGTGCACAGAACCGGCAAACACAAACACGCATGACTAAAACTCATTTTAATCACATCTTGTCGACGCCTTTTTGGCCGACGGACCAAGTTGAATTGATTGGTTGTTCAGTTTAGTGAATCAGCGCACGAGAAGAGAATCCCCTGAAGCCCTGTCACTGTACTGCGCAGAACGGGCAAGCTAGTTGGCCGTCGGCTGTAGTCCTTGTGGTGTGTTCAAGTGCAGGTTTTTGGCTGAAACAAAGGTGACATGAGGCGATGCAGCAGTCGTCCTTCGTCACAAATTCTCTGCTGTCAGTTTGGTGTGTCTGGACCACAAGGACTTCTTATATAGACAGAAAATTTTAAATGCTACTTGAAAAAAATGAGTTCTGACATTTGTAAGCATAAAGCCACTGGATATTTTTAAGGAGACCTTGGGACAGTTTCCAGCCATGTTTGTTGCCAAAGGTATTTTCCCTACCTTTCTTTTTTAGTCTAAACCTAACCAGATAATTAGCACAGCGTTGTCACAACATGAAATAGAAAGTTTCACCTAAACAAATGTTAAATTGAAACATAAAGAAATGTAAAGTTTCAACATATAACATAAGTTTTAACAGTGAATGTCATGGCAACACAATATTCATTCTTTGGAAATATCACTAACTTCTGAAAGGTTGCATCACACGGTAAGACAAAATACACTTGCCTTACATAAACTTCTCGTCCTAAGAGACAACCAACATGTAATCTCAGACAGACACACCTTATGACACAGTTTGGTGAGAAAATTACCTGCTGATTATAAATCTGCTGAGGATATGCAGCTCAATATAACAAGGTCTCTTTGGAAAGGTCAAAAGTTGAGGGAAAGATTATAACTCTCTTAAAGTTCTTATCTCTAAAGTGGCTTTTAACAAAGTGGGTTTTTTCTGTCTCGCCCGTTATCTCCATCTTCATCTCCGCCTGTCCTCTCTCATCTTGTTTCCCACTTTACACACACACACACACACACACACACACACACACACACACAGACACACACACACACACACACACACACACACACACACACACATGTTCACAGCTGATACCACACAAATAATTGCATCTCCTCCCACTGGGTGAGCATCATTTAGAGGCCAATGAGAGAGGACAGCGTATTAACATGTGAGTGATGGAGAGAGTGAAGATTTACACGAGAGGGACACACACACACATGCACGCACGCACGCACGCACACACACACACACATACGCAAACTCTTTACCCGTCTTCTGTTTCTTTTCTTTCTTTTTGTCTTTGTTGTACTCGACCATCCCAATATGTTATTCTTTAAGCCTCCACCCTACCAATGCAAACACACACAAACACACGCACGCACACACACACACACATGCACACACACACGCAGAGCATTCGATTTTTGTCTTCCTCACAGCGAGGAAGGATAACAGGTATCAGAGAGTATGGCTCGGTAGGACAAACAATCAGTGCAAGGTTCAGCTCCATCTGAACCCACACAGAATAGACATGATGGAAACAGCTCTGGTTGAAGATCTGCAGCGGCCCTCTGATCCTTGGGGGATATAACATGGTTGACCAGGGCTGTTTGAATCAGCCGCTTGTTCCCCCCCAAGGACATCCATAGTCTCTGTTGAAGAGGAGGAAGGACAGCAAACACACTGTGAGAGAAGGGACAGATGCGGAGGCAACGCTGTGTTCTTACTGGAGAGACACAGCAGTATTTAATACTGCCATTTAAAATGGGCAAGTATGTATTGAGGTCTGACCCCCAGTTTGGGCACCAGTTCTTCAGTGGTGTTCAGATGAGTCCACGTTTATTGCCCCTGATTGATTTGTGTGATTTGTAACTTTCCTGCTATTTGTATTTAACCGTGCTGTTATATATTTTGCGCATAACAAATTACATTAGAAGTGGTCAGATTAAACTGAACCAGTTTATTTGTTAAGTGTTTTTAAGATTGACATTAAGTACTGTTTAACACATTTCTGTGGGAGTTCAATTGATTTGAGATGTGGAGACTACACAACATATAATTCAGCGAGCCTTCAGTCTGCGTTTTCGCTCATTTGAATCTTTTATTTTTGTGAATGTGACAGAGCATGATAATTGGATGTTAGTTGCGTCATTGAATCACAGCGTACAGCTGAAAGGAAGCATCTGCTGTTATGTTTATCATCTCATTTATTCATGTTTGTCCTTCAGTTTGTCGTTTGTCTGTATGTCCTCTAGAGGTTTCCCACCAACACATAACACAACTCAGCTGGCACCGGACGTCAGTTTAACATCAGAAAGGTGTTGCACTGATGTTGGACAGATGTAAACTATGTTTTTAGTTGGAAATTAAAATCAGGTTTACATCAAAACCCAATAACAGCTTGATATCAACTTCCAACATTGGATAGATGAAACAAATGCAACAGAAAGACTACTCTTATTGTGTTCTGCCTCTTACCTCAGTGTCTCATTTGTGTGTGATTTATGTGATTTAGTTGATGCACGACTGCACTGTCCTTATGAGATTAATAATCATCTATCTACATTATCTGCGGGAGGTGTAGCGTCAAGTGTAAGTGTGTTTTCGTTAAATATCAACTAGTTTCCCAATGATACCTGAGTAATTTCTACAGTTGTCTGGCATCCAGTGACAGTATTTTTTCAAAAGCAAAATCAATGTAGGCTAATTTAATGTGTTTAAAATGAACATCAGACAGGCAAATAAGTATTACTGAAATTAATATTACCCAGTGTTACAGTCGGGTTATCCACAAGCTCAAGGCCTCACCACTGAATCAAAGTAAACACTGAAGGTACAGGGAAACACAATCAGCCAAAAAACATCCAAATTAACGCAGTTAAATATTAAAGGAGACATATTCTGCTCATTTTCAGGTTCATAACTTTATTTTGGGTTACTGCTAGAGTAGGTTTACATGCTTTAATGCTCTGTATTCCCCCTCCGTCTGAACCCCTCTGTTTTAGCTCCTATCCCCGCTCCCATATACCCAGTCTGCTCTGATTGGTCAGCTCAAACATGCCTGACCCAGCAACACTAACTACAACAGGGCTGCTGTGCTTATTCTTAGGCGCCAAACTACCTACTAGATATGAATTATGCAAATGTGTGACTCAGTGACATAGTATGATGTCACAAAGTCACAGAATTAAAGTTGAGACTACTCTTGAGGCGTTCAGGAGCAGTGTTTTCTGGAAGAGAGGAACTTCTGTTCTCTTATACATGCATAACAACGAAAAAATGAAAAAGCACAATAGGTCTACTTTAATATTTTACACAATGGCCATTTTCACTTTTGCACATTCGACTATTTTTATGTCAAGGAGGTAAAATCTTCTCCAGAGATTCTTCTCCACATCAACTAGACAATTCCCTCCCACCGCAAGATTAGCCACGGATTCACTCACTTCCCCCTTTTGCTACTGTAAACTAATGGGCATGAATCTATACGCCGCGCCTGTCGGCTTAAAGCCATCACCATGAGAGAAGAAAGAGGTGTTGGAGGGAGGTGGGGTCGATCATCAAAGCACCGTAAAAATCCTGTCTGCTGGAGGCTGACAGCGAGAGTGGAGATTCCCCAAGAAGGAGCCTCGCAACTGGGATGATACAGTCGGTTATTTCCATCACCTTTGGAAGAAACGGAAGAATAATGCACGCATAGACACACACACACACACACAACAGCAGCAGTAGCAGCTCGAGAGTTATTCGCCGCTCAGAAGGATTTCATGTCTCTATGGAGAAGAATGTCTATTTTTAGAAGCGATATAAATAGATCTGTAGCTCCATCGCTTGCATTCATGTCTGAATGTACCCAGAAGCCTATACTGTTTATTATTTTCTTATCTCCATGTGTCTCCAGGGATGTGTTTCTCTGCCCAAGATTCATCCGCTCTCCTCCTGAGTGTGTGCGAGGAACAGTTTATTATTGCGATGAGCTGCAATTTGTCTCAGTGACATTAGTGCTGAGGTATGATGGTCTCAGAGCACACTGACACCCAGGCTAACACAGAGGGAAAGTGCCTGAGTGTAATTGGTAAGAGGTTGTCACATTCATCAATACACTTTCTACAGCCCTCCTCGGACCAATAAGAGGCCCAGATGCATCAACATAACAACCACCTCTCCCCACAGAGGAACCACAGAGCTGGATAATGTCTTCTCCTGAGCACGAGACAAATAGTAAACCCCAGACACTTCGGTATACCCTCGTTAATACACTTGCGTCATCACCAGGCTGGAGGAAGTGGACACAAAGGAGCAGAGGGACACTGGCAACTTATGGGGGAGGCAGAGTGGGAGTGAGACAGGGAGCAACTTTGTAGCCGTGGAAACAGTTGCTAAGTAGCAAAGTAGCCGAGGCATCCCTGGATGAAGAGGGACAAAGATCTGATTGTGCAGAAAAGGAGGAGAGAGGAAGAAAAGTGTAAAGTTTAAAAAATGTTGAATGAATTTCACATTCTGCTCTGGAACAAAATTGTGTTGTTTTTTTGTTTTTTTTACATGTTTCAACAAGGAAACAAACTTCAATTTGTCATTGTTTGGTTTTTAGTTCAGTTATTTCTTGTTTTATTTTGAAGGTTCTCTCCTTGTGTGCCATCATTTACTTTCCACTTCCTGTCTTTGTCTGTTTTCCAGCACTTTTCCCTGCTTACCTGTGTTCCCAGTGTTTTGTTTCTCTCCTGTGCTCCTCCTCCACGGTGGCCAATGGCCCTGACCTGTTCCCAGTGTTCTTCCGAGCTGATCAGCTCCTTCCCTCCTCGCTTGTTTCCTCCTCTCATTCTTCTTACCTGTGTTTTTCTGACTGTCTACAAACACCTCATCCCCTTGTAAGTTCGGTTTGTATTTAAGTCCAGTCTTTAGCTCAGTATTTGTCGAGCTGTCTGTTGTGTTTGCCTCATCCTGCTGTTCAGTTAACCTGTTACTGTGTTTTATCGTGGAATAAAGTTCTGCAACAGATCCTGCCGTCTCCACCGTCTTTGATCTCAGCCTGACAGGATTTACAAGAAACCATGAACGATGAAGAATTTGCCATAGCTGTTTTGCAAAGTTCACGTTTTTCCTTTCTCAAAACTGTGCAATCTCTTGAGGGAGTCTGGGGATTCGGTGGTTGAAATGTTTTGAGTGTACTCCATCAAAGAAAATCCATTTTCCATGTTGTCCTTCTTCTCCTCAATCCGTCGAGTAGGTGGTCCTTGTGGCCCAGGCCACCTCTGAATATGGTCTGAGCAACTGTATCTCAAGCTAATCACTTGTGATCAGGTCAACCAAGAGACAAAAACTATGAATCAAAGACTATAGTCTTTGTTGCAGCTCTTTTGGATATTCATATTGATCATATGGATTTATTGATCAATAAATCCATTAGTCAAAAAAAAAACATCACAATTTCCTAAAGCCCAAGTCGATTTCACCGCTTTCTTTGCCCAATTAACAGCCCCAAACTGAGAAACACTGTGTTAACTATTGAATAAGACAAAGCAAAGCAGCACATCTTTGCAATTGAGAAACTGGAATTAGTGAATGTTAGGGACTTTTTTTACTTTACTTTTTAACAATCAATCAATTATCAAGTTAGTTTCTGACAGTTTAATGAGCAGTTCATTATTTCAGCTCTAGCCTTTTCATCTTGAGAACATTTTTAAATTTATAAGCTAAATAAACCATTTAAAACCCAACTGGGTTATCTGAAAGTTACCCCAGTGGAAAACACGGCTGGTTTTCTTGACTCATGCAAAGTTTTGGTGATACGAAGTTTCCTTAACAACACAACAATGATCATTGTAATGTACTGTGATATCTACACAATCATACAGAATGACTGCCCATAAAAACTTTATGGATTTCTTTCACCAAGGCAGTAAAAAAAATAAATATTTTTAATTTGGATCACCACTCTCCAAATAAAGTCTTTAAATATGGTTTATGGATTGAAGAGGAAATGTATAAACAAGGATTTAAACATTTAAAACTGGTTTGTGTCACTACAGTGTAACTTTCAACAAATCAAGGTCAGCCACCATATTGATTATTTGTCCCACCTGTGTCAATAACACTCAGGTGTGACTCCCTGGCTACAGCACACTCCTCCATCTCTGCACTTCCCTTCCCTCTTCTTCCCCATCTGCATCGCCTCGTCCTCTCCCTCTCCCTCGCTGCTGTGAAATCTGAGTGACAGAAAACAGGGACAAAGAGGACATCCCATTAATATGCTAATCCATGCGGGGATGACTTCAACACGCGGAGCACAGTCAGAAATACATGTGTGTCAGCTGTGTGGCATGCTGAGTGAAATCAAAGCTCATCGAGGAGAAGGAGGTGGAGGACGAGGAGGGTCATATGAATGCAATGTGGGGAGGTGGGGGTGCTGTTGTGTGCATAAAATGAGGGAATCCCCACCAAATCTTTGCAAAAGAAAGAGGAGCCTAAAACATTCGACAGGCTGGTTTGAAGCAGGTGGATCACGCAGTGTGTGCGACTGGTGTGTCCTTGCCATGTGCCATGCCTTCTTTGCTCTGCGCTGGCATCAATAATCCATGCAACCTGCTCTTGTGGAGAGACAGCAGAGCACTGAAGGCTTATGTAAGAGAGTGTCAGGTCTGAGACATGGAATGGGATCGACCCTCCAGGACGTCACTGACTGACAGAGCACAGAAACCAGGAGGCTGCACATAAAGCTGGAGAAACAAAGAGATCCTGCAGCATCTGTATTGTAAATGTGGAAGTGAGAATGCACTGTATGCTTTGACATTGTCCATGTTTGTTTTGTTGCTGATAAGGTTTGAAACATCTCCTCAACCTCCCTGACCCAGAGGATGAGCACTACTCTCTCTTCTGTTTCAGTAAAAGAACAGCACTCAGAAGACTCCCACTGCCTTGCAGAGAAAGACAGCCAGCGAGAATGTTTCATCCCATTCCCCTTATCTCCTCGGCCAAAATCCCCTGCCTCCAGAAAGCAATTTAAAGGCTAGACAGAGACAGAGAGAGAGAGAGAGAGAGAGAGAGAGAGAGACAGAGAGAGAGAGAGAGAGAGAGAGAGAGAGACAGAGAGAGAGACAGAGAGACAGAGAGAGAGAGAGAGAGAGAGAGATGCAGGAATGCAGCCTCATGATAAGACAGTAGAGATCAGGCTCACTTGAATACAACAGGCTACATCAAAGCTAAATCTAAGTACACTAAGAAACATTAAAATGAGGGATGAAATACAAATAAAACTTTGGATTAAAGCCTGTGATGCTGTTCATTCTTAGTGAAGCAAAGGGTGTAAAAACACTACCGAAGGCCTTTAAACTACTAACACAGGAACCCACAATAACGTAAGATAATGTGCATGTTTGATGACACTGATGATTCAAAGTAACTTGTGTGGGATTGTGTTAGGACTTAAGTACACTTCTGTTTTGCAATGGGTACTTTAATCTTGTTGAACTGATTGATCAGTTGTCATTATCATGCCCAGTGACCACGTTGTGTAAGTAGCAAATGTGCTTACGCCCACCTGTGCACCCCTGGGTGTGTTTTTCTTAAAGTGAGGTGTGGTCAGGCACACTGATGGCGCATTTTATTATCTTTAGGCAGCAGAAAGTGACTCCACCATAGACCAACAAAAAGCTAGTCTAAAGTCAATGGTGCAGTATTTTTCTGGCTATTTAAAAGGTGCAGTGTTCAGATACATAGGTTCAGATGTCACAATAACCCAGAACCCACAGTGACACCTTCAAATGTTGTTGTTAAAAATCAGTTTCCTGTCATTTAAGACACATTGTCACATTTGAGGATGAAACCATAAAAGGTTCAATGATTTTCTGTCTTATGTAAGCCATTCCAGATTCATTTGTTGTGAAAGAGTGCACAAATAAAATTGTTTATGTAATACCTGTGTTGTGTTGTCTTCAGCTGCTTTAATGAGAAATGCAACAGATAAGAAGCAGTTCTCTGCAACTGATGAATGAAGATTGGATAGTAATAATCACTTTATGTACAGTTATTATAAACTGACTCAAGTAAAACACGAGAACAAATAAGTCAGGATGGATCAAAAGTTATGCACTTGACTGATGTAAGTTTCAAACTTCTGTAGCTCTTACTTGAAGACATTTTGTCTGGCTGGCCTAAATCTGCTCTGCAAATTAAATATAACTCATAATTAGATCTCTGACATTATTCGTCTTTATGAAGCATGTCTGAGGTTGCAGTCTGAAACCGTGGCCAATTCAGAAGCGGAAACCCCAATCAGGTTGGACCCTCTGCTCTGTTCCAGGAAGTAATTAATTTTAACCTGGGAGGCGGTGGTTAATTAAATATTGAGGCAGCTTAAATGGCTGCACCGTCGCTCTGCTTTATCGGTCACTTCCTAAGATGACAGTCCCATCTCTTTTCTCTGCTCTGCATCTCAAGGCACATATTTCTTCCCTTATCTGTGGCTCCATCAGATAAACCCACAGCCGCAGTACATTGTGTTTTAGAAAATAAAATACTGGGAGTACAGCTTCCCTCGAGAGTTCAAGAACATTTCAGTCCAAAGTAGAAAGCCGCTGATAGCTGGTATGGATTTAGATGACTCAAACTGAAATATAGATATAAGGAATAATGAAATACAACATCATGTATATTTGGTAATAAATAAATGCACGAAATACAATCCTCTTTTCCAACCACATGGGTGCAAGTTCATTAGGGTCCAGGCCTTTCAGCAGATGAATTTTGATATTCCAGAGGAGTCTGAGATTACACTGGCAGGCAATCTACTGTGATGTTATAATCTGCTCCGTCTATGCTCCACTGTCTCTACCTCAGGCTGCTTTTATTCCTTATTCAACCAGGGCAGGTAAGAGCAAAGTCGTATTTTATAGTGGTGGCACGGAAAATGAGAAAATGCCTCTTTATGGGAGCAGAAGAAATAGAAAGATGGATGGATGAAGGTGTGCTAAAAAGTTTGACATTTTGTGAAGTATATTTATTCTCTTTCTGGCTGAGTCTTAATCAAATAGATGAGAAGATTGATGTCAGTCTCAAACGCGAGTGCTAGTTACAGCATCATGTATGAAGCTGCAGCAGCAACCAGTTAGCTTATCCTAGCATAAAGAGTCTGTAAATGTAAATTTCCAGTCTATTATCTAAAATTAACTAAGCTAACCGGTTGTAGCCATTAGCTTCATATTTATCAACCTTCTCATCTATTTGCCAAAGTCAAACTATTCAGCAGACAAACCAAAGAATAAGTTGCTAAATTTAACTTCCTTGTCACATTATGTCATTGTAAACTCTGCTCTGTACAGTGGTTCAGTTTAGACAAGGGCCAGATGTGACTGCCAGTCAGATTAAAGCTTTGTGGGGATTAAACTGTCTGACTGTAGCCTACATGACCAATTGCACTGAAACACAGTGAACATCAGCCAACCACAGACAGACAGTCAGTCAGTCAGACAGACTGACTGACTGATGGTCTCTCAGGTATTTCTGACTGCATGTTTGCTCACTGAGCTGCATGAGAAGCTGCCAGACTCCAACAAACTCTGTTCAGAGCACTATGTCAAAATCCCTGTGATTTGGTTGAGTAACTGTAATACAATGAGACAATGAAGCAGAGGACACGTCCTTGATTCTGGCTGACGGTCATGCAGCATTAGGTATAAACAGATTATCAATACAATGTTGAGTAACTGAGGAGCTTTCCATCGTGGAGAGGAAAATTCATACTCTCATTCTGTTAAACTCTTCATCCTTTTCATCCAGGAAAACTGACCAATGAAAAATAAGTTGAAGTTGAGTACATTTCTTCAGAATAAATGATTTCACAAACGTGACCAATCAGGTGACTGTGATCTTCCTCTCCAACAGAAACTTAGTAAAAGTGCACCGCCTAGTGGCTCCTTCTGGTCACTGGTATGTCCTAAGAAAGGATCTCAAGCCATTCACAAGAGGTGGACAGTAACTAAGTAGATCTACTCCTCTACTCTACTTAACTACAATCCTGAGGTACTTATACTTGATTTACTCTTTCACCTTTCTACTCCACTACATTTAGAGGGAAATACTTTACTGTACAGGTTAATATTTCACATTAAAGATATATTTTCACAACATACAGTGTACTGTTACAGATCGAACCAGTGCTGCTCAACATTGTATAACCTTATGATGTGCATGAAGTTTTAGCAGTTCGACCTGAGACATTTCAGCTCTAAACATCTCACATGGATTCCTATGAATAACTCATTGAGGCCCTGCCTTGGGACAGTTTGACATGTCAGTGTGCTGCTAAATAAGATATTAATCTAAGGATATTGTGGTTTCATGGTCATAACTGTTTGATGTGCTTTTATGAACATGTGCCATGTGTAACTGTATGTCTGACTTGTGTGTAAACTGGGCAGAGCTGCCTGAGGATGCAAAATAAATGTCAGTGTAAACTGACAAAGTTGCATCATATATCATGTTTAAATCAACAAGTGGTGGCAGTGGGGTTTACTGCAGTTACACACATGTACATTCACCTCCACAAATGTTTTCCTGGTGGTATATGAGTCTTTTTAAGATTGCCTTCTATAAAAGAGCACAAGCCAAGTACAAAGGGAATAATATTAATCTAAAATAAGGCTGTTCCCCAAGAGGATTCAGTGCAGGAGGTAAGTATATGAGCTCCAGTGTAAGGGGGATCATTAGCTTGGCTACTGGTTTTATGTGTGATCAAAGTCTAATAGAGCAGAAAGATCTTACAGACTCACTATTAAAAATAAGTTTAACTTTAAACACTTTGAAGACCTGTGAGTGTCTTCTTTCAATTTATGTGCAGCTTTAGTCCACATACGTCACAAACACAAAAGGATATTGGAAACAACTTGGATCATTTATTTTGGACTGAATCAATGAATACAAAAACATTTGGGGTTGGCTGACACCGCGACACCATAGGAAGTATTTACAAATGCGTTATCTACAAGAAGGAATGGGATATTTTAAACCTGCTTTCCCAAAATGGGCAAAAATAGAGAGAGAGAGACACCAAAGTGGAGCGAACAAGTGCTGAAATTAACACTGGGGCTATTTGGACCACAGCCAGCAGCTCTGAACTCCACTTCAGAGCCAGTGAAGCGTTGTCACATCACACAGATGGCATCATTCATACGGCTGACTGAATCAAAGTTGACACAACACCTCCTGCTGTGGATCTCATTAGACAGGCGGACTTCAGAGACCTCAGTGATCATCGTGAGATCACTTCAGCCCTCCAATCACTCAGGACAAGTCCCAGTCGCCTGCTTTTCTCTATTCTTCCTTTTTGGGCTGTTAGAAACAACTTAGGAAGCTTCTTCATCGATCTTGGGTGCCAAGTAGTATTTGACGTGTCCCATATCAGCAATCTTGTACTCCACCACTGTAGGAAGAAAAAAAAAAGTCAAGTTAGGGTCACAATGTCTGTAAAAACATTAAGAATCCAAATAAAGACTTCACTTTTAAAAATGACAGCTGTTCTTACCGAGGGGGATGTCAGCGGACATGCTGAGAGTGACTGTCTTTGACAGTGGCGTAGCCTTGGTGAAGAAGTTCAGGTAGTTGAGGGCAAAGATCAGCTGGACGGGTTCATTCATCTCAATGGTAACCTAAAGACAGGGAGTAAAAGGGAATCGTCAAACATTTAAAAGATATGCCATCAGAACAGTAAAAATAAAAAAGGACTGCAGCATTATCAATTAATTTAATTATGTTTGTGCAGACCAACGTGAAGGCTTCAAGTAGCTTGTAGTGTCGGACTACAAACAATTTGTATGACAAGAACGGTTCTTTAAAAAAGGTTCTTCTCATGAAATTTGGATCTGACCAACATCAAATGGATCAAAACCAGATCTTTGTTCAGTCTGATTTATTTATTGGTGCTGTGGCTGACCATTTTTGTTTTTGACTGCAGTACAGGTTACTGCCATTTATGGCCTCTTACAGAGTTATTTCACATATCTTTTAAGTAACTGTCTTATAATGCATTTTCTTGTCTGATTGATAATACGATTATGTGCCTTTTTATTGTTGCTTTGTGTGGACCCCAGTAAAACTAGCAAACACTGGGAGGTAATGTGGATTAAAAATATAGATAATAATAATAATAATAATAATAATAATAATAATAATAATAATGACAATTTTCCCATCAATCGAATAATTGTTTCAGCTTTTAATAGTTGCTTCTGGGAACAAACATTAATTCAGCAATAAATTTAAACAAATTATTTTTTGTTTGAATTAATCATTCTTAATAATGGAAATAAGACATTTTTGGTTTCTAAAAAACAAAGTAATCAAGTCACTGAACTCTTGGTCACATGTTTTTTGTGAAATTTGAACAGTGCATACAGTCTTTCATTATTATGATTATTATTTCTACTTAATTTTTCTATTCTATTTTGCTGTGTCTCGTTTCATTTTCCTCCATCATTCACTCTCTTTATATTGGCAATTATTCCCTTTATATCCTCGCCAGTGCACTCTGGTGGACAAACTATGCAATGGCAACGCCATTATTAAACATAATGGCATTTCTGTTCTGTAGCTTCTTGTTTATTTACTACTGATATTGGCCAGATTTATCGTGTGGTTCCACTGTTACCCAAATCAGATTTTAACTCAATCCATCATTAATACTCACTGCCTCATCCTCTTTGTCTACGTTGCTGGTCTGGGACAGCTTGACGTTTCCTGTGCCCAGCTCTCCAGTGGCGGAGAACTTGACTCCGTCCTTGGCGCAGGAGATCATGACGGCGTCACCGATCTGGGACAGGTCACGGCAGATACGGGCAAACTCCCCAGAGGGCATCTTCACCACACAGCTGTACTCCTGCTCCTGGAAAGGACAACAGACGGACAGGGGTCAGGAACAGTGTGCACGAAAAAGTACGTTTGACACAAAACATAAGGACAGGCCAGAGATTACTTACTGGAATACCCAGCTGCTCCACATCCAGGTCCATCAATTTCATCTCATAATCTGACACCTTCTCCTGATCTGTAAGTGAAGAGATAAACAAGACAACAATGCTTAAGACAAAGGGCTAAACAGCATGTGTGAAGTAGATCATCTTGCCACTTTTAATTCCACAAACTACAGTGAAGAACTTACTGAGTGTCTCAAACACAAGGGCGAGTGTGTCTGCGTTGTCTTCTGCTCTGAGGGTGATGATGTCTTCATTTCCTGCGCACTTCAGGATCTTTGACATACTGTATGGGAATGACAGGAAGGGAAAAAGTGAAAACTTGTCCATGCAGCACACTTTGTAGTGTCAAATAATAAAAAAAAAAAGACATGAGTAATGCCTGTAAAGAAAAATATAACACCTTTACGTTTCTGAATGTAAATATGAATGAATTGTTTTGGTCTTGTAGGGACATAAGAAATAAAATCTTCAAGTGTGAGTACGAACTACTTTACTGTTTTGTATAATTAAAAATTGAGTTGGATTCAATTTAGGTGTCAATGAAATGCAAATTATGTCACTTTGGGTTTTAGCGTTGAGGTGCAGCCTTAAATGTAGGCTTAATGTGTCTATATATTAATAATAAATGTTTAATTATCACCATTTATGAAATCTGAGGTAGTTTTACTTACAAAAGAAATACTTAAACTAAATGTTTCTGCAGGTGTAAGTAAATATAAAAACATCTGTGTGTATTATAAGTTACAAAAGAGAAGAAACCGGAAACGGAAGTGGAATTTGCCGGGTTCGACAACAATTCCCGCCAACCCTCCCTGCGGAGAATTTGGCGCTCAACTGACGTCGCGACGTAATTATAAAAGTAGCTGCGTCATATGTGATCTTCGCCCATTAAATAAAAAACGGTGGTCTTATTTGTGAATATCAAATGTACAGCCTGCTCCGTTTGAAGGCCGACATAACGAAGTTAACTCTGAGAGGGATACATTTCCTTCAAGTCCAGCACAGAGACATGCCCGGGCAATACCGCCAAGATGGCCACCCTCTTTGTATGTGCAGATATGAGACACAGGCCATTAAAACTCATGCTAACAAAAGACACTAAAATAAAAACGACCGCCTGACTGTGTGTAACGTTGGCGCTTAGCTATGTGCGTTAAACCCGCTCAGACAAACCAAACCTCGCATGTTTTTTTACATCGATTTAAGCAGCCGCCAAACTTTGGTAACTCGACCTGTCAAACTACAACACGCAGCAGTCACTTCATTTCTTATGCTAGCCAACAACCTAACAACGGAACACGTCGGAGTCAAATAATATGATGAGTTTTCTGGCTACACGATCTGTGAGTGGCGTTTACTCCACCTGCTGAGGTTGACTCCCATGGCGAGGTTTCTGTCGCAGCGGTACGAGTCGAAGCCATCGTGCCGCAGGGTGAGCTGCACCAGCGAGACGTGAGAGGAGTCCATGCTCTGGAGGGAGATGCCGGACGAGCTGACGTCCCAGCAGGCTTCTGTGATCAGATCCTTCAGAGCCTCCAGCACCTTCTTCAGGATGGAGCCCTGGACCAGACGAGCCTCAAACATGGTGGCTGTGGTAGTTTTAAGTCTGCGCAGATTCAAACGAAGAGAGTTTTCTGTCGTTGCTCCGTCGAAATGGAGGCTGCAGTTTGAGATATCAGCGAGTTAGGAGAGATACAGACTCCTCTAAGAAGTTCAGGCTTTGTGTTGTTAGCTAGCAGAGGTCCGGCACGCAGACACACTCTCACTGCAGGCGGAGGGTTTGAGCTGTAAGCGCGCGCTAACGTCAGGTTTTAATGATTCGGCGTCTTTACGTCACTTCCGTGTCCTTGTCCGGACGTCCCAGCGACTGGAAAACGTGGTGAGTGATGTCGGCCATATTGGAGAGGACACTGCCGTAAACTGTGTACAATAAACTCTCCGTGCTGCTCCGTCTGCTGTGATTTATGTGTTTATAACAGTGTGCTTGTGTAAGACATCATTTTGTTTACATTGTGTGCTCCGTTTTCTAAAGAGCCCAAAACTGATGCATCATTTGCCATTTATTGTTGTACAATTTTTATATTAAACAACTAGAGGAGGAAAAAATATAATTTTGAAAGTGCTATATAGATAACTTCTTAAGAAATCTAAAAATATACCCAGAAAGCCAACACATAGGCAAAAGAGTAATATACAGTGGATTAAAAATGCGAAATACAATTAATTAAAGCAATAATAATAATAATAATAATAATAATAATAACAATGATAATAAAAAAACACTAGAAGAATCTAATTTATATGTCCAAGTTTCAAAAAGCAGATACTGGAAAAGGACATTTATTAAACAATTTCTTATTTCTTTTTCAAAACATTTTTTGGGTGATTTGAGACGTTCAGATAAATTTTTTTAACTTTAAAGAAAAAGAGGGATAGAGAAGCATTTACCATTTAATTTACATCAATGGAGACTACCTATTATATTGTAAGGATCATACATTTTACACAGACTAACTACTCGTTTGCCCTATCCAAAACAGCAACTTGTCATGCAAACCTTTTCATCTGCTAATAGTTTTGTCTGCTCTATCACAGCAGCACAAAATAAAATACCTTGCTACCTTGCATATACATAGTTTATGTGAGTAAGTGTACACATATGCAAATATGTATATGGTAATACTTGTAGAGTCATGACTCACGCATTTATTATACAACATGCCTGCTCTATGTTTTTCTTGCGAAAACACTGTCAAAACTGTGACATTCAAGTCTCGTTTCTTTTCCGTGTGATAACTTACATGTTTCTGGTACAGAAAGAAGACACTGACGTTTTGAATTTGAATTTTGTTTTATTGATCAATGTAGAGTGCTTGGTTTGACTCACACATAATGTCACACAACCATGTCCCGTTTGGTCGCACACACACAGACACAAATATAAAATGGATAGTATTTTTATACTGCTGTTAAACCCCTGAGTATATATTGATTCAGGCCACTTACGAACAGGGTCTTTTGACACTTGGCGCGGATTGATCTCACAAGATTTTATAAAAGAGAGTAAAGAACATTGTTTCTGAAAACCACTCTGAGGTGTTAAGGAATGTCAGACGTGGAACAAAAAACACAATTTGCATTATGTGTTGTGACAGGGATTTCATTTATATTTGGACGGTCACAATTGTGTGTTAGGATGGAGTTTGGAGATTGTAATCTT
Source organism: Pagrus major (assembly GCF_040436345.1). NCBI lineage: Eukaryota > Metazoa > Chordata > Actinopteri > Spariformes > Sparidae > Pagrus > Pagrus major. The sequence goes on from NC_133219.1 coordinate 24,271,244, forward strand.
TTTGTACTGGAGGTATCTGTTTAGAGACCATCAGGCAGGACGTAGTTGGTTGCCATGGCAAGGATGGGAGCTCCTGTTGGGACACCGGGGAAAGGACCACTGGACCCAGCGATGTCAATGTGGGAGTACGGCAGAGGCTTGTCAGAATCCACACCATGCTGCATTGGAAATAAAAGTAACATGTCAATCACTGCACTTCTTCTTTATTGTATTTTTCATAAATAATTACTCATTCTGACGGTGTGTGAGCACCTTTTCGAGGCCTGAGGCCATGATGAGGAAGGCTGCAGGGGTCTGATGTCCTCGAGGTGTAGCTGAGGACGGCAGGTTGTTACACTGCAGAATATCCTCGTACTCAGACTTGCCCTTGTGGAACTCGTAGTCCTCTCGTCTGATGGTGGACACCTCGAACACATCGCCCAACACCTCTCCAGCTGCATGAAAGAGGAAGAACAAGTGTTAGTTAGTGATGGAGGGAAGTAAAGCTTTCTGAAGCAATGAACCACTAACTAAGGGATTAAACCCAAGAGCACAATGGATCAGTATCTGTTGTCTCACTGCTGTCTTTATACTAATTATATCATAAAAACTGACCACATTTAAACAAAATAAACAGCCAAATTATCCAAAGAATTTTCTCACCTTTCTGCCATTGAGCAGCATTTTTGTTGCGATGGGCCGGTCCATTATCCATGATGATCTACAACGAGAAATTCAGGATTAAACTCAGTACAAATGAATATTCCTACAACAGTGGGTTATTTGAATTTTTAATGTTTAGCATCTCTCAGTAAGTGGCTGTGTTGTCTGTGTTTCAGCAGTACTCACAGAGTAGTTCGGTCCCATGGCTCTGATCGCATGACCGGTCAGAGTGGCGATAGTAAACAGCTGAGGAGAAATCTCACGGACTGCCTGCAGACACAGATGATCAGTATGAGAGAGGATAGACATGCAGAAAAGTGCTTAGGATGAACAAATTAGTAAAATAAGCATTTATAAAGATGTTGTGACCTTCTCCTTCATCTCACATAGCAGGTCGACCATCACCATACGTCCCTCAGCGTCTGTGTTTCCCACTCTCACTCTGCGACCCGCACGGGAAACCACCAGCTCATCGGCCACATAGCAGTCTGACAAAACACACACACACATACACACAGTTGCTTGAGAGGAGTTGCTATAACACAGATCACACTGAGAGAAATGTAAACAGGAACATGTAAGAAAAGAACAAAGTGAATTACACCGACCTGCACCGACACTGTTCCTCACCATGGCCATGGAGCCGACAACCTTCAAATGTTTTGGCTTCAGCTTGGCCACAATCTACAGAGCAGGAGGACGGTTAGATAGGGAACAGTTATGAAAACTTAAAACAAATGCAAAAAGTTCAACGAGCCAGGTTAAAATTTCTAACTTTTGGGAAGTTCCAAGAACATAAATCAGAGTATATGTCCAGTCTTTATTTTCCTCTGATGACTAAATAAGTGCCTGCATGGAGGACTACTCTGAATAATATTCATTGCTTTGCATCCAGTACACCTGCATCCTTGTCCAAAATTGCCAAATGCTTCATCAAAGTCCTGACGTGTCGACATGCAGTAAAAAGCTCCCTAAGCGTTTATTATTCAGGTGCAGAGTTGGAGGGTCATTCACCTGGAAGAAGCCAGCCACAGCAGCAGCTCCACACTTGTCCCTGTGCATCCCAGCCATGAAGCCACCAGCCTTGATGTCTGCTCCACCAGTGTCGTAGGTGATGCCCTAGAAACAACAACTATTTATTAAGCAGATACAATACATGCAAATTTGAGGCCAACATCTAACCAGTTAAACCTAACGTTCCTTCCTTAAATTTCAGTTTGATAAACTTAAAAGGACTGTTGCAGCCAACAATTATTTTCATAATCTAATTATTTGCTTTATTAAAAGTCCCACATCCAGAGGCGACTTCTTTAAATGTCTTGATTACAGAAACCCAAAAGATATTTAATTTACTATCATGCAAAACAAATGCATAAAATCTGCACATTGAATAAGCTGGAAACATTGAATGTTGTAAGAAAGTTTCACTTTCCGACTGATTATTGGATCATCGGATTCATCACCAATGAATGCAGCTTTACATAAGTTATGCAAGTTTATCTGTTTGTGAAATGTGATGCAGTTTTCATAATGCTCTGAAACAATCAAATCAACTAAAACATTTTATTTCAACTAAAACATTTTAGATGTCCTACAGCTGTCATGCTGACATTCTCTGTCTTTGGAAGACTTTTCTGCTCACCTTTCCCACCAACATGAGTGTCTTTTGGATAGGTCCTTCTCCACAGTACTGCAGCCTGATAACTCTGGCCTGGTGACGAGGTACACCTGTATGAGGAGGAAACTGTAACTAAGTATGCAGACATCTTTTAAAAAAAACTGACGGTTGTGAAAATCTGTGAGAGTCGTGTGACAAAACAAAATATGTTCTCCTACTGTTTGCACAGCGGTTGACCGCAGCCAGACAGGGATACTCTTTCTCCAGAACCTTCACATCGCTCACCACTTCGACCTAAAGGTAAATGAATGCACATGTTCTTATGTTTGGGGCCAGAAAAAGTGGCAATAAATGTCACTGAAGAACCTAACACCCACGCAATTGTCCCGGACTGTGGCTGAAATTTTTTCTACACATTTTCTAATGAGGAATACTAGATGGCTAAAAATAAAAACAGAGGATCCTGTGATTCTGTTGCACACACGATACAACATTTCTCGCTACCTGCACAGGGCTGTCCTTGAAGAGCTCCTGGACGTACTCAGCCACACGGGGCGCAGCCATACGTTCCGGGTCTGAGCCTCCAATGTCCCGACATGCCAGTCTGATGAGAAGGGGAAACAGGACAGCTGGTTGAACAAGTGAACATCAGAACACGAGACATCTCTAGCTGGAAATGAGGTGAAGCATTCGACCCACCTCCCACTCTCCAGGGCGTCAGCCAGCTCCACCAGTCTCTTTCCCTCCGCCTGCTGTGGTGTCCACAGCCCCAGAACACAGGCCTTATAGTCGGTGGGTTTAATGTTCGCCTCCCTCACCTCCAGGGGCTTTCGTGGGGGAAAAATAGAAATAGAAACAAGTGAGTGAATTTTTGCTATCTAGATACACGCAGTTACAGCTAAGATAGACAGTTCACAACTAGAATTATAGCAGACACCTACATAGACAGTGGTGGATATTTGTCTCAAGTCTGAGCTTCAACTGGACTCCATAATGTTGGGCATAGCAAACACCCTGAGGTTCAAGCCTACGTGAGTAAATGTCATATTTAGTTTTGCAGGACGAAAACATGGTAAGATTTTCTTGTAAGCATACAAAGAAATTGATTTTTTGTATCTTTTTTGCACACATTTTTCAACAGGTGCACAATATGATAAGGTATGTGATCTTAAAAGGGTTAAAAAAAAATTTCATTTCAACTTGACTTTAAATAGTGTCTCTTTCAACTCCATGTGGATTTGAAAAGAACGGCTGAAAATATATGCAGCAGAAGCGAGAATATCCTGACTTTTTGGCTCCAAAAAGACTTGATCCTACATTTCCCATAATGCAACCATTACCATTTTTTCTTCATTAGACTGGCCAATGCACACATCTTTCAAACATATCCATATATGACTTGTTTTTGCAGTGTATGAACAGAGTCGTACCTCACATGACACATAAACTAAACTTTAATAGTGTGAACAGAGTCTGTTTGTAGCCGTTGACCTGAGAATGAATTACGGTGTTTTCTCACCATGTAGAGAGCCTGAAGGGCCCCGAGGGCAGCCACCATGGTGCTGTTCTTATAGTCCTTGTGTGGAGGGCAGACCAGCAGGGGGCGTTGCATGCCGGCTTTCAACGCCCTGAAAAGAGACAAAGAGGAGTGAGACAGCAGAGAAACGTCGAGGTAAACCAGAAATGTGAGAAACTACAGGGTGAATAAAATCAGCTGCCGTCCACTGACCGTTTGATGCCGTTGGCCGCCGCATCGCTGAAGCGTCTGATATCATCATAGTCACGGTTTACCGGGCCGGTGGAGGCAAACACCAGGCGGTTACCAGGGAGACCGGGGACCCTCAGGATCACCACCTCCTCCCCCAGACCACTGTCAACCTAGAGGGAGAGAGATGATGAAAATAACACATTACATTAGAAAACACGTTGCACCAGATCTTGTTGGAGATCACCTGCATTTACTGCAAAATGTGCTAATTTTCACAAAGAAAGGGCACCGATGCAAAAAGATTTGAGGGATTTGAAGAATCAATACAGGATATATTAAAAACCACAATTACTCCTCAATTCTATTGTTTCTTTTCCTGTCCTACATGATACGGTCTTACTCCTGATGACCTGCAGTAGTCTGAGTTTTTGCATTTGTGTACATGTAGTCTGGGTGTTAACGAGACAAAGAAAGATCAGGTGAGAGCATTCATTATTTCACAGGTTTGTGAGGTTGAAACTTACAGAGCTGTAGTCCTGCAGTGGTGCTTTCAGATGCTCAAGCTCAGGCGTCAGCGTGTCATGGCTCTGGGTCACCAACACGAGGCCATCAAAACTACAAACAAGACAATACCATCATTAAACACAGCCGTTTGTTCAGGTACACAAAATAATTTACAAACACCCTGGTAGCTAAAGAGGAAGCACCACATTTCTCTTAATACTCACTTCTGATTCTTGAGGTCGGTGGTCCATTCAACAGGCTGGACGCTGGACAGAGAAACCCAGAATGGAAACCCAGAGTTATTATTTCCTCTTGTATAAGCAAAGTCAGCATTGTCTGACACGGTGAAGCAAAGACATTTCAGACAGAGTGGCGCAATTAGACCTTATGTCAGCTTTTATAATGCAGGCTAATGATAACAAAGTGGGTCAAAGTGTGGAAACCTGCAAGACCTTTGAGATCTGCTTTAAATTCAGCTGTTAAAAGAGTGTTACAGGTTTATTGCATTGAAATCTAAACTTTGTACAGAGTGATCTTTTTCCAGGAAGCAATCACTGCAATTCACAGTGGATGATCATGTTACACGTCTGTTAACAAGTCAGATTTTGGCACTTGTCAGACATTCCTGGCATCATATGACACCTGACAAGAATTCAAGTATAGTAAGAATGAAAGTAAGATCCATGCAAAACTGACTGTGTGGACCCTGTTAGAGGAAACTGAATCCTGCAAAGATCAAGCTCCTGTTGCAACATGAGAGGATCAGATTCTTCTACTTTCACATGTGCGTTAATACAGAAATTAAACATTTGGCCAACTATCGCAAATAGATTACCTAAGCCTACTTAACCCAATCAGTTATACAGCTCTAGGGGGAAATAGCCTGCTTAGTGAAACCTTTTGTGAGTCTCCTCCACTGATCCTGACGCGCTGAAAGAGCACGCGGCACAAAGCTGCACGTGAGAAACCCGTTACACCGGAAGGCAAACCAGGCAGGTAAAATAAAACTGATAATCTCACCTGGTGCACATTTTGGTCCTCCTTCTCCAGTGTCTTCAGGGCGAAAGAGACAGCTGATAGCCGACAGCGGGTCCTTCCCTTCACTCCTCCGGTTGATCACATGATCTAATAAGTTGCACTCGTGCTGCCTTCGCAGGGTTCCTGTAGCTCGTAAATACGACAACTCGAGTCGTACAATGCCATTTTTCTCATTCTCATTCAAGAGCTTTGGATGTTGTTTGATTGAAACATTAAGTAATTACTTTGTTGTTCCAGTTGAAGTAGTTAAAGAGTCTACAAGGACCTGGTTAGGCATTAAATTGAAATAATCATATCGCTAGCTAGCTAACGTGTCAATACGCTGAAGTTGCTACATTCCCACTGCACCCTAAGGCGCATTCACGGATGAACTAGGGAGTTGTAGTTTCTAGAACTGATTCAGCTAACGCTAAAAGCAGCATTTAGATAAATATATGGCCGATATAGCAATTATTTCTTGATATCATATCATAAAAATCATGGCTAGCCTCTGTCGTTATCTTCGCGCTCGCAAGTTAGCTAACACTTGACAGAACTGACCTCTGAACTACAAACACTAACCGGAAGTAGTTAAATTAGTGTTTTCTGTGGACAACCGGAGAGGTAAATGTATTTAAACCACAGAGTACAAAGGGCAGGAAGTATGAGACAGCTGCCCTGGTTATACAGCAGCAAATTACGTTGTCATATTCCTCTTGAAATGGCGTTTTAGCGAAGATAATCTGCAAAGCTACAGATTGAGCTGCAGGTAGGCAGGAGTCACCCACTGCTGCAGCTGTGCCCACGCTTGTCTCTTTTCTCATCGTGGGTATGATTCACAGCTGTTAGCACGTGAGAGCAGGAAATAACAAGTGCTCTGATGCAGACATGAAGACATAACTTCAGTGTTGGGGAGCAGTGACCTACGTGTCATGAGAGAGATGAGAGTAGTTTGCTGGTAGTTTCATGAAAGTCATTTTTGCACAGTGCATTATTTGCACAGAGTAATAACTGTGTTTTGCCATGTTTGTGTAGTTAGATACTGGATCTACAAACTTTGGGTCATAAAGGAAAGGAGAACTTGAATATCTTAGGCGTGGATTAGTCCCAAGTACTGCTTATTGGTATTTGTGTTCAGAGGAGTTGTTGCGTGCCATTTTAGGAGTTACCTGCCAAACTGAGACCCACACCTGGACTGCTTCTCTCGACATACTGGTTTGGGTGCGGTTCACATTGTATTAATTTTGTTCAGACTGTCATTTTGATCAGACTGAAGTTTGAATCTGCTTCTGTACAAAGAAAGCTTAACGTGTTATATAAAGACATGGAAAGGTCATGTAATATCACAGCAGGGGCAGTGATGAATGAGTCAACAAATTGATATGTCAACAGAACTGTCATTACTGACATTTTTTGATAATCGATGACTTATTCATCAAGGAAAAGTACCAAACTTCCTCTTGTTTAGCATCTCAAATGTGAGGATTTGCTGCTTTGCTCCTTTTTTTTATCTGAATTTAAAATTTCATACAGTTTTGACTTCAGTTGGACAGAACATGTTATCTTAAGCTGTTACTGTTAAGTGTAATGGGAACTTTGCACTGTTTTGACATCTGATCGACTAATTTATATATGGAATAAAACATGGAGGTCTTGATTTGAGTGTAGATGCTGTTATATATTGTTTTTGTGTCTCTTGGCTTGAAGGATTTCACAATAAAGCGATGAAGGGGTGAAAAAAAGGACAAAAAGTCTTCAAGATGCCATCAAAGACATAAATCTAATTTTCTGTTTGATTTCTGTTTACCTTCTGCTTCTCTGTCACCTGTCATATTTTCTCCTCACATCACTGCTTTTGTCCTCTACAGATGAGACTTCCCCTTCGCTCCTTTTGCATCTTCAGGAGTTTATTTTGTCAAAAGCGAACAACAAACCCACAGCGGCGAGGCTTGAGTGGTGCAGCGATGCGTCTGGTGCAGTTTCGTCATCATGGTGACGGTGGGAGCATTAGAGTGGGAGTGGAGCAAGGCGAGGGGCTCGGCGTGGTGGATCTGAAGGCGTTTGACCCCTCCATGCCCTCGACAATGAGGGAGCTGCTGGAGCTGGGAGACAAGGGCCTGGAGTGTGCACAGAGGTATCAAACACACAAAAGCCTTCCTACATTCAGACATATAATGACCAAATATCTTTGTTTTGACTGTACATGAGCTGTTAAATCCCCGTCGTCTTCTTTCATAATTATGCTTTTCGTACTCTCAAATCCTTGCCGTCATTATCCTCAACATCCTCTGAATAAATCAAACGCACGGTTTCCATAATTTCCTCAAATAAGCGTGTTTTTCTCAATAAATGTCATCTCCTCAATCAACAGCCTCCCTGAATAATTTACATCTTTCACCCTCGTGTAAATTATCATCACAGCTCATCATAAAACTTTACAATCTTTGTCATCATCATCTTGTTTGTGTTGGTGAAACGGCATCTTCCTAAATGGACTTGTTTAAATAATCTTCCTACATCCTATTTGTTCTTATAACTTTATCTTCCTCCACATCATCTTGTACCTACATCATCATCCTCTTCAAAAAACCTCCTCTCAAATCATCATGTTCTTGCTGACTCGTCGTCCTCCTCTCCCTCAGAGCCTTGTCTTCCGGTCAGTGTGTGCTGGAGCGATCAGACATCCAGCTGCTGTCTCCTGTGTTAGCCCCAGAGAAGGTGGTGTGTGTGGGTATGAACTACCGGGACCACTGCCTGGAGCAGAACGCCCCGATCCCCAAAGAGCCGATCATCTTCAGCAAATTCCCCAGTGCCATCACCGGGCCATATGATGACATCATTCTGCCCGAAGAGAGCCAGGTGAGAGCAGGGAAAAAAAGGGGTAAAGAAAATCTGAGGCCCCTCCAAGTGGTCAAGAGGGCACAACAAATATTTTAGGTCTAATCGAGTCTCTTCTTTGTCAGGAGTGACATTTTAAAATCAATCCTACACGTGACAAGGAGACAACAGAAAGAAGCTACAACCAGCTAACTTATTTGTTTGTTTTACCTTTGGCAGTCGAGGTAAAGATTTGCAGACACAGTTGAACAAGGAAGTGCAGTAGTTGAGGTGTAATATATTAAAAGAAAATGGATGACTTTTTCTTTTTTTTAAAAAATGTAATGTTGAAGTAGGCATCTACATTTTTCACACTGAGCTCAAATTTTAGGCTGTGATCAAAAGTAATCCCAAGATTTTGTACACCGAGTTTATCACAACAAGAGAGTGAACTAAATGAGTAATTGTGCATCACAGTTTCTGGGCAAATAAAGTTAACTTGTAGAAGATTTTGAAAGACTTGATCCTGAGGGAAGAAAAAAAAAATTTAGTGTAGATTTTAATACTAACCAGAGGAGGGATGAGCGTCTCCTGAGCACTTTATTTTACGTTTTGTCTTGAAATAAGAGTTGAGACAAATTTTTATTCAGAATAAATTCCTGAAATAAATTAATTCATGCCAACATCCAATCACTTCACTTCCACTTGAAGATTATTTAAATGTTTTTTTCCCCTAGGATGTTATAATTAAAAAGACACAATCAAATTCTGTGTCTCTTCATGTTTTCAAGAGCCCCAAAGATTGTATATATATTAAATGTGTACAGCGTGTGTATATACATCATTGTCTTTTTATAGTATACTGTTGAATGACAGTAAATCAACATACAGTACTTTTTTTATACTAACATAAATAATACAATTTGTATGGTGCTGAATGTCAATTAAACATCACCTCAGTCTCAACAGATTCAGCACTTTTTAGCTTCCTCTGGACTTTGAACTCCAAACACTTCTCTCAACAACATTTCATTGTGTGGATCAACAGCACACTGAAAAATGAAGCATTTTAAGTGAAAACACTCACTCTAAAACTCCAACACGTAGAATTAGTGTGTAGATTGAGAATAGCTTTTGGTGCTTCTTGATGCTCAATGTGCTTCATCTTTTCTGTTAAGGAGGTAGACTGGGAGGTGGAGCTGGCCTTTGTGATTGGCCGAAGAGGAAAACACATCAAGGTGAGCATCACGCCATAACCACTGAGGGTCACCATACTTTGATGCTTTGGTGAGGCATCTCTTCCGACTTTTGTTGTTCAGGAGGAAGACGCTCTCTCCTACGTGGCCGGGTTCACTGTGGCCAATGACGTCAGCGCACGTGACTGGCAGATGAAGCGCAACGGGAAGCAGTGGCTGCTGGGAAAAACGTTTGACAGCTTCTGTCCTCTGGGCCCTGCATTAGTTACCACAGACGCTGTGAAAGGTAAGACACCACAGAAAGAGAGACCAACAGCTTAAGACAATTTTTTCTGATGGATTACATGTGTTGACCTCCTGTATCATTAATTCCCCAGATCCTCACAACCTGGGTGTCCGCTGCCTGGTTAATGGAGAAGCAGTCCAGAGCAGCAACACTGATCAGATGATCTTCAAGACGGAGGCGCTGGTCGCCTGGGTGTCAAAGTAAGTTCACTCTGAAAGTTTTCCTCTCACGATGATGTTGTCTTTGCTTTACAGAGATATAGTGTGATTCAGCTTCACACTTTTTCTGCTTCAGTAAATCAAGCTGAGAGTGCAGAGTTTCTGTTTGAGAAATTATGCAAATCAAATTGTGTCTGAAATGAATCTACAGAAGGAGCACTCTGCGGGCAAATGGCCTCAGTTCATCACAGACTCGCAGCTGAAATGACATGCTCCAAATAAGACTTATCTGCTGCGGCCGGCAGCCTTTTGCCCTTAAGCACCCTGACCAACTGGAGCGTTCTCTGATCTGATTTGAAATTATTGGACAGAAAAGCCTCTCTGTCATTTGCCTGACGAAGCCTGTGTTGTTCTGTAATAATGGCCACCCACACTACCTTTCACAGGATCTGTATAAACACTACGACCATTAGTGGAAGTTATCGGTTTGATAAAGATGACATTGCATGACCATGACGAAAAGTTCCTCATTTTCTACAGTTGATAGCAAGTCATGTTACATTTGATGCACATGCTCTTTCCTGTAACTGACTCTGGTCCTCCACTGTGTGTTTTTCCTCCTGTCAGGTTTGTGACATTGACTCCAGGTGATGTGTTCCTGACGGGCACTCCTCCAGGTGTGGGTGTGTTCAGAAACCCTCCCGTCTTTCTCAAGGTGAAGTCAT